>NC_057936.1:24291767-24627705 GCF_018555375.3 Anguilla rostrata | reverse complement strand
TTGCGGTAGTCAACGGCAGGCTCTCGTCTTACCTTGACCCCGTGAATAAGCCCATTCATCAGGAACGTGTGCTGGGGAAAAGTCTGATGTAAAACCTGAAAGACAAAATGGAGTCATCGTAACTGACGTACGGTGGCCAGCATCGCTGGAGGCTTCGAGCGATGTGTGCCTTCAGATCCGGCTGCTGGCAAAAACACTGCAGTCGTTTAGGGCCACAGCCGCCCCCGGGCCACGCAATTCAAGTTGTGATATTCTTTTTGGAAAACATATTAGTCGCACAGCACCTTTAATCCTGTGTCTATGGCGAACCGTTCCACAGTTTACAATCGTTTCTGACAGCATTCCTCTTTAGGGCCGTAAAAATCTTAGAAACAAATCTGAGTAGGTGCATGTTAGGGGTCTACTACTAATATTATTATGTCCTGCTCGTTCAACCGAAGACAACAATGAGACAGTATACCCCTCAATAAATTCAGGGTATATACACAATGAAAATTTAATAACGTTTCAAAATTGCAGACAAAACTAATTTTGTCTACAAAAAAAATAATTTTGAAACGGCACCCGAGTTGAAAATTCAGACATTTTAGGGCATGCTGCTGGGAGCCAAGGTTAATTTTAGCAGTGAGGATTAATTTAATTTGAGTCTGACAAATTAGGCTGAGTGTTGGAGGAGACGGCCCGTTAATGAGGGCAGAGGAAGTCGCGGTGATGGAGTCTCATTAGCGCAGACGAAGCTCCGCGGAAATATCTGGTGTAATACGACATCATAAACACAGTGCCCTCGAAGACGAGCTCAATCCCACGCCTACAGGTGGGAGTGCAAGGTCAAAGGGAGCTTCGGGTCAAATTTGAGGCATGCAGCAACAAGTAAGTGAGCAATGCGCCAGAGAGAGAGGCGCTTTGGCTTCCATCAAACGAATGGAATCCACACTCACACAGAGGGGTGGAACGTCATCAGAACGACAAGAGTGTATGTACTCTGCTCACAATCACCTGCTGAAGGATCACACACACACACACACACACACATACACACAGATATATATATACACACACACACAGATATATATATATATATCCAAAATAATATAACACACACACACACACACACACACACACACACACACACACACACACACACACACACACACACACAGATATACAGTCCTGAGTAATTGCAACTCCTGAAGCATGTTAACAGTCAAACAACAGCGAGAATTAAGTCGGCATGTGACAGCCTGGCTCCTCTGGAACATCTGTCGGTCTCACAGCTGTGGAGGTCCTTCAGAAATGCCACGCGGCCCTAACTTCACTCAAAACCACACACAAGGCCCTCTGGCTCTCTCAGCTTCCCCACAACAGGCTCATGTCTGGGGTTCCCCTGCCTTGCTGATAGAGGCTGCAGCCTGCCATTTCACAGGGAGCCAGGGCTCCATGGGGAACCAGCCTTTTAAAGAACACAATCAGACACCTCCAATAAGGCCGTGTGACTGCTGTGTGTGCCTCAGCAGGACGGTGAGAAATGTCACGGGCTGCTGAGGACTCTGTTCCAGCTCAGGCAGCGCGGGGCGGGACGGGGGGGACGGGGGGGGACAGGGGGCGCTCCCGTCTGAGCCGCTACACACGCCCGCCCCGCAGCAGCCCCTCTCTCCAAACGAAGCGGTCACCAAAACCTCCAGCATCACCGCGTTACACATCGTTAACTCGCATAATCGTATTTATATTTGGGGAATTGAATCCGCATTAGGAATTTTCCAACGTTTGTTCAAAAAGGTTACCGCGCTGCACACACTGCACACGGTGAAAACGCAAAGCAACAGCAGGTCGGCAGTTCCACAGGGCTGGCCTAACACCTGGATGAGCTGAGGAATCTCCTGCAGACCAAACGTCTGCCTGGACAATGCTTGACCTGGACCTCTGCCACGTACACTAGGACAGTGGTTCCTAAACTTTTTCATTCAGGCCGCCCTTTTGTAATAGGACATTTTTTTGAAACCCCCCTGACTACTTTGGGTCCACTTGGTTATTTACTTTCTGGTGCACCTCCAGACTCAACCTTCAGAAGTAGAGAGGCAATAAACCAAAGTATACATTCAACTGTCTTAGGCAGGGGTGTATCTGAGTTCATATGTACATTCTATGGTACAAGCTCAGAACTCAACCAGAAGTAGAGATGAAAACAAGACCAGGTCAAAACCTAGTATATGGCTGGACCTAACACACCTCATCTGGCCGACCAATGGTGTAACTTCGTCACTCACTCAGTCACTCAGTCACAGACGTTCGCGTTTGTAGGGCTGGCCCCGCTGTTGCAGTCCAGCCAAAAATATACATTCAGCTGACTTGGGCAGGGGTGTATCTAAGTTCCTAAATATATTCTATGGTACAAGCTCAGAACTCAACCAGAAGAAGTAGGGGGGAGAAATATACATTCATCCATCTTGGGCAGGGATCAGTCTAACAAAATGATAATTATGAATAATTCAATGCAGGGCTTTGACTTTATTAGTCTAACTGTGGAGTCAGAGCCTTTGTGTGGGTGAAAGACCCGCTGCTCCTCATGAAGAGGGGCTTTGGGAGAGGCTGAGGCTCCAGATCCCCCCCCCAGGAGATAAGACACGGCCTAGACACAGCGTCCACGCACGCCGAAAACCCCCGCAGGAGCGCCAGGCAGAAGACAAAGAGCTCTCTCCCACAAGCCCTGTCAGACAGCGAAGGAGGGAGAGACGCTCACATCGAGAGGTGAGGTATATCTGTGCATTTACGAGGCACAGAGCCTTGCTTTGGGTATGATGTAGATGTCCACACAAAATATATGTTGCATATACACACAGGCAACACACAGCTTTAAAGGCTACTAGCCTTTCTCACTGGATCCATTGTCGGGTGCTGCCTCATAAACTGGCCTTATTATTATTATTTCTATTAAAGTGCTTCATGCTTTTACTTCATGAAAATACTCCAGGGCTGCCCAGCCCTGTTCCTGGAGATCTACCGTTCTCTAGGTTTTCAGTCCAACCGTAACAAAGCACACCTAATTCAACAGATAGAGAACTTGTTGAGCTGCTAATTAGTAGAATCAGCTGTGCCAAATTAGGGTTGAAATGAAAACCTACTGTACATTAGACCTCCAAAAACAGGAATGAGCAGGCCTACCATGCACTCATATGAAATCTGTGTTTAATATTATTTCACCTATCCTGCGCACCAGAGCATGTCCAGACGAAGGGGGCTTTGCTATGCAAAAGTTGTGTAAGTCGCTCTGGACAAGAGCGTCTGCTAAATGCCTGTAATGTAATGTAATGGTTCACAAACCGGCGCATGTGTCATCCTGTCCCTCTGTCTGATTAAGATTCATTTACTCATGTACTGGTGCTCCTCTCCTGGACAGGCGCTTCCAGAAGTGCTAAGAGCAGGAGAGCAGGAGGCTGGGGGACAACAGGGGCTCTCCTCTCCGGTACCGCGCGGCGCCGCTTACCGTGAGCATCGGCGTGGTGAGCAACCCCCAGGCGAAGAACTCCAGGAAGATGACCACCACCGCGTGATACACGCTGGGCTCGCCGATCCCCTGGGGCTGCGGGAGGAGAGACGGGCCGTTAGCGCAGAGGGAAACGGGACCGGGCGCTAACTGCAGCCGGCCTGGAGGTAGAGCCATTACACTGAGATGCTAACCCTGAACTTTCCTGCCTGCCGTCGAGCTGGTCTTCGCTACAGAAGGTAGCATTCTCAGCAGTGCTTCCCCCATCCCCTCCACGGTCATTAAAAAACTGTGTTTCTTTCTTCAAGCACTTAACCTGGATCGCCCTCACCTATCATTTACATACACTGCATTAAAAACAATAATGAATTTCAATATAGCCTAATGTTTTTCAAATTAGCAAGAAGCTTTACAGAGCACTGATAATAAAAGGCAGCCTAAACAAAAATCTAAACAAAACTGAATAAAATGAACAGTTCAATTTACAGGAAGCAGTGAAAACAAAATTAAATAAAAGCAGAAAAGTTTGGTTTTAAATGAGGACAATAAGCCATTATGTGGACCATCATCATCATGTGAGCTTCCAAAGTATTCAGGGGCGAGAATTTTCGAAATTCAAGCCACCGAGCAGATAAACTTCAGCCAAGGGTGTTTCTGGAACAGGTTCTGTTTACTCTCTAAAAACTAAAAGTCATTTGCACAGGGTCAACGGTTAAACCGCTTGCCCTCAAAAGCACAATTCACTCTGCTAAAGGGTAAGGCAGAATTTGAAATAAAAGAACGTGAATAAAGGATCTCTGATGATGGAGATGAAACCTTGGCAGCCTGGTGTAGGTCCTGAATGGTGACGGCCTGTCTAACATTGCCCAATTAGACAGGTGAAAGAACAGGGAATAGAATGAGCTTGAAATGTATCATCTCCAACCATGATGAACATTCCAGCTCAAAGAGAATAGTGCACAGTCGTTCTATTGCCCAACAGCAGGAAATTTAACAACAGTGCCCATGCTCAAAAATGCACAACTGCGATTTTAAAAAGTTAACTACAGTCTACATTTAATGTTGATGATAGTATAATATGTCCTGTGAACTAAGCCAATCAGGGTCGATTGACTGCAAATGAAAAGCTAAGAACAGGGCTGTAGTTTGCTGTATAGCTCAATGTGAAATTGTAATCCAGAATGCATAAATCAGGACAACAAAATAATAGCTTATATGTACTTAGCCATGGCAAATTTCAATCAATTTGTGGATTTGTTATCAGTCAGAAAAATAACTCCCAATGCAAAAACAAACTGACTGCAGGCTATTACATTTAATATGGAAAACAGTACTTAGGAACCATTTTACTTTACAAAGTCAAAAGTTGGGACTGTGGGAAACTTACCTGAATCAATCACAGAATTTACAATTTAAGCTATGAGAGGAAAGAACCTGTTAAGCACATGACTGTCATATGGCATAGATGTAAAAATGTTAAAAGAAAGGATGCTTATGTTTGGTTGATTTTTTCTAAGGAGCAGACCTTTTAGAGCCATAACAAGAGGAGCATAACTTAGGAAACCACTCGCATTACAGTAATCGCAGTAGAAGAATATAACCACATAAAATTCTCCTTATTTTTAACGCACTGTGTATCACCTGACTTTATCGTATAACCTGCCAAATAAAACGTTTGACAGTGGAGACAGACCAGTAATCGCATAATCATACACGTATGCTTTCTTTTTGATCTGATTACATTCACGGGAATTTGTAACAAGTTTTCTCTTTTTCTTATAAATCCACACGCCCCACGTCAACCGGAACAAAGATTTTAATGCAGGTAGCTACCCAATCTAAGGTAAACAAGACACCCTCTTGGCCCCTCTCTCAGTCCATCTGGACAACAAAACCAGTTACCATGATAATGTAACCAAGCACATTAGCAAGCTATGTTACTTCAGACTAATTCAAATTATTGCAGACAACCAGTGGGCTGGCAAGCTAGTTGACAGTTCAATTCCACCATTAACCAACTATAATGGTACTTAAATTGCTAGCAGGTAACGTGTGTTTTAAAATGTTTTGAAATGGGAAAAGTAAGCTAGCAGCCAGCTAGTTAGCCAACAAAACTGGGCCATTATTATATCAATTGCCCATAATGCAGGTTCACTTGACAAACACCACTAGCCATATGTTACCGTGTCTTAAATGCATAGTGCAATTCTAATAAACTAGGTATGAATAGAAAAATCGTAACTTGAAAGTTGACTTTAGTTTAGCCAGTTTAAGTGCACTGCTAGACAAATATCCAGCCAGCTACAACCATAGGTAAACTAGTCAGCTATCTACAAGCAATGCTAGCTTGCTGAAAAAACCAATAACGTCAAGACATGTTCTAAACGCCGTCATTCAAGTTATATTTACTACTAGTATCTAAACTTGGTTAGCCCGTTACCATTATGTTTCTGGTTAGCCTAGCTTGCAAGTACTGCCAACATATGGTTTAATGCAATCACCAGGCGCTAAGTTTGCCAGCTAGCTAGCTACTAGAAAAACAGCAAGCTAGGTAATGCTAGCTAACGTTAGAGAGCCTGTAAGCCAATTGTTTCCCAATTCTGGTTAGCTAACGAAGCAGATAGACTAACGCTAGCCAATATTATTCAATTCTATGCGCTAGTTAGCAAGTGAAACATATGGGATACCCAGCACAAGTCAACATAAACTATCCCCACCCTCTTCCACGTACATAGCTATTCAATAGGTTTGTTTAGCTAACGTTAAGCAAGTAACGGTATAGCTAGCTAGCATTCATCTGATGTAGCACTGGCTACTTTCCTTTTATATGCAGTAACCATTGCTCAGCTACCAAGACGGCTTCAATTGCCAATCTTCTAGGACAGAACAACACAGATGTCGCTTATAAGTTAGCTTGCTAGCTAAATAAAATATCGAGCAAACACACTGAGTAACATTAGCTATCATACGTTTTAATAATGTTAACGTTGGCTAGTCCACCAGAGAGAAATAAATATTTAACTCACACTGCCTCCATCTTTTATTATAATTTTCTTCGCCAAAAGAATGCTGCGGTTCAGCCGCTTTTTCTTCTTTTTTTCTCCAGTCATTGTTAACTTGTATCCATTCTTGTTGACAGAAAAGGAACATATATTTCAGGACTCCGAAAATGTAAAATGATTTCAATGATTTCCTATCTCCCCACCTCACTTAGCCCCATCTTCCTGAACAACCCAGAACCATCATCACTTACACAACACATGAACACGATTGGAAGTTGCGAAGGGCAAACATAACTGTATCCTAACGTGATTGGGTGGAAACTACGTTTGTCATCCAAGCCTAGAAATCTTATTTGCAGAAGTCATCTATTCATTTTTGTCCACGGTCTATGAGTGGGTCTGCCATCTTCGTTGGCCCCGCCCACTTTACGCCACCAACAAGTGTTTTTGAACGTGTTTCCGAAGATTGGGGACATTTCATGTACACGTTAGCAGGTTCATAGCGGAGTCCAGTGGTTCAGAATGGCACTGGACATTGAGTGAAAGCTTTCAAATAGAGACCAACGCATACTCTGACGTCGCGCTCCAATAATCCTTGATTATTGTGTGACACAGAAAGGGAGATTACACAAAATGTATAATAATGGCAGGCTATTCAGTCCAAATATTGAGGCGTGGCTAATATAGATGAGTGAGAAATAATAAGTTGCACATATAAAACGCTACAATGTTTACAATAAATAGGCTACCAGGAGAGATGCAATGGAAAGCTGTTACACTGAGTGATTAAAAATACAGCTGTCGATCACACAGTATTGCCTCAGAAGTATTGACTCAAAATGTGTCACTGCAATTATGGTATTTGCACCCATGACGGTGGGCCTAAACAAGCCAAGTCACACTTAGCATAATCGCCTCATCCGTTTCCTCATTTTCCCTCACGTGAGGGAATGAATCACTGTAATTGTCAGAATGGCATAATTACCTTCCATCTTGCAACACCATCTAAAACACATCTGTTCAGGCTTCAAATTTGTTCCCATAATGTAGACCTGTCCTATATATAGCAACCATTGCTTTAGTAAATGACACAGGGTAGCATAGCCCCTTTAATTCAGTTTGGTTACAATGTGTACAGCCATCTAATGTTGTTCTTATGGGCGGTGGTAATACAGGATAACTTCTCTATGATTTAAGGTAATTATGCTTTTACAGGTTATAATTAGGCTCCACTGTATGTTCAGATAAGTATGATGCATGTTGTTTTTAAGAATAATTGTCAGGCTTTGAAAGAATCGGCACAGTTCAATATTTGAAGGGTTAGGGCTTAGGTTTAGGCTTAGGGTTAGGGTGAGACATTCAACGGCTCCCCATCCAGTACAGGACTGCGTGTTGTCGGAGACCAGGCATGCACAGCCTAGCCTGATCGAGCACAACTCTCAGTCTTGGCTGTAATCCCGGATGAAGGTTTGCTAATTTAACGGGAGTATGTTCTGGGGAGTAATGAGGAGTCTTTCGCAGTGGGATTGCGCTGGCTACTTTCCATTGTCCTTGGACAATATACTCAACCAGTCCACCTCCATGCTACCATGTAGGCTACATGATTTAATGTTTTAACGAGAGGGTGATTATGGTGAGCACAATAGGAATCATGACCCGCGAGATGACCCAACGAACGTACGAGCTGCCGAAAGCCCGATCGGCCGAACGAGTAGTCGGGCGATTGCACAAATGAATGGTTAAACTGGCGACCAGACGAACACTTTCAAAAGCCCGGACCGACGAACGAACGAACGGACGATCGAACAGCCGAGCAATCGAATGGAAGTGGGTGAACGGCCGAAAGCACGAACAACCGATCGATCGAGCAGGCGGGCAATTGGACGGGTGAATGGCCGAGCATGCGACCAGACAGACCGACTCAAAAACACGAACTGACGAACGAACGGACAAACGGACGATCAGACGATGAGACACCCGATTGGACACTACACTCAACCAGTCAACCTCTGTTACAATGTATACAATTTTATAACTCCGTTAAATATTATAGTTTGATTAACCATTTAACAGGAGGATGAACATAGGGAGAGTAAACACGGAATGAGCCGCGAGATTGCGCTGGTCATTCTCAATGCCTGACTGGGAATTATACTCACATGTTCAACTTCCATACTACAGTCAAAGGAGTTGGAGGGCGAGTGGGTGAGGATTTTAAAAAATGAACTTTTAAAATAGATTTTGTAAACAGTTTATATTAATTTGCTAGATCATTTATAAGGTTGTTATTTAATAAATACTTCGTTAAATATCATGGTTTAATTAACCATTTAACGGGAGGATGAACATGGGCAGAGTAAACAGCGAGTGATTACCGCGAGATTGCGCTGGTCATTCACAATGCCTGACTGGGCATTATACTCACATGTTAAACTTCCATACTACAGTCTAAGGAGTTGGAGGGCGAGCGGGCAGGGGGTTTGTTCTATATTAACTTTTCAAAACGGTTTATTAAGATTAAATTATTGCTTTGCTATATTATTTATAAGGTTATAGTTTTTTATAGACTCTGTTATATGTTATAGTTTAATTAACCATTTGACGGGAGGATGAACATGGGCCGAGTAAACAGCGAATGATTACCGCGAGATTGCGCTGGTCATTCTCAATGCCTGACTGGGCATTGTACTCACATGTTCAATCTCCATACTACAGTCTAAGCAGTTGGAAGGTGAATGGGTGGGGGCTTCTTCTATAATAACTTTTCAAACAGATTTGTAAACGTTTATTACGATTGAGTTACTTGTTTGCTAGATTATTTATTGTTTATGAAAGACTGCTCAGTAGAGGGGTTGGGGTAGGGTAAGGGTTACTGGTTAGGGTTAGGCCTAGAGTTAGGGTTAGGGCTAGGGTTAGAGGTTAGGGGTTAGGGTTAGGGGTTCGTGTTAGGATTGTAGTTAGGGTTAGGGTTCGCTCTAGGGTTAGGGTTGGGGTTAGGGTTGGAGGTCAGGACTGGGGTTGGGGTTGGGGTTAGGGTTAGGGTTGGGGCTTGGGTTTGGGGTTCGTGTTAGGATTGTAGTTAGGGTTAGGGTTCGCTCTAGGGTTAGGGTTAGGGTTAAAGGTCAGGACTGGGGTTGGGGTTAGGGGTTCGTGTTAGGATTGTAGTTAGGGTTAGGGATAGGGTTAGGGTTATGTTAGGGTTAGGTTTAGGGTTTGGGCTAGGGTTAGGGTTTGGGCTAGCATTAGGGTTAGGGTTGGAGTTAGGGTTAAAGGTCAGGACTGGGGTTGGGGTTAGGGTTAGGGTTAAAGGTCAGAACTGGGGTTAGAGTTGGGGTTGGGGTTAGGGTTAGGGTTGAAGGTTAGGACTGGGGTTAGAGTTGAGGTTGGGGTTAGGGTTAGGGTTACGGCTAGGGCTTGGGTTATAAGGTTAGGGTTTGGGGGTTCGGTTTGGATAGATTAGGGTTAGAGTTGCAGATATGGTTAACAAGGTCATGACCAGGGTTGGAGATCACGAAGAAGATCAATGAGGTAAGATATCTGGGGGTAGGTTCAAAATCCAGACTTAGACTGAGGTTAGTTGGTATCACGGCTGCTTGTAAAGTAGTTATCGTTAGTTTTTTGTGATGAAATCATCCATTTGAAATTCATCACCCAGTTGAGCACCAACCATGAAAATATGATCATATTAGGCACAAAAAATCTGGATCAAACTACAGAAACTCTGACAGTCACATATTTCTTTTCTCATTTATTTTCTTAATTTTTTTAAACAGATGTCTACTGAGTATAATATATGATTTGCTATCTGATGAAGCAGCGTGAGATAGCAGATGCTGTCTCACACAATCTACAGACAAAGTACTGCTGAAGAGTACCTGCTAGTGGTTCCTTCAACACATCTGAGCACAACTAATTCCTCTTCCAGGGACCCAGTGCTATTGTGTGTGTGTGTGTGTGTATATACACTCACCGACCACTTCATTAGGTACACCTGTTCAACTGCAAACTGCACCCGTTAACGCAAATATCTAATCAGCCAATCACGTGTCAGCAACTCAATACATTTAGGCATGTAGACATGGTCAAGACGATCTGCTGAAGTTCAAACAAAGCATCAGAATGGGGAAGAAAGGTGATTTAAGTGACTTTGAACGTGGCATGGTTGTTGGTGCCAGACGGGCTGGTTTGAGTATTTCAGAAACTGCTGATCTACTGGGATTTTCATGCACAACCATCTCTAGGGTTCACAGAGAATGGTCCGAAAAAGAGAAAATATCCAGTGAGCGGCAGTTCTCTGGGTGAAAATGCCTAATTGATGGCAGAGGTCAGGAGAATGGCCAGACTAGTTCGAGCTGATAGAAAGGTAACAGTAACTCAAATAACCACTCGTTACAACCAAGGTATGCAGAGGAGCATCTCTGAATGCACACCACATCAAACTTTGAAGCAGATGGACTACAGCAGCAGACGACCACACCGGGTGCCACTCCTGTCACCTAATGAAGTGGCCGGTGAGTGTGTGTGTATATATTATATATATATATATATATATATATATATATATATGTATATATATATGTATGTATATATAAGAAGCCATCTTGAGGAAGGAAATCTCAACCAGACCAACTCCCACACAGCTCCAAATTCAGTACTGCTGAATGATAGAATCAGAATTTAGCACTGACATGTTGGTTTGTACTTGATGTCCTATAAAGGGTAACGCACAGACACATTTGCGAAATGGGCATTCCCAAAAAAACAACAACAAACAGGCCAAACACAAAAACATGTAGGCCCAAAGTGATGTTCTCAGAGCATCACGTTCACTCTGGCACGGCAGTTGGTAGACAGTGGTCCAAAAATGAATGGACAGTTGCACTGTTTCAGAACCAGAGATGTGATATGTGGGTTGCAATACAGCACGGATGCAGAAAACACTTGGCTTTTATTGATGGCTCCACAGCAGTTCTACAATGTTCTCACGCAACACCTGTTGTCACAAAAAATGCCCTCGCATTCACCAATGACAGAGCATGGTCAAATGCTACATGCACTATAAAACTTCCATGGAACAGCATGCTGGTGGAGCACTTGTGGGATGCATGGAAATAAGCATGCAAGTTATTTTTCAGGTTTGTTGAACTGTATAGCGCAAGCCTCACTATGTGAAATGGCAAAGAATAAGAATTTGTATAGATATTTTGATATTGCCTTTGGCATTTTCACATCAGTTGTGATCATTTGATAGCAAGAAATGGCAGTCACAGAAGACAATGAACTTGAGCGAAAAAATTTCTGTAACTAAAACACAAGTTTCAGGATTGCTGTGAACAGTAGTCAGAAAGCCTGTAGGCTGGGAAGAGCCGGAAGAGTTGAGTTTTCAGCCCACGCCTGAAGACCAACTGACCCTTTTATTTCTCAGCATGGGTTTCAAAAACCTACAATTATGCACACGCTGTAATTTAAGGTCAAATTACGATACTTACACAGCCCTGTTTTTCACTAATATGGACATTTTTCCAGTGAACCCATATATAAACGCCAGGAACATTTGCCAAAAATGAGCAGGTCACTCCTCGACAGCTACATTGGCACTGCCGGAGAGATTAAGTTGTCTGAAAGATAGACATCTGCTTTACTGTACAGAAAACAAGCACACTTTCTCCTTTTTCTTTTGCGTACTCTTCTGGAAAAATCCACGGTCAAGGTGATGTGGTGAAGATCACATCACCGTGGCAACCTATTGAATGTTTTGAGCATAGGGTTACACAGTCAGTGGCCAAGCAGGAGTATAGAGCATGCAGATCTCCAAACATATGTTAAGAATTATATTAAATACAAATTTGCATTTTCAAAAGGAATCTTGTTCCCATTTTCTCTTGCAACTCAATGTCAAATTATATTCGTAGGCCGGTCCCATCACTGCAACACTGCTTCGGGTACTCCAGAAATACGAACTGTGGAGGACCTGGCAAACACTACCACAAACTGACATCACAAATACGCGTGTAGTGAAGCTACAGCTGTAGATGAATCTTCCAAATGCATTCAACTTCAGTTGAGATCCATTACGCTATAGTCAGTTGTATTAATTATTGTTGAATATATAGTCTGTTCAATCAAATATGACTTGTATGACCACATAGTCTTGTTTTGACTGTAATAAAGTAGCAATGCGATACGCCCAACAACTCTTGGATCAAAGCTCGTGTTATGAAATTAATTTTCCAAACAGGCTCCCATTGAGCAGATCTTACTCTTTCTGCCAGAAATAATTTCCTCTGTATATAACTTGAAGCAACAAAGGACATATTTCACAGACATACTTCAAATACTTTCAGAAGCACGACCAAAACTTGCAATACTCGACACGTCTTTCCTTCCCACTGAAGCAAAACGCACACTTACCTGCATAAACGAACCCTCACAAAGCCTTTAATAAGAGCACAGGCTTTTAACACTGGGCTACAGGCCCATAGTCTTTACTGCAACACAGAAAAAGCAGTCCTTGGGATGAAACGGTTACGGTTGTAAAATGTATAACAGAGATGACTTTGTCACTTTCCGATATAATTAACAGTTTCTCCAGAGTAAAAATTTATGAAACATACCAAAGACACTGGCACTGAAACTTTATTCTTGCTCGTCCTCACCAGAACAAAACAAAAAAAAAAAAAAAAAACAATCTGTCAAAGATGAATAGCATACATAAACAGAAAAGGAAAATACATAAATCAGTTAATCTACTTGCTACTTTACTGTCAAACGAGCTCATACTTTACTGTCAAAACACTCATTCTTTTCATACAACTGTATCAAATTCCAGGAGAGAAACTGAGAAGTACACCAGAGAGAGAGAGCATTCTAGACCACATGCAAAACATCTGTATGCCACTTGTAACCATAGATAAAAATGGAAATCAACTAAAATACATATTAAAAAGAATCTCTGCCCGCACGGCACATGAGGCGGTCTTGACGCTAATCCACTTCTGCCTCAACAAGGTGTCCTCTGCAGGTACGGAACCTCATGCCACGCACACGACATCTCACGGGTCCGTTAAGCACAGGCGCTCAGAATGTTCTGGTAACATCGGTATGCCGTGTGCACCATACCAAATGCTTTGGCCAACTAAAACACAGACATTCAACACATTTTTACAACAGTCTCACACACTTTCCACACAGACAGAGGACCCAGAATCAAAGTTTGTATTCCAGCACAAAGACCATTTAAAGTGTGCAGGGTGAAGAGCATCCAACATTTATAATCCTCTGAGCCTGAAGCCCGACGAGCCATTCGGGCCATGGAAAAAATGCAAAGCAGCAAGCGTTTTAAAAACATTCTGAAAACGGTTTCAGTCAGGCGGTCGCGTGCGTTCTCTGTCTTCTTTTCAGTTCTGGATTCTCAATTGTCACGGCTAAAAATTTTGGCCAATTTAAAGCCTCATGACAGCATCGGATTTTTAAATAATTAAATACTATAATGTCAATTTATTGCCATATTTTTCATATGGTGGATTATGGACAGCGGGAATGTGACAGGAGCAAGGGAAAATGTAAGAGGACAGCGACACATCCAGGAAGAAGTTAATGAACAACGAATCGGAGGAGTTCTAGATCGACCGCGTTAAACACATTCCACACGCGGCAGAACACAAACTGACCCTTGTATCGACGCTCTTTAAAGACACACGGCATCTGAAAGACTGGATCAACATGTGCCATTCATTTAAGGCACTATATACAAGCGGTTTTGCCATTTTGATTACTCGTGGAATTCAAGCGAACATACAGTAGTGTGGAATGGAAGCGAATGACATGTCCTGTTATGTTGAGGAATGTTTCAACTTGTGATGACGCAGCAAAAGCTTGGCGATCTCTGGTCCCATCGAACAGTAAAAGATTACCGCTCACAGAAAGGCTGTCTTATTGGCATTTCAGTTGCTTTATATAACCTGGCGGTTGTCGGCTGGAAAGGAACAGAAGGGAAGCTGCTGAGGTGTCTTTGTGGAAGATTCAATGAAAAGCAGGGGGGGTGAATATTAACACACTCCATCTTCAAACAACCAATAACTGTTATTAGGAGGGTGGTGCCATTTAATCACACCACCAATGACATTCACCAAACAACAATTGCACCCAAATGACATTAGTGATAACGTGACAGAGCATGACTGCACCCCCGGGTTTACAGATCACCACCCACCCCACCCCCCCGCGAGACTGAGGGAGCGAGCGGAGCCTCGCACACGTCAGAAGCAGCAAACCCGCGCGGTTTGGCCTTCCCCTGTCCGAGAGAGCCAAGTGGCCAGCGCCCTCGCCATAGCGCCCTTTTCCCTTTGAGGAAGGAAGTCCGTCCGTGTCATTTCTTCTTTCCGAGGCGAACGGGGGAGTGGGGAGCAGCAGCCAGGCAGACAACGCGCCGAAGCAACACGAGAGGAAAAAAAAACATTTAAAAAGGCTAAAATAACTGTAACATTGGAACAAGTCGATTAAGTTGTACCTACAGCATGGAATCCGAACAAACCCCTTCAGCCAAATAAAACGGATAACCAGACAAGGAATGGAATTTAAAAAGAAAAAAGAACAAGAAAACTGTAAGGCACACTTTGAGTAGAACTCTGCTTGGACCCCAGACACAGTGCACGATGCAAAGAAAAGAAAAGGAAAGGTGGAACTCAACTTGCCTTAGGTAACGTTAGACCTAACGTTACCATTCTGAAGAAAAGACAGCAAAAAATGAAAAAAAAAATTGGTCCATGTTAACGTCTTAGTTGCTGCTTAAAATGCAGCTCAATTTTCAATCTGTCTTTTTTTGTAATAAAACTTTACAGTTATAGTATAGAAAAAGTGCTTGGAGAGACAACATGGGTTTTCATTATTATCGTGATCACAACTCTATCACAATTAGACACACAGGGGCAGCGGGGACGATGGCGGTAACAGTATCCGGGGTCCTCTCCTGCGCTCCCGAGCACGCTCAGTCTCCGGCTAGGCCTCGTCATCGATGTACGGGATGTCGGGGTCCGAGAAGCGGCGGGTGACTTTGGCGAGCTGCCAGTCGCTGGACGCGGGGGGGGAGGAGGAGGAGCAGGCGGCGGGGGGAGAGGGGTAGGCCTCCTGGCCGGGGACGATGTACAGGGATTGGATGCTGTCTTTGCGGCGTGCCGGCTGGTCTCGCCTCTTCACCAGGGAGAAGGAGCGGGCGGCACGCAGGGGCAGAGCCTGCGCTGACGGGAGGGGGAGGACCCCGTGGGGCAGCTTGATGGTGCTAGGGATGATGGGGAGGCGGCGCTGCAGCTGTTGCCGGGCGACGGGCTGTGCGGCCGCCGGGGGGTCCGGCTCGGCGGGTTTGGGGAGGCCGGCCGGCCGAGGCTTCCTCTGGGCCGCGGTCATCTTCCCTGCCGTGAGGATAACCTGGTTAGCTACGGTGCACCCGCGACCCCGCCCGACTCGCCCCAACACCTGCACGGGGCCCGGAGGAAGCGCACGCTTGCCGAGGCCCAGGAGAAGATCCGAAACACACCCATCTCATTAAACCAAGATCATGCCACTGCCCAGCCTCCCCTCAAACGTGCAACCTGTGTTAGTAACCTCCCCACAGCCTCTTGACTCCGTAATAGAGCTGGGTGAAATAGTTATTTGAAATACTTTAACCCTTCAACCTAAAATTCCAACACATTACCGACAACTTTCGTGCAGCTGTGCGTGTCAGTTTTTAACGCGTTTGGGTGAAGGTTCTTGGGGATCTGGAGTTTTTTCAGTCTTAGCGGCATCTGAAGCGTTAAAGTATTTTAAACGCGTGTTTGACCCAGGTGGGCTTGTTAACCACGGCAGACGGTCACGCATGCACTTGTGCTTGCAAAACACACAGTATGTGATCTGGGAGCTTCACGACCTGCTACAGAGCAGTTGGCACCGTCACCTTCTTTAAATGCACCACCACCGGCCTCTGCAGACCTGTACCAGAAATGAAAGGGGCAGAGCACATGGACAACATGAACCGGAGCGAAAAATAGGAGGAAAAAGGTGGCGACTGTACCTTAATACTGACCTTCGGCGTCCGAGTTGACCGGCCGGTCCTCCAGCAGGCTCTCGGAGCTCACGGAGGCCTCCGAGTCCAGGTTCTCCTGGTCGGAACCGGGCTGTTCCAGCTCAGGCAGCCGGTAGGCCAAGTCCTCCCTGCCACACGGAGAGAGAAGATCAGCCAATGGCTGCGAAGAACCGTCTCCCCAGCAACAGACATCAGCCAATGGCAGCCAAGTGCAATCACCCCAACAAGGGAAATCAGCCAATGCCAGGCAAGAGCCATCTTCCACACAACAGAAATCAGCCAATGGCAGCCAACAACCGCCTCCCCAACAATGGACATCAGTCAATGGAAGCCAAGAGCAATCTCCCCCACAACAGAGATCAGCAAATGGCAAGCAAAAGCTGCCACCTCCAATATTAAATCCACCAATCACCCCCTAACGCAGGACTGCCCAACCCCGTTCATGGAGATCCACAGTCCTGTAGGTTTTCACTCCAACCCTAACAAAGCACACCTCATTTAACAGCTAGAGATCTCGTTGAGCTGCTAATTAGTAGATTCAGGAGTGCCAAATTAGGGTGGACATGAAAACCTACAGGAAGGTACAGTAGATCTGCAGGAACAGGATTGGGCAGCCCCGCCCTGACCCAAACCCCACAGGCGGCCGCGCGCTCACTTCTCCTGCTTGATGGACTTGATGCGCTCCATGAGGGTCCTCTCCCCCTCGGTGTCCGAGTCCGCCGGCTCGTTCTCGGGGACCACGCTCAGATCAGAGCATCTCGTCTTCTCGTGGATCTTGGGAAGGAAAGCACAGATCGGTCAGTCCCCGGCGTCGACTGCTCCGGGTCACTGAGGTTAGTAGATGAAGGTGAGTAACTGTATGCCCGTGTTAAATCAAACGCCATTCAGGCTCTGCGGCACGTCCACGCTGATACCGTGAAGAGAGTTTAATCTTAATGGCGACTCAAGCCAGGCACTTGACAGATTAAGAGCTGGGGACAATGTCACTGTTATCCAAAATGCACGTCACGTGACCTGTATCAAACAGTGTTAATGAAAAAAAATTCCTTTCAAAGAAGGGAACAATGTAGAGCCCCTCCCACACATCCAACAGTCAAGTCTCACAATTCCAGGATACTTTTGGTGATTTTCAAAGCTTTAAACGCAAGCAAAGAATACAGAGAATCCACATTTTGACTCATTTCTGGTAATGCATTAAAAACAGTTATTTTAAATGTACTAATATATTTCAGGTGAAGGTCAAGTTCATGCGTGTAAAAGCTCTGAAAATGGCCGTTTTTTCCCCACACAAAATGGATCCCAATGTAGGGGCCACATCAACAGGGCAGGAATAGCCAACACCTTCTCTTCTCTGCGATGAATCCCCCTTCTCAAAAACAAACAAAACACAAGACGAAATCTAAATAAACATGCAACACGCTGTGGGTTAGTAAGGGGTGGGGGTGGGGGGGTTAACATCTCCAGGCCATGCATTTGGAAAGGTGAAGATGGCAAACTGCATCACAGCCCATTTTGGGAATGGGAACCAAGGCAACGTGGGTACCTACCACCGCTCCTTTGCAAGGAGAAAACCTGAGTGGTAAAGGCCAGTACTACAGAAAAAAACAAAAGCAGAACCAGGACATGGGGCAGGTTACACTCACCGCAGGACCAGCACCATTCACAAAACCAGGGCAGCAGGGCTGCTCGGACACGCTCAGGCCATCAGTCTATGAACACTGCCTGAACGCTGAACGGCTAAAGCAAAAAACGCAGCACCCCCTAACCCAGATTAAAAACGTTTTTCTTGTCGAACAAAGAAAAACTCCATAGCGGCACCACATTACACGGTTAGTTGGACGTCGTCTGCATGGCTGGGGCTGCTGGCTTCGCTACCTGAATCACACACAGGTCAGACGGACAGGAGTGCCTGATACAGGAGGGGTTAGACTACAGCTGGAGCTTTCGGTTCCCTGATCCCCGATTACCGTGTTCTGCCTCTTCAGCTTCAGCTGATTGACAGCCAGGGCCTGCGCGTACTCCAGCTGCTCGATCTCCTCCATCTTCTCATTGTATCGCCTGGTCTGCTCCACGATCAGCATCTCCACACACCTGAGCCAAAGGCAACGTCAGTGCTGGTTAAACTAACCAAACTCTAACAAACTCAAATGTACTGAACTCAGCTTAAACTCAAATGTGCCAAACTCCAACTTAAACTCAAATTTAACTTAAAACTCTAACTTAAATGAACCAAAATCAAACCCAAATGTACCAAACTGTAACTTAAACTCAAATTAACCAAACTCACTTTAAAAATCAAACAGGATTATGCTAACAGTTAAAAATGTTGTCAGGGACTGAATTTTCTGACTGTCGCATTTCATATTAAAAAAATTGTTTCCTGAACAAAGCTTTCCCAAGCTGTTCAAGAATGCTTATCACTTAATTATCACTCTCTGCCTTGATGAAATTAATAAACTCCTCCATCTTGAGTGTGAGGCCTAATGGCTGACTGTTTTGATGACTCACACACCGTTCACACTTCCTCCACCTGCACCCATTTAAGCACCAGGCAGGTTTTCACACGGGTCTCAAAGAAGCAGCCCGCAGCGGGACACTCACGTGGTGGTCTTGGCCACGTCCTTCATGCTCATGAGGGGGTCGGCAGTGTCGGGGCAGCGGAGGATGCAGGGGGCGAAGACGATGGCCAGGGAGTTGGGGGACATGCGGTTGTGCTCCTCCTCCTTAGCCACTCTGTATGGGACAGGGACAGAGGAGTCAGCACAGACGCACAGCTCTTCGACCAAACCCAACTGACTCTGTATGCGCACTAGCGTAAACACGAAATGGAACAAGAACAATGAGACACAGGAAAAAAGAGGGGGACCCCCCCCGTACCCACCTGACAAGATGGAAGATGAGTCTTTCCAGAGTGGTGAAGTTGCCACTAGGAAGCTGATCCAGCACTTTGTAGATGGCGTGGAGCTGTTCTTGCTTCTCAGGCAGTTCTGGAGAAGAGAAGCGGCCAGTGAGAATGAGCGGCCAGGCATCTGCGCTAAAACAATTTCCTGTTTTTAATCTGCACGCGAGGTCTCGACGCTCAGCGTTTGGGACACGGCTCTGCTGGGACTCACCCACGGCGTGCAGGAAGTCGCTGTAGTGGGTGAAGGTCATGAGGGGGTCGGGCAGCTCCCGCAGCCACTGTTTGACCAGGCCGGTCACCGTGTGGATGGGGTAGTCCTCCAGACACACCACGTGGGGGTCTGCAAGCAACGCAAGTAACCGTTAAGCCGGGCACCCACCGCACGCGTATCGGCCGCGAGCGCACTACGCGCGTATTACGCGCGTAACTGAAGCGTAGTTGAAGTACTGTTATTACAACGGCAGCGGGCGACGTCGTCTCCACCAGATGCGAACGCGTCACGTACCGGCTGCGAAGCTCGCGCGACACAAGCGAACTGAAGCGTAGTTTTTCGCTTCTGTTCTATTTTTTCGGCTTGTCGCGCGTCACGTTGGCCTGTTTATACACAGAAATATGCTCTAAAATGCTAGGTATACATGCTCTGATTTATATTTCATTCTTATATTACTGGGGGTGTGTCCCTAGTTACCTCCCAGATATTTTTTAAGCAGCTAAAAAAAAATACAAGCCTTTTCGTTTTGTAAAAATAAATAAATAACTGGAACCTGGGGGAAAGGCAAACTTAGTTTCGCTGTCTTATTTTGCGGAGGGGGTGGGGTAAATTTGAAAATACACCACAGAAAGACGTAGGCTATTGAGTGACGTAGAAGGGAATGCACCGAGCAGCGGTTTGTTAGCTCGAGTATTGGAAGATAGTTTTTAACCAACCATTGCTCAGCCTATTTGACTTCTCCGATGTCTTCGTTCGCCGTGCTTTCAAAAAGGGCTTGTTAATAAAAATCAGATAACCACAGAGCTTTAAAAAAAATCAGATTATTTAGTGGTCTTGCCGATGAAAATGCACCTATTTTATAAATGAAGTTGTAAGCAAGCCTTTATTGCACTTGTACTTCAAAGCTTCCGGTGTTCATGGCGTTGTGGTGTTCATATCCCTTCAAGATTAAAACTGTTACTGACTTTTTCATGATTAGCTGATTTGACTAAATCTGATCCTATAAATGTTTTGACGTGAATGGCAAGACAACACGGGAATTCCCAATGGTTGATTACGGATTATTTATTATTATTATGATCATTACATATTCTTCATGAAATTGGCACGCTTGTTAACCAAGCAAATAAATTAATACAGTTTGAGATTGATTGTTATGCAGGCTACGTTGCGATTTAAGTTTATGGTACTTCTTGAAAGCGTTTACTTTCTCACGTAGGCTATTTACGAGTTAACGAAATATTACCAAATTAACAAACTGAAAAAGGTCTCTCACCAAAGTATTCACTTAACCCATAATCAACAGTCGTGAACAAACCTGAAATACACGATGTAAAAGCCCACTGCAGACTGCGAGAGCTACTAGGAATATATAGCTTCTACGCAAGCCTTTGCGCGACACAAACGGAACCAGTGGAGACACCCTACGCGTCGCGCCGTGCTGCTTCGCCCTGCTGTTTACGCGACGCATACGCGACGCGTGCGGTGGGTGCCCGGCGTTAGATAACTCCAACAATCCCAGCGAGCTTTATGCAAAAACCGCTTTCCTGATATGACTGCAGATGTTAGCACGAGGAGGTGGAAGAGGGGGAGGAGGTGGAGGAGGATGAGGAGGGTGAGGAGGGTGAGGAGGTGGCACGGGACAGACAGGGACTCACTGCACTCCAGCAGCTGGTGCAGCTCCTTCATGCGATTGGCAGAGCCAGACTTGCGGTAGATGCCCTCCGTGTACAGGCCGTTCATCTCCACGTGCTCCAGCATCATCTCCAAGACGATGGGGATGGGGTTCTTATCGTTGATCAGCAGGCAGACGCGAACCCCAAAGTGCTGGGAGCCGGACTCTTCCTCGTACTACACCGGCCAACGCAAGCACAAACAGGAAGCCTCGTCGGTTACGCGTCGCAAAATGACTACCGCGCACTTTGACGAGTTCCATGACGTTTGGGAACACGTACCTTCTTGGCGCAATAGGTGGAGCAGTCCGTGGTGATTTTAGAGAGGCACTTCCTGTGGCACACCATTTTACAAGCTAGGTGAAAGAAAACCAAAGAGCTGTGCTTACAAAGCATGAACAAATGAACCATACCAAAGTCTGAAGCCATGTTCAAAAATAGTATATTAGCATATCTGATACAAACTTTAACTACACTTCAAGTACCCTGAAGTATAGAACAGTATACTTCAGGTATACTTCAGCATACAATTTTTTCCACATGGCAAGGCTTGGAGCATGCCTGCTCTCCGCCCCCACTGCGAGAGACACCAGGGCATTGTGGGTACTCACAGCTGCACATGCAGGCCTTCTCCATGCCCCAGATGTAGGAGCTGCACTGGTCACAGGACTGCACGATGTTCACCTGGTACGTGTTGAACATGTGGTCCAGAGGGTTCTCCAGCTGAACACAAACAGTTAACCCATTCAGAGGAGCTCCTGCTCACAGAACACGCATTCACTCACACGCTGCAAAGCAGCGTTTGGGCTGAGCATCAGGCTACGCTTGCGCTACTTACGCTCTTATCCTTCTTCCGCCTTTTCTTTCGCGCTTTTGCAGGCTGAAACACAGTGACCCGACAGAAAGTCAGTCACCTGACAAATATCTACACCTTTTGTATGTTTTAGTTCATTTCTAGTGGTGGCGGGTGTATTGTAAAGAATACAAACATTGAATATATATTACATACAAGGGGGGGGGGGGTTAATACTTCTGGCACAGAGCCTGTGGAAGTGGGCAGAGCTGTGAGGGAGGGTACCTTAGCTGGCTCCGCCTCCTCCTTCTTGATCTCCCCGCGAATGAAGCCGTCCAGAACGGACTGGAAGAGATTCACCACCAGCTGCTTCTCAGCATTGGGCTTATCCCCAGCCAGGATGGCCACCTTGTTCTCATAGCCACTCATCAGCCCTTTGTAGCCAATCTGCGGCTTCTGTCAGGGAGAAGAAGGATGGGGGAGGGGTTGTTTTCCTCAGTCAGTACCACCATCATCATCATCATTATCAGCAATCAGTAATTTAACCTTCTTGTGACCACAATGCTTTGGAAAGTGATTGCATGTGGCGCTCTGTGATTGGCTGCAGAACTCACCGAGAGCGAGTACATGCTCTTGATGACCTGCCTGAACTGCATGGTGGCCGTGATGAACATCTGCTCCGTCGCCGACAGCTGCTTTCCCCGTGAGCGCAGATCATTCACCTGCAGAGGGAGAGGGAGAGAGAGAGGGATAGAGGGAGAGAGAGAGAGAGAGAGAGAGAGAGAGAGAGAGAGAGAGAGAGAGAGAGAGAGAAGAAGAAGACAGAAGTATATCAAACAAGACAGCAGGAGACAGAAAACAGCTTTCCAAAAGCAGAGGAGGACTTCTAAAAAAGCCAGCGAGAAAGAGAAAGCAGAGAGAGAGAGAGAGAGAGAGAGGCATAGAGAGAGAGAGAGAGAGAGAGAGAGGCATAGAGAGAGAGAGAGAGAGAGGCCGATCCCCATTCCACTCTGAGTTTACCGCCGCAGCGGGGGAATCGCACAGAGCACAGAAGCGGAGCAGCAGCTCACAGACGAGCGGCTCACAGACGAGCGGCTCACAGACGAGCGGCTCACAGACGAGCGGTCTGACCGCGCGCGAGCGGACGCAGCGGCTCCTCAGAGCGCCAGCCCACCTGATTCCCCAGGAACTCGTCCAGGTGGCGCAGCTCGTTGGCGTTGGTGATCTGGCGGTCCAGCGAGGCGTTCCACTGCTCGGAGACGCGCGTGGCGCGGCTGATCTTGATGGTGCGGTTTCGGTGGACTCGGCTGCCCGAGGGCTCTGTGTGTGGGGGGGGGGTGGGGGGGGGGCAGAAAGGAACAGGGTCACACTCAAGTGGCCAAAACCAGGCTGCATTTTTGAAGCTCACTTCCTTGTCTTGTCGAGAGACGTTACTCACTAGTGCCAGTGCCACCCGGTCCAATGTAAGTCAATGGCAACAATACGGTCACAATACCAAACCGATCATTTTTACATCCTCAAGAAAATGAAGTCAGAATAGGTGTTTTTTTCTTCATCTAATGTCTCCCGATTTGTTAAGTTACTGCGTTATTTGGACAAGACTGCATTACTCTGTGGACGAGCCAGGGGCAGTTTGTGTCACAGCCGAGTCCCTGTACCTCACACGCCTAGCGGACGGTCTCCGGCTCCAGTTTGTACAACATGCACTTCCCAGGCTTCAGAACCCTTTTCACCAAGCCCATGGGCTAACAGTGACTTTGTTCATATTTTTCAACAGTCTATGGTCACAAAACCAGTATCTTATTTTATTTTCATTTATTTAACCAGGAAAACCCCATTGAGATCGAAATCTCTTTTGCTGTTTTGCAACACAGTTCATGGGTTTTATTTCCTTTCACATTCAGCATTTTTCTGATACCATCCAACCAAAATCGAGCAGCTTAATAGGAACAATAACAACAAAGACAGCCAACATATCTAATATGAATCTAATATGAAATCAACCCATCATCAGTACAGACCAATTATGAATAATTATGCAGTTCAATTACAATCATCTAAAACGCAAGTAGTCTTAGTGCTACTAGTATTTAAACCTGTCTCAAGATTTAGCTACACCACAGAAAGAATTCACATCACTGTGTTCAGATGATACTGGGAAAACAAGATCCTCCCCCTGAGGTGACTGTGTCATGCATTGCAGATCACATGCGTACTGGTGTTGCAAAATTAGTATTTGCAGTACTAGCTGTATTTTCCTCTGATGTTTGTAAGTGGACCACAAGCCACTAGAGGGCAGCACTGTCTCAAGCTGGGACAGTCAGGGCTTGGTGTGGGACGGTTACCCTCTGCTCCTCTCTCAGCGAGGCTCTGTGCCAGGGTGAGGTCTCCGTCGTCCGGCGTCTGTGCCTCTTTGTGCGGACGCTTCTTCAGGATCTTCCTCAGGAACCCCGATCTGCAGGACAGGAAACGCAACCAACGTGGATCAGAAAGCCATCAGGCTCGCGCGAGGAAGCCGTGCTTTGAGTGGAGTATCTGTACCGTCTATCACTCAACACAACACAATCTTTGCTCCTCCTATGTTACACTGGAGCTGTATCTATTGCCAAATCTAAACCTCTATATACACATCTATATGCCTTGACTTGCCTTCACATATTCAGTAGTGGAATATGAAAATGTAATATAACACCAATAATAAGGCATGCAGAGATTTAGCAGGGCTTCCTAATCTGTTTGGACTTAAGTAGGTTTGTCAAGGTTGCCTATGATGAATTCTAATTAATTTCAACAATTAATCCACTGGTCAGACTAATGAACTGAAAGGCCCCACACTAGGGGGGCTGGGTGGGGGGGACACTCAATCCTGAGCGAATTTAAAAAAGTGGAATTTTAGGAATCCACCCGACTCCGAAAAAGCCTCTCTGTGCAGCTATATATGGGAAAATAAAAACTTCCAGCATGCACCAAGGAGCAAGGAGCGGGACAGCCCGGTTACAGAGGGGAAGAGGGGTGTCCTGTCAGCCCCAATGGGCAGAATTCTCGGGAGAGGGGGACTGCAGTTCCTGCTGGAGATCAGTTCTCCCCGCAACGAAGCGCCTTGTGGAAGGCAGGCCCAATCACATCTGCCTAAACAACGGCACAAACCGCTGTATGCTAGCCCTCATGCACGTTTGCCATTATGAACCGCCTTACTGTCCCAGAAGGGCAGGAAATCAGATTCTGAATGAACGGAGAGTGGCAACAACGTGGGCTCAGTTTATCTTTTTTTGGGTCAGTAGTCCACAGTCCTCCCCTCGAGTGGGCACTGGGAAATGGGGCGTACCTCTCTGGGGTGGACGGCTGTGGAGGGGCGGAGTCCTGGTGACCCGGGCTGTCGTTGGGCCTCCGCTTCAGGGAGCTGAACTTCGCCCCGTCAGGGCTGATCTCTGTTGGGGACTGAACCTGCAATACCATAACACAGTCACACCCAGATGAGTGCACAATGCACACACTTCCAGAGAGAGTGGGAGAGAGGGGGGGGGGAGAGAACGAGAGAGAGAGGGGGGGGGTGAGAAAGTGATAGAGAGAGAGCAACACAGAAAAACAGACAGAGCAAAAAAGGAAGAGAAAGAGTGTGCGAGAAAGAGGGAGAGAGAGAAAGAAAGGAGGAGAGACAGGAAGAGGGAGAGAGGTAGACAGAGAGGGAGAAAGAGAGCAAGCAAGAGAGCAAAAGAGGAAGAGAGAGGGAAAGAAAGAGAGAGACAGAGAAAGAGAAAAAGGGAGAGAGAGAGGAGACGGAATGAGAGTGAGAAATGAATCAACCAAGCAACAGGATTTTCAAGAAAGCCTACAGAGAAAGGAACCAGCACTTTGTATGACAGAAGGACCCAGAGTTCACACAGTTTGGCATGGCATAGGCCTCTGTACCTCCATAAGGCCCATACTGAATAGCCGACACCCAGGGTTAGTCTCATTACCCCGCCTCTTATCACCGCTAGCCACACCCACCAGAGGTTATCATTCCCTGGCCTATATATCATCACCCCACCTTCAACAACCTCAGGGATTTCATCAACAGGATAACTGCATCTGCTGATCACTGATTGGTTTATCACCGACCCCAGACCAATCCCGATTAATCCCCAGATATAGCAACACTTGCACGACACCCAACCCATCGCCTGAAATTCAACCTTTCTTCCCAGCTGCTTTTGTGTGATGCAAGAAGAAAATACCCTCCTGAAAGAGGAGGATATGATGCAGCTGTGCTGTGTGTGGCACGGACAAGCCCAATTAGAGTAATTTAGCCGGGACGTAAAACAACTCCACGAGAAACAAGCCACATATACAAGGAATCAGTAGCAATAAAGCTAATATTACAGCTAACACTAAATGGTACAAAACGGTAAATGAGAACTAGACCGAGTTTCCCATTGACTTCCACCGCCTAAACGTTGCACGGGCTCTAGTGGATACAGCCTAGATCAGAGCTCGATTGGTCATGTCTGAGGAGTGAGAAGCAGCGGAAGGCTCAGGATGAACACCAGGATGAGAAAGGTCAGAAGTAGGCGGAGCCCAGTCCTCTCGGCCTGTCATTGGCCTTCCCCCTTCTCCGTACGCGCAGTCGGTCGGTTTGCTGAGCGCCCCAAAGCGAGGGGGGGGCGGGGTCGTCGCAGGCTGTACCTGGACCTCGGGACTGAGCTGGGCTTTTGGCTGGGACCTGCTGTAGTAGACGGACCCCGCCATGCACATGGGGCGCAAGGGGATGCCGCAGAAGTCCGTATCCGCGTCCTCCATTTCCGCGCTTTTAAACATCAAGCGGCTACGGGCAAAGGCTAGCCGCTGTTTGTTTTTGTTGCGCTTGCGGAAACGCGCCCTGACCTACCGGAGCCAGAGAAGCACAAGGAAGACATGATGGGCTCCTCTGAGACCTTCCAAACCCCGCCCCGGCCCCCACCCCACCCCGAAACGTCCCACCCCGCCTCCTCTCCATAGACACAGGGGCAACCCAGCCAAGGTGATACTCTAACTAACAGAATGGGAATAGGACACCTGAACTGCTTAAAACTACTGAAGAATGCACAAACAAAAAGACCAATGGAATAAGCTGCCCTTTCACTCCACGGGATGTCCGGGGAGTTGGAGCCAGCTGTTTTTGGTACAGTACCTCTCTGTTTGATGGAGAGGCACCGGAGCTGTCAGATCCAGAAGAGTTCAGCTTGGACACGTTATCCAGGGACATTGAGATTCCGCGAAGCCTGAACCGGAAAACGGCAAAATTAGACTCATGGAAACGCAAAACAAAAACGCTGTTCAAAGAAACAGAAAAAAACGTAGAAAGAGAGTTGAATATAAAAGAGAAAAGGCGAGAGCGAAAAAGGTACAGGTTAACATTGTGAATAGGTGTAGCTGTGAGTGTTAAAAGGTGTAGGTGAGTGTGGGTGAGAGAATGGTGTAGGTGAGACAGTAGTGTAGGGTGTAGGTGAGAGTGGTGTAGGGTGCAGGTAAGAGTGATGTAGGGTGTAGGTGAGACAGTAGTGTAGGGTGTAGGTGAGACAGTGGTGTAGGGTGTAGGTGAGAGTGGTATAGGGTGCAGGTAAGAGTGATGTAGGGTGTAGGTGAGACGGTGTGGGGTGCAGGTGAGAGAGTGATGTTGGGTGTACTTCAGAGTGGTGTAGGTGAGACGGTGTAGGGTGCAGGTGAGAGAGTGATGTTGGGTGTACTTCAGAGTGGTGTAGGTGAGACGGTGTAGGGTGCAGGTAAGAGTGATGTAGGGTGTAGGAGAGACGGTGTAGGGTGCAGGTGAGAGAGTGATGTTGGGTGTACTTCAGAGTGGTGTAGGTGAGACGGTGTAGGGTGCAGGTAAGAGTGATGTAGGGTGTAGGAGAGACGGTGTAGGGTGCAGGTGAGAGAGTGATGTTGGGTGTACTTCAGAGTGGTGTAGGTGAGACGGTGTAGGGTGCAGGTAGAGTGGTGTGGAGAGACGTGTAGGTGCAGGTGAGAGAGTGATGTTGGGTTGTACTTCAGAGTGGTGTAGGTGAGACGGTGTAGGTGCAGGTAAGAGTGATGTAGGGTGTAGGAGAGACGGTGTAGGGTGCAGGTGAGAGAGTGATGTTGGGTGTACTTCAGAGTGGTGTAGGTGAGACGGTGTAGGGTGCAGGTAAGAGTGATGTAGGGTGTAGGAGAGACGGTGTAGGGTGCAGGTAAGAGTGATGTGGTGTACTTCAAGTGGTGTAGGTGAGACGGTGTAGGGTGCAGGTAAGAGTGATGTAGGGTGTAGGAGAGACGGTGTAGGGTGCAGGTAAGAGTGATGTAGGGTGTAGGAGAGACGGTGTAGGGTGCAGGTGAGAGAGTGATGTTGGGTGTACTTCAGAGTGGTATAGGTGAGACTGTGTAAAATGACGTACTGTAAAGTCCTGTCCACGGCATTCCTCGGATCGGGGGTGTCCACATGTTCCGGCTCGGTCCTCTTCTCCTTCCACTTCTCGCCCTTCTCCTTCATGGCCGTCTGCCGGTAGCGGTGCAGAGAGCCCATGGAGGGGGGGCTGGAGGACTCCCTGTGGCCGTTCCTCTCGGGCCTGGTGGTGGTGGCCAGGGGGAGGGAGGAGGGGCGGCTCGGGGCAGGGGAGACGGGCTTGGCCTCCTTCTTCTTCCAGGCTACAAATGTGTACTGGTCCAGCTCCTTGCTGTCCGAGCGCTCCTTCGGCCTGCCCTCCTGACCTTTGACCTTTGCGACAGGGTCCTCCTGATTGGTGGAAGCGACACGCTGGCTCTCACGCTGGCTGTGCTCCAGGCCACGCTGCCTCCTCATCTCCCGCTTCTCCTGGCTCCTGGAGGTGGCGCTCTTGTGGGGCTGCGGGGTTCTGCGCCTCTTCTCCTGCGACTGAAGGGCGGGGACGGCGCCAGGCTCCGCCTTCTTGCTCTCCTTCCCCGGTGTGGGGGTGGCAGCAGGCTCCGCCTCCTCCTCCTCTTCCTCTTCAGGCTCTGGGACAGCAATTGGTGCCGTCTTCCTCCCCGCTGGCTTAAGGACATCAGGAGATTCCACCTCCTCCTCCTCCTCCTCCTCTTCCTCATCCTCCTCCTCCTCCTCCTCTTCCTCAGGCTGGGGAGATGCAGCTTCTGCCTGGCTGGGTTCCTTCCCTGCGGCCTCTCTCTCCTCCTCGGCAGCAAACTTCGAAGAGGCCGGCTCTTCCTCTCCCTCCTCCTCTGTTCTTGCCTCCACAGATTTTGCTTGCGCCTCTTTCTGCCGCGCCTCTTTCTGCCGCGCCTCTTCCTCCTGCCTCGCCTTTCTCTCTGCGGCCTCCTGCTCTGCCTGTCTCGCCCGTCTGGCCGCCTCTTCCTCCTCCTCGGCCCTCTTCCTGGCTTCTTCCTCTTCGACCCTCCTCTTCTCTTCCCGCAGGGACTGGCACCTGAAAGGACAAAAGCAGTTCAGGGCCTCCTGAACGTTTCAGCTCAGGGGTGTCAGAACTCCAGGCCCAGAGGGCCGTAGGATCAGCTCGCTGTCGGTGTGAGCAATCAGAGTGATTCATTTACTGTAAGCCACTGATTGGCTAAAGAGTTCACACCTTGATCTGAAGAACTTAACTGACTACTGACTGAAAGAAAACCACAAATACCAGCAGACACTGCAGCCTTAAAGGGCTTGAGATTGACACCTCTGCTTCAGAACGTATTCTACTACACTCTAGACCAGAGGTGCACAACAAGGGCCGATACGTTTCAGGATTTTGTGCCAGCTTCAAAGCGATGTACAAAAAGTGCATACCAAAGGTTGTTGGAACAACTACAACACACAGGTCCGATAAGGTACAATACTCATTTCGTACAGTTGTTCATAGCCATATCATGAATCGTGCCATCTGTGTCATGAATATAAAAACATATTGGGCTGGTTCTCTATTGCTCAGAGGTAACGCCTTTCGTGCACTGAACAGACTGGGGTGAACGGGATTCCAGCTGGAGGGTTCTGGGAGTACCTTCGCCGTGCCGAATGTCCCCTCGCCAGCGCCTGCACCTTCCGGACGCTGGCCCGCTGCCGGAGGTACTCGGCCCGCTGCTGGGAGCCCCGCCAGGCTGCCTGGATTATGACGGCGGCTCTGTGGCGGCTGGCCGCCCGGAACCTGCGCCAGGCCCTCTGCGGAGCGGGGAGAAGGAAGAACAACGAGGACCGTGACATGGACTGCTATCGCGACGTGCAGCCTGTGCTATAACCCTTCTGCGTCACATAATCAACTACGCGACATGTAGCCTGTGCTATAACCCTTCTGCGTCACATAATCAACTACGCGACATGTAGCCTGTGCTATAACCCTTCTGCGTCACATAATCAACTACGCGACATGTAGCCTGTGCTATAACCCTTCTGCGTCACATAATCAACTACGCGACATGTAGCCTGTGCTATAACCCTTCTGCGTCACATAATCAACTACGCGACGTGCAGCCTGTGCTATAACCCTTCTGCGTCACATAATCAATTATCGCGACATGTAGCCTGTGCTATAACCCTTCTGCATCACATAATCAACTACGCGACATGTAGCCTGTGCTATAACCCTTCTGCATCACATAATCAACTACGCGACATGTAGCCTGTGCTATAACCCTTCTGCGTCACATAATCAACTACGCGACATGTAGCCTGTGCTATAACCCTTCTGCATCACATAATCAACTACGCGACATGTAGCCTGTGCTATAACCCTTCTGCGTCACATAATCAACTATCACGACATGAAGCCTGCACCACTGTCTGTCACATGATCGACAGCAAGACATGAAGTAGGCACTCTCAGTCTTCTCTGTGGCATGAACAAATATTGTGACAAAATTAGCATGACTACCTAACCTTATTATCTATTTTCACCTGATCTCTACTCGACACAATTCCTCAATGTTCTCTATCACATAAACGACCACAATGACATGAACCCGACACCTTCCACTTGCATCCTTCTTGGTCACAAACTATTGCAACATTACCCTTCCTGTCATGACAAAGAGCTTACACTACTGCATGAGAAATGCCCACTTGCATGTGGAAACGCAGAACATGCAGAGCAGTGATTGTGAGCGCGTGCAGAAACGAGCCGTCGGATCGGCGAGGTCACCTGGATGAGGACGGCCGCCTCCCTCATGTGCTGGAACTGCCTCCTCTCCAATTTGGCGCGGAACCAGCGCTGCAGGAAGACGATCTTGTGCATGATTTCTTTGTGCCGCGTGTCCTTGAGCACCTGCCGCTCCGGCTCCTTCAGGAACACCTGGGGGGACACGAGGGAGGGGGCGTGAGCGGGGGTTCCATGGTACGGACGCGGGGACCCGCCCCTAACACCCGCGGTCAGCGGTGACAAAGAGGAAACAAAGGGTGGCGTGGCTAACCTTGGTCTTGCCGATCTGGTAGGTGGTGTTGTCCGGGAGGAGCCTCTGCAGAAGGGCGGAGATGTCTTCCTGAGATGGCTCCGCCCGGTTCGGGAGCAGCACCCGGTACTGCTCGATGAATTCCTTCAAAGACACACACACACACACACAATGCACACAAGCCCACCATCAGCCAATCACGTAACAGTGATGAGCATTGGCCTTCACTTTTGTGACCACCTTTGTGTCTTTAGCAATAAATGAGAATAATATGGATGATATTTCTTACGGAATAAGTAATACTGATGATAATGAAAACTAAAGGAATGCATAATCCCCTATAACTGGTAGATACACATCACAGCCCGTAACCCCACCTACCTGAAAGGTGTACCTGCACAGTCCTTAACCCCGCCTACCTGAAAGGTGTACCTGCACAGCCCTTAACCCCGCCTACCTGAAAGGTGCACCTGCACAGCCCTGAACCCCGCCTACCTGAAAGGTGCACCTGCACAGCCCTTAACCCCGCCTACCTGAAAGGTGCACCTGCACAGTCCTTAACCCCGCCTACCTGAAAGGTGCACCTGCACAGCCCTTAACCCCGCCTACCTGAAAGGTGTACCTGCACAGCCCTGAACCCCGCCTACCTGAAAGGTGTACTTGGCGCCGTAACCGGACCTCCTGATTCGCACCGTCTCCAGCATACCCGTGTACCGCAGCTGCTGAAGCACCAGCGTTTCATCGAAGCTCATCTCCATCTGCAAAGAGCACGCACACGCACACAGACACGCACACAGACACGCACACGTACCCATGCAACACACACACGCACACAGACACACACACGCACACAGACGCACACACACGCACACAGACGCACACACAGACACACACACGCACACAGACACGCACACACAGACACGCACACAGACACGCACACGCACACAGACACGCACACGCAGACACGCACAGACACGCACACAGACACGCACACAGACACGCACACAGACACGCACACAGACACGCACACGCAGACACGCACACAGACACGCACACGCAGACACGCACACACAGACACGCACACAGACACGCACACAGACACGCACACACACGCACACGTGCCCATGCAACACACACTCGTTAGGGGCACTGTGCAGGCTGCTGACTGGCAGTATCCCACGCTGGCAGTAGCACAGAGAGAGTCCCGGCACATTACCTTCTCAGCATTGGAGCGAATGCAGCGGATGAAGAAGGGCTCTGCCTTGCCTAGAGTCTCCATCAGCTTACTGAGGGACGTCTGCACAACGTAAAACAGCGTAAGGGCTTTTACCAATACCCCAGTTTTACATAGCATACATTTCATTTACCCCATTTACATTTATCCTTGTATCTTTGGTTATCCTTTATCTTTGGTTATTATACTTTCGTAACATGATCAAACTTTCAGTATGGAGGTGTGGTTGCGACATGAGAAGTTATCCCAATCTGAATGTTTCGGAGTGGGTTAAAATGAGATGGAAGTCAACCATCCACACAGTAAAACCACCCTCTGTCTTCTCATAGCCGGTGTTTTTTAGCTACACTCAACAGGGCACCACGCTAGCTGAAACCTGACTGGCACACCGGCGTGGAGGACTGCTCACCTGGAACTGGGCACTAATGCTGGGGGGCTTCTTCTTCTTGTGCAGGTGGAGCAGAGACTTGGTGGTGCGGTCGTGTAAGGTGAGGCCCACTATGAACTTGAGGGAGCGGGAATCGATAAGGCTCTGAGGGGCAACACAGACAGCGCTGTCAGCACGTGAACTAGCACACTAGAGCATGTACACTGGCCATCTAGTGTCTACCACAGGTCCCTGCAGGCTGGTATACATTTAATGAGCACTCAAAATGGGCACCGAGAGTACAGTGAGGTGAAGCCAGGGTGGAAAATCCAGGTTCGGAAAGTAAAACTCCTTCCCCAGTATTTTGTTCCGATCATCTGGATTTCCCAATTAGCACAGTTCTATAGCCGGGAGGTAGAACTAAGCAGTGAAACCAGCTGCCTGAGCTCCTGGGTGGAAGAAACACAAGGCAGGACTTTCACTTCCCGACCCGTGGTCTTTACACCTCTTGAGTGAAGGCGTGACAATCAGGGAGGTCAAAATGTCACCACACCAAAGCCAATTATGACATCAGCAGGGAGGTGGCAGATGAGATCTCAAAATCTGCTGACCAGTGAAGAAAAGTCGACCTCCATCTTTTGGGCTGAGCCTGAAGGTGCACCCAGAGGAGAGGGCCATCGGCAGGGGCGCGCTTACCTTGGGAATGAGCTGCTTCTGCCTGGCGTTCTTATTTTTCCTGTGGGAAAGTAAGGGAGAGGGGCAGTGAGAGGGGGGCTGGTGGCTAATGGAACGAAGCTAGCGGAATGTTAGTGCGATGACTCATGCATGGTCAATGTAGAGTGCAGGGAGAGGGGTTACACCTGGCAGAGAGGAACACGATTAGCGAGGGAAAGAAGTTATTGGAGGAGAGGTGGAGGGGGGGAGGGGTGATCCAGCCAGCCAGAACTACGCCACCGCACCGGTGGGGTTCCTCTACGGTCTTCACTTCGGCGTCCTCGCTATGAACACGACTGAGAGTTTAGCTCAACACAACGTGCATCAAACGAAGCAGGGGAGGAAGATGGCAGTGCTGCAACGAGGCCTGCAGGAGAGCCATTCTGCGTCTCGCGGTGAGGGTAGAAACGCTGTGTTTCATTGTTCAGAGAGAATATCCAAATTCTGGATACCGTCACTGTGAAGCAAATTAAGCTTCCAAAATGGGGGGGGGTTTCCAAAAAACAAAACGTTTCTAGCCTCAGGCGCGATGCAAAGGTCGCAGGGAAAGCACGGACACGTTCGCGGGCACGGTCTGCGCATGCAGCAGCTCCTGCGTCTCCAGCAGCGCATCTCCAGGACATGCAGGGCCCGCGGCGAGCTGCAAGCTCCTCGCTCGGCGAGGATCACGCCGGTTTCGGTTTATCGGCACGCCGAGCTGACAAACGGCATTCCGCTGCCACGCAGTGATTTGTTGCAGATCTTCTTCTTCCATATCCCTGCTGGGACACTCACTCCGGCTCTTTCATCGTAGGGGGGTTGGGGGGGGTAGAATTAATCACAGGGTGTGGTTCCCTCCTGTCAGCGCAAGCCAGTGTCCTCGCATTCTCCACAGCGAATTTAGAAGAATCATGCGGAAAACCTTTTGAGGGTGCGAAGGGGCCAGATGATTCCGCAGCAGAATTAACAAGGCCTTCAGTTGCCACTGGCAACTGCCCTCTGTTTATGTGGCTGAGACTCAGACACACAGTTTGATGAAGGGGATATGAACACCAGTGTAAGGTGCCTTGCAGCACTCCACACAGGCTAATGGAAATGCATTGTGGGATTGGGGTGTCGAAGGAGGACCGAGTATGGGGGTAGCACTAGTCTAGGCCGGAGGGGGTGTGGGGTTGGGGGTGTTGCTGACAAACTCACTGAAGGACGTGGCGAGGGAACCGCAGGCGACCCCAGGACTGCAGTAACTTGCGAGGGTCTTCGCCGTCCAACTGCAAGTCCTTTATGGAGCTGATGATTTGGGCATGCATGTCCCTGATTCCACCCAACCACAGGTGCAGGGGATTATGGGTAAGGGGTGGGGAGAACAGAGAGTGAGGGAAGGGGCCATTTGGGCAGGAATGGAGAAAAAGAAGGGACAGGAATACAACAGAGACACAGTTAGGACACCTTCAGAAGGACAAAGCCAGAAAGAAACCACCCTACACCAAGAGAAACCACCAACGACCCAAATGTTTTCCACATGGAGGCGCGAGCCGGACGGCCGGGGGAGGGCAGCCCAAGGGCAGCTGGAGACCCGTTTGCACGGCCTTCCTTCCACATCTGGAACGAAGGCCTTCAAAAAACAAAAAAACAGTTCCTGCTGAAAGGCGGTTTACTCCCGAAAGTGCTGGCGTTAAAGCGCCTTTCAGCAGGAGCTCAGAGGAGACCGCGCTCTCACGTGCGGCTCCGCCCCCCCGGGGCTCGGGCCCACCCCGGCACTCCGCTCGCGGAAAGAGTTCCGCCCGCACATGGTGTTAATCTCCTCACGCCATGCTCTCGTCGGAAGGGGGGTGGGGGGGTGCTGAACATGCGGCTCCGGATTAATGTTGAGTAGTGGACTCCCTTTAACCATGCTGGTGTTAAGCTGGTGACTGGGACTGGTGTTAAGGTGATGGCAGTTCCACTGTGGCCTCGGCCCATGCACTGCTGTACTTACCACATCGCTAACACACATGGAGGGGCAGGTGAGGGGGGTGGGGGGGAGGGGGGGTTGGGCCAATGGGCAACCGTACTCTCCTGGGCATGCTCAGGCACCCTAGGGGTCTTGCTACATTTGCAAAGCTACAGTAAAGCCACCGTTTCTATACTGTGCATGCTTTCACTTCAGAATGAGCCTAATGGGAGGCCGTTCATTATAATCCCTACCTGCTTAAAAGACTTTCTATGCCCTTTAATTTCCCATCCGCAAGGTCTTAATAGATTTTTTATTACATCCCATTAGTCAGTGTGTTTGTCCAGCTTCCCCCTCAGTAATCACGGGATTATTAAGAGAGCAGCAGCCCCCCATACATTACTGAGCTACGCAGGAAGACTAATAAACTTAACTGGAAAGAGATTAAGCGTGTGTGATCGTGTGCTAGAGAGTGTGTGTGTGCGCGTGTGTGTGCGTGCGTGTGTGCATACATGCCAGTATGCGCATGTGCATGACTGAATGTGCGTGTACAAGAAAGAAAGAGGGTAACTATAAATGAGAGTAAGGCCTCCATTAAAAGAATGTGTGACCTACACCAACGTTGCACTGAGATTCATAAAGATATTTATACTCATGTATGCAGGGTTCCTGAGCTCGGTAAAACTTGTTCCCATCCGTTGACACACGGAGCTGTTATCTTGGGCCATGCATGCAGTTGCCACCGGCTCCGTGCAGAATGACGTCATCGCTAGGGCTCCTCTCTGTGTGCTCTAACATACGGCCGAACAAGCAGCACGTAAACAGCCCAACCCGTTCCGCCCTCACCGCACACACCAGCATGCTACGCCGCGGTTCTAAACGACTATCAGCGCCCTTCACTTCATCCGACCGAGATTAATAATAATTCTCATTCGCGCGACTGGAACATTGCGCCATAACTCAAGGGCCTGGGAAGCATGTGAAAGCAGAAGAGGACGAGTCTGTAATCAAGCTGACAAAAGTTAGAAACTCCATGTCTTACTGAACCCTAAATATTATCATCCGTGTACAATATTACCAGAGGTTGTCTTCAAGAACCAGTGTTTGTGGATCGGGCTGGAACCAGAACTATTCACAAAGCCAACAGGGGGAGAGACTCGGTGATTTATGACCTAAAATCTTTGCGCCTTTTGCCAATTTACATATTTAATCCAATAGTTTCCCAGCCATCCAGAAATAAATAATTTACAGTCAAATTACTGTTACAACATTACATTACATTTACATTTTTATTGTAAAATGATTTCGCACAGCATTAATGCTGTGGGAAATCATGGTCACACATCATCTAGAGTGAGTGTCTTTCAATGAATGAATATGTCTATTACCATATCTACTGCAACAGTAAGAGGACAACATTGCTCCTAAAGCCTAAGTGTGGAAATATATCCCTGTCTCTGACCCAGTGACTGCCACGCTGTTTGCATGACTTCTAAAATCACACATTTCCTGTAGCGTTGGCAAGAAACTCAAATGAATGCGATGTGGGTATAACTTGCTCCGGAGGTGATTTACGAACGTATGATCAATCTGGCAAAAAAACACACAGAAAAAGGGAAAGTATAGGGAAGGGGTGAGAGATAATCACAGGACACTAAATCATAATGCTGGAGAGGGCTGCACATGAGGCTGTGACGAAGAGCTCGTCTTGCGCTCCGCTTTCTGCTCTGTGTCAGATGTTCCACCTCAGTTAGGGGATGAATGACGGTGTTGCCTTTAATATTGGATCTAGAATGCGCTCACGCCGGTTCTGACCTGATTCAAACCCAAGCGTAAAACCCTGGGGCCCTTCTGTTCATTTGTTGGGCCTGGCGAGCAACAGAACCACACAACATGACCTGAGCCCGGGCCAGCACTCTTTCAGAATCCTTCATAAGTCGAGCATAAAAGAAGCTTTCCAAAAAACGATCTAAACTGGTCAACATGTTCAAAGTGAAACAATATGAGACGGTATCATAGCTGCAGCTGACAGAGCTCTGCATCCTGCAGGAGGACTGTGAGCTTAATGATGAAAAAATCTCCTTCTCTGGAACATCAGGCATGTGCAGACAAAAAAACAGTCTACAAGATGATACGGATGGGATTTTTTCCGTAAGGTTTCAAGCAGTTTTTATCAATCCGACTCCTACTCAAACTCCTATTTTCTCAATTCCGAACAGTCTTTCATTCTCCGCAAGTCATTTTAGTAATTCATTGGGTAATGTGCACGAGCACAGTGGTAAGGAATGGGCTGTATGAAGTCAGGTTCGATCCGGTAAGGACACTTTTACCTGAGCAGTCTAACCTGCATTGCTAGTATATATCCAGCTGTGTAAATGATATGTAAAGCTATGTAAAAGTTGGTAAGTCGCTGGATAAGAGCGTCTGCAATCCTGAATCAATAATCTGTCTCAAAATACCCCCACACTAAAATCCAGTGGCAATCACTGTAACTGTGTCAGCCATCTTAAAATGAATCAGAGGTGTTTTAACAAGTTTTCAGGTGAGGCAACAGTAGATGAACAGGTTTTTCTTGCACTTCAACTATACGTGCACTTCAGCCGTGCACAATTTAATAACCTCGCATAGTAAGCTGGCGGAATGTTCTCCAGCACATTTATCCCACGTGGATAACTGATCCCCCCCCACCGACCCCCACCCCCACAATTGTGACACACAACACTGTAGCCAAACTAAAAGGGAAAACATATTTGCGGCTGAAGAGCCGAAGGCTAGTTCTGAACCCTAACAGAGAGCAGACTCGTTGCTAATTGCTTTCTTCCAGCGGTTCAGGAGCAACTCCAGTCACTGAAAAGGAAAAAGCTCAGTGACTGGGAGGCCATGGAGTCAAAGACTTGACTGAAGCATCTGATCTGAGCATGCCCAGAGGGTAAGGAGGGCTCCAGTACCCCTGTGCCCCCCCCTCAGTCTCAAAGCCCCTCCTGTTGTACCTCTCAAATTTTTCTCCAGTCCACTTACTTCTTACTCTCATAGCTAGCAAAGATGTCTTCGAATGCCTCTAGAGGGCGCTCCTCAGAATGATCAAAGGAGAAATCGAGCAAAGAGGCGCGGCTGTAGAGGAGAAAACGGCACAAGCTTCATCAGACACCTCCTGCCAATCAGGACAGGTTAGCAGGAACAGACTGCAGGAAGTTCCCAACCTAATCAGCCAGTATCTACCACTGGCTTCTGGCATGGACATCTGGGAGATGTAGGCCAACATTTACAGATCAGTCTGGATCTAAAATCACTTTAAGGGAAAATTACAGCCTTGTGGAAAATAATATCTCTCAGATGACTTAATTCTCCATTTTCACCATAGTGGAAAAACTGGGGCAGCCAACATAGATTAAACTTAATGTTTCTGTACTGACAGTACTGTGGTGGGATGAAGTTTGTTTGGCCTGAAATAGTGTAAATGGTTTTAAAATGGAGTGCTAGGTGGTATTCAACTGAGCGCACACACTCAATGGTGAGCTGGCTGGCTGGCTGGCTATGATCAAAACAAAAACTGCCTGCAGTGTGTCCCAGAGGAAAAGGCTGTCATATGACCACCCCACAGCACCAGTGCGGAGGAGAGGAGATCAGGTTCCACGTCCCCAATTCTCTGCCCTCTTCCTCCTCCCCTACCCTGCACCCCCCCCACCCCTCCCCCCCCCACCCCCCGCCCCTCCTCCTCCCCCGGCCGGCCCTGGTGTTACTGCTCTTACCGGTACATCCTCTCCACGGGGGTGTTGGACCTCTGCAGCTCCCCCAATGGGGTCCGACAACTGGGCCGTACCACACCTGCAGGACAGAGGGCACACTGATGCCACGTTCTGCCCCAAACATCTGTGTGCGCCAGGACCAGAGGCTCCCGGGCACCGTTACCTCAGCTCGTTATAAACAAGGGGCCTGCGTTCAGCCGCCAGTCAAACTCAGCCTTTAATAAACAGTCTGAGATACGCTACCGGTCAGAGGTTTTAGCAACTCTGTTTAATAACTTTAAGTTTACTAACTTTAAGCAGTTTAACTTCAACCTCAAATGACACAAGGTAAGAAGCAAATAGTCAGAATTTAAAAATAATCTTCTACTTCACTGGATAGTGACCTACGTTTTCCAGTTCATAAAAAAGCCATATTTGGCAAAATAAACAGGTGAACAAATTCTTTCCATTTTTCAACAAGTCAAGTAATGTCAAGCTAGTCCGGGACGAACTGGACAGAAAGGTCAAGGAGGAGCAACGCACAAGTGCAGCACATCTGTGGGAACTTCTACAGCACTGCTGGTGTAAACTTTCAGAACCATATGACTAGCTTTGTATAAAAAACAGCATGAATATGCTCAGCAGTTATTCCTGCAAAAGGTGGCTATTTTGATTCATATAAGATTCTTGGAAATTTTTTTGGTAAAATAATAGGTGTCTATTTCTTTTTTACCTCCGATTGATTGAAAATTGTGGGTATACTGAAACTTCTGACCGGTAGTTTACGTATCGTGTCCCTGGGCCAGTGTCACCTCTGTGAGTGCGTAGGCCACAGCAGGCCCGGGGCAGCGTGGGATAGGTCAGAGGCCTGGGAGCGCGGCGTTCCCGCGTACCTGCGGTCTTGGCGGCCCAGCGGCGCCCCGCCTCGTTGAAGGCGGCCATGCCGCGGATGGTGGCCCGGAGGATGCCCCAGCGGAACATGGCGACCGGGTCCATCCCGATCAGCTGGCGCACGTAGGCCCGGTCGCTGCTGCGCAGGAGCGCCACGATGTCCGACCGCATGTGGTCCGTGTTCTTCTCCCGGAAGTCCTGTCGCCGCGGGGGAGCGCAGAGTTAGGAACAGACCGCCACAGCGTCCAGAGCGAGACACCACAACCAGGCTTTAACCTGAACTCCTCCACTGACACGCAGAGCAACAACCAAAACAGGGTGACAACTTGATGGGAATCATGAGCTCATTAGTCTATTCAATTAGATTCACAGCAGTCACTTTTAAGTCATTTAAATATTTCCAAATTGACCTTGAACTGACCATTTCTGTTCTTGATCAGCGGCTGCATGAACTCAAGGATAAACTCCACACATTTTTACCAGGGGTGATTCATTCCTGTTATTTGACATCACAGACTTTAGTCACGGGCCTCCCCTCTCCTACAGGCCATGAGGGTCTTAGCCTCAGCCCAGCTCTGGTCTGGTCTCACCTTGATCTGGTACTTGACCATGCCAGCAAAGTGCCGGATGACGAAGGCCGGCTCCATCACGGGCGTGGGGACGAAGTACTTGTTCCCCTGATGCTGCTGCTTGAACTTGGCCAGCAGGGTTTGGTCAGTGGCATGAGGGAAGCTACGGAGAGAGAGAGAGAGGGAAAGAGGAAGAGAAAGACCGTTAACGAGCACCGCTGGAGAACCTTAAACCTTCACCTCTGGCCGCAGAGCGCGCACGCTCTTATCCACAACAACCTACACAGATCACACTTTATACACAATCCATTCATACAGCTTTACCAGTTTACTAAAGCGGTTCAGGTTAAGTACCTTGCTCAAGGGCACAACAGCTGAATCCAAATCGAACCAGCACCCTTTGAGTTAAAGCGGCTTGGGAACAGGGCTTGTAACTCAGAGATTGCTGGTTCTATTTCGATTCCTAGCTGGGGCACTGCTGTTGTACCCTTGGGTGAGGTGCGTAGCGTACTTAGCCGGGACACTTACTTGCTCTCCTCATCCAGCAGGTAGAAGAGGCCCGTGGGCTTCTTGCTGATCAGGTGGATGCAGCCCACGTTGTCCGTGTAGTCGATGTTGTGCCAGGTGATGCCCTCAGCCTGGTACTCCTCCTGTGGCACAAATACAGGCCTGAGACCCACAGCCTACACTTCCCATCACCACCAACCAGCCCTCGCAAAACATGACACCAACCGTCATCGTGTCACATTACACTGAGGACCGAAGCTAGGTTCAACTCCAATTTCATTCTGTCAGCTCAAGAAACGGACGGAAATTCAAATTCATTCACTAAACCACTCTGCAGGGAACATTACGGATATGATCCCATTCACAGATTTAATTTCAGAGGGCTTCCTGAGTTGACTGAACGGTAATGGGATTGACCTGCGGGTCACTTCCTCTGTGGTCCTCGCCTCAGTGACATCGCCACACGAACAAGCTCACCTGCTCCAGCTTGAAGATGTGCTGGTTGAAGTAATACTGAAGCTGCTCGTTGGCGTAGTTAATGCAGAACTGCTCAAAGCTGTTGGTCTCGAAGTCCTCAAACCCGAATATGTCCAGCACACCGATGGACAAGCACTGGAACGGGAAAAGGCTATCAGATGCGTGCGCATGCACAAACACGCAAACAAATACACACATGGACACGCAGATACAAACACACAAACGCACACACACACTCACACACACACACACGCACACAAACACACGCACGCACACACATGGACACGCAGACACAAACACACACACACACGCACACACACACACACACGCACACACATACACACGTGGACACGTGGACACGCAGACACACACACACACACACAAGTTGGCCAGCTCCCTAACAGACGCTTCTCACGGTCGGTTTGCGTTGGCGCTGGAGAGGAGCGCTCCGCTGCTCCGGGCGCCTCACCGTAACGGACTCCTCCATGTCCTTCTTGTTGAGCAGCGCGTGGTTGATGCGCAGGACGATCCAGTCGAACAGGGCGCTGTACAGCGACTTGGCCATGGAGTCCCTGGCGGTGACGGCCTGGAGAGAGAGCGACGGCGGAGCGCGGTGAGTATAAACCCTCCGCCGAGGCCGAAGAGCAACAGGCGCTAACGTCACCTACCTCGCTCTGGCTGTAGGGCAGGATGAGCTTGTCGTTGACCGTCACCGTTTTCCTTTTTGTGAGCGCCTCCACCAACAGCTCCTCTTTAACCTGAGTGACCAGGGACAACGCACATACTCACTGGAAAGTTAGCATTAGTGGCTGGGTTTCTGCTGGGGGGGTGTGTGTGGGGGGGTTCAGTGGGGTGGCAGTTCTCCTGAGATGAAGCGGTTAATCTCCCTGTGCTATGCGAATAATCTCAATAACTATTTCACAACATGCAAATTCAAGTAACGCACAAAAAGATAAACCCGACTACTAAAATCCCTCCCTCACAATTCAGTCTCTATCCCTCCTACTCACAGCTGCGCTAGGGGGAGGAATTCCGTGGGTACATCACAGATAAGCACAGTTCTACACGGTGCCGGTATGTCGGAATGCAGATTAACCCTTCGCGAGTGGGTTTTTTGGAATGTTCCAGAGCTCCACAGCTTTAGGTTACCAGTAGTGATTGTGACATCAGCATTAGAATGTTCAGTCAAGAACATTCCAACCACGTATTTGTGACCTCACACCTTACAGGGTTAATGTGTGGCCGTGAGGGAGATGGTCACCTTGAGCAGATCGGACAGGGTGGCCAGGACCTCCGGGGGCCCCACGTCCAGCCCCTCGTCCCGCCCCGTCGACTTGCGCCTGTACGTCACGTTGCCCAGGTACAGGATGGCGGACAGTACTGAGAAAATCCTGCAAAAAAAAGAAGAAAAAAAAGAAGCTCAGCAGCAGCGTTACGGAAGGCGGCTCAATCTCGAGCACGCTGTGCAGATAATGGCCTCATTAAAATTTCAAAGGCTCATTTCGCTCGTTCTTTGGCGGTGACACAATGACACAAAGGCTCCCCGCGACTTCAGGCCCTGGCGTCCGCTCAAGCCGTGCGAGTAAACAAGCAGACGCACGTCCGTAACCCCGCTCTTATTTCTGGCACGAACCCCGGGCCGCGAGCAATCCACACACTTGCTGGCCTTTGTTGGCGCATTTTTTTGCGCCTTTGTTGACAAGTCCCACCCTGCTGAAACTGTTTGCCTGGGTTGTAGTTCTCATTCAGAATTTCGTTACTGCATTTTACTTCACTCCGTGAGGTTCAATAGCCAGAGCAAGAGGAAAAACACATTTCGTTTTGCTTATTTACTCACTGCCGATAAGAGCGTCAGCCAGAAGCCTAAAATTTCATGCGACGTAAATGCGCATGAAATGCGGATCGCAGGCGTTCCTGCGATCCACATGAGGCTGCACGTCTGGTTCTGTCATCGATACAGGGGTCTGCTTAGCCCCGAATGAGTTTCCATGACGACGGCGACAGGAAATGACACTGTTTCCACTCACTGTTTCTTAGTGGCGGGGAGGAAGCCCACCATCTCCATGGCCTGCTGCAGCCTCTCAAAGTCGTGGCGCAGATCCTCTTCATCTTCAATCTTAAAGTTTTGCTGTGAGGGAGAGAGAGTGAGCGAGCGAGGGAGGGAGAGAGAGAAGGGGAGGGAGGGAGGGAGGGAAGGAGGGAGGGAGGGAGGGAGGGAGAAGGTGAGAAAGGGCAGGGGGGATGAACAAAGCAGGCCTGATTGGTATGCCATGTACAGATGCTCTGCAGCACACAGTGCATTCAGGAGCCCTGCAGCCCGGGCCAGAACAGGAAGCAGCGGCTGCAGAGTTCCTCACACTGAGGCACACGCAGTTTCAGCCTCAGCCATGACCGGGCCAGGCGTTAGAGGGGCTTTCCCTCCACCCTTAACGGACACGGGAGCGAGCGGGCGCGGTCAGGCACGCGGTCAGGCACTCACCGCGGCGGCCTGGTTGCCCGGGCAGCGTACCTGCTTGAGGTAGAGGTAGTCTTCAGGCTGTAGAAGTTTGAACTCCTTGCGTTCCTCCTCCGATGCCCCCACCAGCAGGTAGTAGAACACGTGGTAGTTCCTGCAGGGAAGGCAATTCCGACATGGATTCTACACCAGGGTTTCACGCGTAGCGTGTCAAACTGCCCCGCCCAATATTCCCTCAGATCCCGGTCACAACCATCCGGGTCCACGGCTGCTTCTGTGCGCCGCTGCTTTCCCCGGCCTCGCTACAAGACACCAGGCCTGCGCGCACTGCTACAAAAACCAGCCGGTCTAATTAGCCGCCGTGTTCGAAAGCGCGAGGGCTGAAATTACACAGTTCCTAAAACGTCAGGAGTAATTAGCAGCGCATATGGCGCGCATTAGAGTCCAGGGCTCTGGATCACAGCCGAAATAAAACCGTTGGGGCTTTCCAGGCGAACTGACAGGGGCCTCCCACCCGCACGGGCCCGGTTCTGAGAACCGCCGACACCGGGGGAACCGCTCGCAGTTCTCATCACGCGGGCTTACGTGGGTCGTGGGTCGAAGGTCGCGACGTTCCCGGGGCTGTCTTACCTTTCGTTCTTCTCTCTGGAGACCAGCCGAGACTTCTCCAGAAGGTACTTTTCCACAACCGCCCTGCGATGGGAGGGGCAACCATTTCAGAGACATTCGGGACAGAGCCACTCCCCCTCGCCCCTTGGCTGCAGTTTACAGAGGTAACTCATGTGAAGAGAGGCCTGGCAGTTAGGTGAGGGGGGGAGGGCTAAAAATCATATGAGGATACAGAAACAGAATGTCCTCAAGGTCTACTGGAGACAGCCACAAAGTACCATGCAAAGCCACAGAGGCAGCAGCTCGCTTTAAATACGAGTTTAAAAACTAAATGAGCTTTTTACTAAACTGCCATGATGCAAGCAAATTAAAATTCTAACCCTATCAATGTTAATATCAGTGAATAGGCCAGCCATTGGAGGAGGATGCATTCATTTAGACTTCCACACTGGCAAGCTGTGTTGTCCTCGGCATACAAACTGGGTCTAGCTAATCTAATAAACAGCAACTAGTAATTTCTTCTATTGCATTATCTTAGCCCAGGTTTAAAATGGCGTGCACACAAGCGAACACACACACAAGCACACACACTCGAACACAGAACGCCATGTCCTTACATTATTATGCAGTTATTCGGTTTGAATGGCATATTTTTTTTTCTACCCCTTACATTCCAAGCCCACTGATTACGACAGCAGCGCTCAACACAGATCTCTGGATAAAGCCGATGCTGGCTCTGTGTTTGATTACCCCGAGACTCACAGCCCAACGGTCAGAACGCAGCGTTCGGCTCAGCAAGGTCTCAGGCTTCTCATAACAGCCTTCACCAGCACACTGTCAAAGGTTATTTTTATAGTCATTTGCTTACAGTGAGGAAAAACTGATGCAGAAGTTCAGCCTCTGCGGGTTGCACACTCATGCACGGGCATCTGCAGTTAGCATAAAAACTCCGCCCGTTTGGCTTTAGCTGAGGTACGGTCTCCAAAATAATCTGCCGTCCAGTCATTAACAACCGGCATATTCATAAATTGTGGCCAACTGATCATGCTGAAGGGTAGATGAGCAAAAACCAGAACAGATGTACATTAAAAAAAAAAAAAAATTTTGGGTAAAGGATCTGGTTCTGCAAACAGGAAAAGGTGCATGCATCACCCACATGATTACAGTGAGATCAACGCAGCTGAAAAAAGTACAAAAGCCACAAAAAGCGGCAAGATGTCCAATATCTGCCTTTAAATGAGTGCGTTGAGTTCATGTACAAATTGAGAACTGCACTTAATGGCTTGTTACTGGAAAAGACACTTTTTTTTGAACATAAGAAAAAACTATTCAATGTGTGGCAGAAGTACACCGTCAGCTGTGACTGATGCTGAGAGAGAGACCCTTCAGCGTGCCAGCTAGGAAACAGCTTGGCTCTCGCTACAACAGGATGTAAAACAATCCTCAGTTCGCATTTATTTCCCCCTTTATAAGTATATTATTCTTTTTCATCCTCTCGTTGCACAAAGGGTGCCTTTCAGACACAATGACAGAACTCAGGAACGGAAGCAGAAATGATCTCAGGGTCCGATGACCTCCAGCAAACCCAAGCAGCCTTCGACCTACGCAGCCCCCACTTCCTGAACCAGAAGAAGCGCTTCCTGCGCGAGGAGGAAGTGACACGTTCTGACTCATGCCGTAACCACAGATATGGCAGCAAGAGGAAGAAACGTCTGATCTCTACCCTAATAACTACTGCACAAAGGCTTCCTGGCATGCATTTCCTGTGAAGCAGAGACGACTTATTTCACACGCTTCTGTAAGGGGATGCGAAATGTAAAATAATTTCTGGACAGGTGAACATTTGAGAGTACTGCAGAGTGCAGAGCGTTCACAGGGCAAAAGTGACTCACCCCCGGACAGCCCCGCCCTCCAGATAATTGACTTGGATGAACTTCCCGAATCGGCTGGAGTTGTTGTTGTGGGCGGTCTTCGCGTTGCCAAATGCCTGTTTTGGAAAAGAAGACAAGTTTTAATCAGGCAAACGGGTCTAAAACGTTTTTCTCTTTTTCCAAACAAACTTCACCAATCTATTATGAAAAACATTCAAGATTATTTGTACAACACTGTCCATACTATGAAATTGCAGTCCAAAGTGCTTAGCAGCAAAAGTCAGAGCAGTACAATATTAAAACCAAAATAGAAAGAAACAGGAAGGAAACTGGGCTATTGTGTGGCGAAGCTCTGGCTCCCCCACTTCAGGGTGCAAAAGCATCTCCTCATTAAGTCAAACAGAGCCACACATAACAGAGCCAACATTATCCCCTCCATGAAAGACCGGACTCAAGCACAGACGGACAAGGAAAGAGATTAGAGCAATCAAACATCAAAGGACCGCCGGACACTCGACAATGAGCGAGCCTTCACGGGTTACTCTGTGCTGAACACGGCTCTGTCTTTACCAAGTCAGCAAAGCCAAAAGAACACAAAGCACGCTAAACGCACGCGAAACCTGACTGGCTCGTGCCTGCAAGCCAGACTTGCCAACTGTGCCGAGATAAGAAGCACGTGCCTCACTGCGCCCTCCTGAATCAATAGCGCCAGAGAGAGCTGATAAACACAACTACGGAACAGCATTACAAATAACTAACTACATGTAAATAAAACAGAACCACCATTGAAAATAAGTGGAAATGTACGTCAATTACTCAAATACAAAAACTTTATTTATAGCAAACTGTCAAGCAAAATTATTTAAAGGCCAAGTGCGGGCTGGTGCATAGGTCATGCCACTCCCTGACACTCATAACATGAGTGTCAGGCATGATGTCATAATGGAGGTGAGCATGTGTGAGAGCGGAGGAAGGGTCAGGGCTGAGGACACAAAGCTGGGCCTGTGGCGGCCGCGCGCGGTACAGGGAAAACACCGGGCCGCGCTGATGAATGAGCACGCCCCCCCCAGGGCGAATGCCACCCGCAGCCGGGGGGCCAGCCACGGGCCTGAATGGGGATCAGTGTTCCCCACAAACAGGGGGTCGACAAAGCCCTTCCGTAGGGGAAGACCGCTTCACGCATCGCAAATAGGGCTGGTATTGTGGGGAGGGGGTGGAGGGTGAAAATGTGAGCAGGGAGGAAATTTCGCAAGGGGTGGAGGGGGGGGTGGCAGATTTCGTAACGGGAAGAGGGTAAGAGGGCAGGCTCTCTGCGGGAGGGGGGTGTGAGTGGAGCGGCAGTGGGGGTCTGCCTAATTTAGACCCCTCCTTGCGACCCGATGACCCGTTTCACAGGGCTTTAGCTGTTTCGAGGCGGCTGCTGCTCCGGTCGTTTCTGAGCAGGATGTGGCAGCAGCACTAAGAGGAGCTGGATGAGAACCCTCATAACCCCGCGTTACCTCTGCTGCACTGGATTAAGGCAGATTTAAATCAGAAGCACGTCGCATGTGTTCCAAATTAACTCCTGAGTGCTCGGATGAGGAAAAGGTATATGTGCGCATGCACACCTGCACACGGGCCCCCGCCCAACACGGATACACACACACACATCCACACACACACACACCCGCACACACACACACACACACACACACACACAGAGGCTGGGAGCGCCTGGCTCTCGTTTCCTCCCCTTCGGTCAGGATTAGCTGGCCTAAACAGAACGGTTGCTGTGAAAGGACTCCAGCTCTGGCCCGCCATTGTTCCAGGCCCCGATTAAAACACACAGCGCGCTCCTGCTGGCAGTCCCTCACACTGCAGCGGAAAGTGCTGGTGACGCCAAGCAGGGCCAAGTCCCCCCCCCACCCTGGGAACCTTCTCCGTGCGCTGAATTCTTAACGTGTTCCTGCGGCGCTCGCATTCGGACATGCCCAGAGCTGTTCCCGCGCCGCGCCGCGGCCGAGGTATGAGGAAGCAGCCAGACACGGCCCGCGCGTAGTCATGACAACGGCTCCATTTACCAGTTTACACTGGCATAAACGTAAACATCTGTTGTGTGTATGTGTGTGTGTGTGTGTGTGTGAGAGAAAGAGATACAAAGAGACCAAAAAGTATGAGTGAGAGAGACAAGGAGGGAAAGAGAGAGAGAAAAGGGAGGAGGAGAGCAAAGGAGTTTCATTTGGCGGGTTGGTGTGTGGAGTGCCTGTCCCGACGTGTTCCTGCTCATCCACTATCTCAGGTGGCCTCCGGTACCAGCTCCCTGTGCCTGCGTTTCCACAACAGCGCTGCACGGCCCAGCCCCACCAATCAGATCCTCACCACACAGCCAATCAGATCACGTCCTCTCCAATTCCGCCCAAGATGTCATCACTCATGAAAACACAGCCTTGAACTGTTTCAAAGGGTCTCCTCTCAGACAAAAATAAAGATATATCATTAATCAAAATCACCAAGTTAAAATCTGAGGGAATTCAAACTAATTACACTGCCACTTATTGCAAACACATGTGCAGTGAACCACTTCCCATTCCCAACAGCCTTACTCTGCCCAAGTACAACATTAGAGCTGGAGATTTATGGTGACTTTTTTCCTGACATCACTTCCCCCGGCGTGGGTACAAACAGCCACGTATGCATGCGTGGCAGTCCAACTACCCATGATACAATGGGAAACGATCCTACAAAAACACTGGAGAAGCAATAGAGCGGGACTCAAACTGGGCTGCGTTCTACACCATGACAAAGGGAATCTAAATCTAACAAAACTCGCCAATAACGCGGGCCAGACCTGCACACTGTGGGACCATCTTCAACACCATGGCTTCTGGAGTGCGGTACAGTATGATCAGAGGGTGAGAATGCGACGGGGTAAAGTCCCACATCTCCTAAAGCTGATCCATAAAGCGCCTGTGGGACGGGGCTGGCACTGCCTGGTAACCTTACCGGGCATCTGTCAGCGAATCTGCCCCCTGCCCGACGCTCCCCCTGAGGGATGACACCCCTCACCCCCGCTCGTGAACCCCGTCAAAAGTTCCACCTGGGCAGAATAGTTAGTCTCCGTGAAGCAGGCGGCAATTATTGTTTTTGTTAAAAGGCTGTGGAACTAGCAGGAGTGCCGTTCGTCTGGGCTGGGAGAGAGCGGGGCTGCCACAAGGCCAAGCACAGCCAATAAGCCGTCCAGAGAGGTGGCTAAATTTAACCAATCATGTGAGTCCACCGCAGCTCTGAGGGAGCGTGCACTGCACTCCTTAAACAACGTCTTCCGTATGGTTTCTGCTTAGAATGTACTGGCAACATGAGTATTTTGGATTTTATTTCACATTAATCAGTGCACAAAATGAGGCTGCTTTCCATGATGGAGGAGATGGCAGCTTTGAACCCGCAAATGAATGCAACTGCTCTTGCATCTTGGCTGACTGTTTGGGTTTGTTTTTACAATGTGAAGCCTACTTTCAAATCTGAAACTGTCCAAGAACAGAAGTGACAACAATAAAAAAACACCAAATCTTTCACAAACATTGCAGCTCTGAAAAAAGCCTCAAGTTCTTTTAAAACTGACCTCTTCTATCCTGAATACAGAAGGACAGTTGAGACAAGTGTGAGCAATGTACCCAGAAAACAATGATTAGATATTTAGATAATGTTTCAAGACAGAGTTTCAAGCTGGGAACAGAAAAAATTGAAATGCAAATCAAAGATAAGAGACAGCTTCTGCTTCAAAAGAACAGAACCTGCAGGTCGGCCAATCCTAATTTAATCAACGTTCAAAGCATTTCTTTTATTATTATTAAAAAGGAAGGTTTCTCAGCAGCATACAGAAGATGTAGGCCATTTCACAATGAAAAGATATTTAAGCTGCACAGTGAAAGTAGCAGAGCCTTGGCTTTGCTTTTGAAGGGTATCTACGGTTCAATCTCATTTGCACTTTCATTTTGTGTCAAATCTTCCCCAAGTGATTTACGAGCTGGGTGACATTCCCATGAACAGAACTATAGCGGTGAATCATATGATTTAACGGGGACAGGCATGACCTGAGGTTTCTGCTTTCAAAAGACTTCAACATTGCTAAGCCTGTATAACACTTCAGTGAAACACAGGCAAGCATGTGGATGATCGTTTTTCCACAGCTTAACAAACTTTCGCTACATCTGGACTGCCGGCAAACCCAGCCTGCTAGCGGTAAATATCCTTTTTCGTTTTCAGGGTCATCCAATGTTTTACGGCTTAAAGAGAAACTCATGATGGAGGAACGAGTTGTGAAAGTTCTGATGCCAGGCAGACAGAAGAGCACCCAACAGGCCACACGGACAAGCAGATGCTAGGCAACGGGCTTTGCAGAAAGATCGTAGATATCGCTTTCCTGAAACAATTTTTTGTCTGCCTTGGGTTTAGCAGGAAGTTCAAAATAGCAATACAAGACAGAACCTTACATTAGTATAGTTTACCCGACAGCTATGCTAATGCTAGAAGCCTCGTGGATTTTGACCCTCTGCGCCTTGTTGAGCACACTGTACTGTGTTTTTCGCTTGGGGCTGCGTAAACTGTTCACCTGCAAACGCGGAAGTTTAAATGAAAACAATCCACGTTGATACTGTGGTGACGACTTGGAGCAGGACAATGCCAACCAGGACACCAGGCCAGGAGACTGCACGTGACGGTGCGGCGCAGGTGCCAGGCCTAGGGCGGTGCTCAGTGAACGCTCCAGAGACTGCACAAGAACCGACTGAAGCCGTCCTGTGGAAACATTTCAACTTTGTGACGGAGAGCAAACGATAGCGTCAGAACCCCCCCCGAGCTGAATGACTTCCATTACTTACGACCAAATAAAACTGGAATGTGGCCCGCATCTCTCGAGACAAACTTGAATTCAGCAAAAGTTACGAAGAAATTCAGAGCTTTGGCGAGAGCATGATTTGAGATCGTTCAGACCAGTTTAAGAAAAGAAAGTGCTGGAGATGAAAATGGGTTTAATTTAAGACTCCGTCTAAATGCACTTGCAGTAAAACAATCCATAAACAACACATTACTGCACCTACAATCACTTTCTCACGACTGTGTTACCAGTCTGGGGCACGTCTGGAGGCACAGACCACTGTGACCCAAAATAACAATGCCGGAGTCAGCAGATGCAGTGGCGTAATGATGCTTCAGACAGTGTGAGCTCTTATCTGATCTTATCAAACGCTCTACGCCACACACGCTGTGCGGTGCTCTGAGGACACGCGCTCAGTTCTGCACCACATGGGTGCACTGAGACACGGGTGTGGCCCCACTGTAACGCAGCCTCTACTGCAGAACGGGCGGACGGATCTGATCTAGCTCCGCGCGTTTCTGCATTTCGGGCCTGACAATTGGCTTAAACAGCTGCGTCAGGAAGAGGGGCCGTAAAACCCGGAAATGACGTCTGTCGATTGCCTCGAGCGTTAATATGGTCACTTCCTGTCGTAGTCTCTGTGTGCTCAGGCGTCAAGCCCGACCAAATATGGTCAAAGCCCCGCTAGAGTGGAAGTGGAGTCCTGGGGCAAACAATGGCCGCCAAAATACCCACGATTCCTCTGGACTTCCTGCCAAACAATGCGGCGTTTGTCAGCGCCCCGTGAGGAGACGGGCCGATGGAGAGGGGAAGTTCATGCAGAAAGCACATCCTGCCGCCAAAAATTCACCTCCTGGATGGGGGGGTGGGGGGCGGGGATATCAGACCGATAGAAAGTAGGAAGTTCCTGTCTGTGAGCCGGACCACTTCGCATTACAGTTGGTATATACCTGCTTATTGCCGGTATATTCCCCCAATAAGCAGATTAGATAACGGACGGGTGGATGAATGGATGGTATATCCCTCCCATCCCCGCAGACTTACCCTCATAGTGACACTGACAGAGTCCATTTCATTGGCTTATGGCAAGAGTGACGTGCGTTTTACCTCACAGACAGAAATTTTCTATTGTGACCCAAAGTCCCTGTCAATAAGGGATGATACAGACACAAATTTCCTGTCATGATTCAAATTGAAATTCCTGTCCGTGAGCCGAACCACAACAGGTCACAGCGGGCGCAAGTCGGTGGAGGTGGCCCCGTCAGCGTCCCTGAACCCTCTCGGTGGCCCGTGGTGGACCTCACTGGTGCATTCATAAGCTTCAGGGCTGCGCCTGTCCAGGGGACGGTTTTTTTTTTAAGCAGCGTATTTCGCAGCAATCGCGGTCACAACAATCAGGCCACATTCGGCGGGAGGTACAAATGAAGAGCACGGCATCCTGCAGAAACTATTCAGAGTGGTTCGACTGGTTCTGTGGAACCTTGCCACCGATTTTACCGCGAAAAAAAGATCAGAGGAACTACACAGGAACAACTAAAGCGACTTTACGCAAATAGCGGTCTCAGCCCAGCCCTTCTTTAGAGTCATTCAAAGAGGAAGCTAAGCATTCTAATAAGAACTGTCTCGGTGTAAGTGCAATTGAATTTGGGTGCTGTCCCCAAAAAGGGCTTTTTTCAGTGGAAGTTCGGCTTCATTCCACAGTGGGGCTCTACTGCCGGGTCAGTACGGAAGGTGACAGGGTCAACCGCTGAGCGGTCTCCTCAAGCTAACCTGAACAGACAGGCCGGTGAGTGACCGGGATCACCTCCCCCGACAATAACCGTCTGCAGCACAGGACCCACCCACCAACCGACACCTCATCAAAGGGTGCAGAGAGAGAGAGAGGGCGATAGAGAGCCTCCTCCAACAGCTCCGGTTACTCTGCAGACACACCAACAAGGCTCTAAACCATGGCTAGAGCAGGGTATGGAGCCACGGGACTGAGCTGCCTGCAAGCTTCAGCGATCCCGAAGGTTAGAGCGCCCAAACTGCGCACCACTCTCTCTCAGGGATGAGGTCAGGACGGGTCCGTGTCGATACATTCCACTTCAGTCAGGCTCAATACCGTGAAAACAGTACAGCCGACCGATCAATCGTTTCCGTGACCTACACGCCACGCTTGAACGTGTCTGAAAATGGATACGGTTGCTCGAGGGTAATTAGCGGGAGACTCGGTGGAATGCGGAAAGTGGAGCAACAGTAGTCATGGAAAGAAAAAAACCCGTGGCACTCTGAGGCGGCCCGCTGATTGAGAACCGGGGGCCCGTTCTTCAGGGTGCATTTAGAAGCCAGGCCATCACTCCGCTCCCCTCGGCCTCCTCCTCTCCAGGGGCTCCAGTTTATGTCCATCCATCACGGCTGCCCCTTCGCCAACAAACATTCTTTCAGGAAAGCTAAAGCCCCTCCCCGCCCATTCCCTCCCTCTCTCTCCCCCCTGCAACAAAAACAGAGCCGGGCCAGCTGAATGAGAGCCCGCCGGGCATGCTGGGTAGAACGGCCCACTGTGCGTACATCGATCTGTCACTCAAGGGGGAGGAGGAGGAGCCAAAGCAGAAGGAGCCACTGCCCACTCTGCATAGAGGGTATGCACATGACGTCACAGACAGTGGAAGTCACTGCGGTTACACCCACTGAGTGGCAGAAAGACTACGGAGTGGCAATGTTAGCGTTCAGCTTGAATACCGCGAAAACACAAAAGACACATCTAAAATGGGAAAGAGCTGTTGTGCGATTGACTGTACAAATAGATTCAACAAGAAATCGGAGCTATCTTTTTACAGACTGCCGAAATTTTTGGGTAAAATCATACCTTAAGTTATGTACTGTTGACTACTCTTCAATTAAATATTTAGCATCTTTCATTTATATTCTGTGTAACTGTAAAGTTTTTGTCAGCATTTATTAAAAAACATCCATGATGATGAGCCTTGTATTCTACAAACAAATGGGGGATGGTTAGATAATTTATATGCTTGCCTAGCTAACACTAAGGTATGATTTTACCCAAAAATCCAACATATCTGACACAAAATAACAACTGCAAATCCACGTTTTGGTGCCTAGATTCGAGTTGAGTCTGCGAATTGCAGCGATGCATTTGTTTCTCTTTTCTTTAGCTTACGACAGTCTGTAAAAAAATAGCTCCGATTTCTTGTTGAATGTTCATGGACCACTAGTTATTTGGTAAGTTGTAAGGATCACTGTCGAGTCCAACTACCTTTAATCTAAGCAAATAATAGTTTGTTTTACTCCTGGTTTTGCAGTTTCCTCTACTAAAGGCAGCCAAGTCGCAGCATGTTTTGCCACTCAGTCCTGACTGAGGGGGCGTATTCCGGTGGGAAAGTGACGTCGGCGCATACCCTCTATACATCAAGTTGTCATTCAAGGAGGAGGGGGAGGAGCCACTGCAGAAAGAGCCCTCTCAGCACTGCGGGGGTGAAGAGAGGGAAACCTGTACGACTTGTTCTTCAGAAAAGGGAAGACCATGGCCATTGGTTGTGGTGGTGGTGGTGGGGGTGCTTGAATGCCAGTTGAGAAATTCTCACAGCAGCGTAGAGCTCACCCAACTCACCCAACTAAGGACTCGCAAGCTGCATGTGAAAACATTTTTGGTTTGTGTGAAATCTACAGCGCAGTCCTGGACAGAACCAGTGAATTCTGATTCTCAGAGCATGGCTACTGCTCAGCACAGCCTTTTAGAACCATAAGTGCAGAACCTTCAACATGGATGCAACTAACCTCACCTTTTTTTACATATCCACGTTTGGGAACACCTCAAAAACAATGAAGCAACAACCAGCAAGGGCATGGATGAAAGCATGATATTCTACTGTACATTCATTAACCCTTTAAAACAGAACCAGATAAAGTACTATGAATTCCTCATTCCTAATTAGGAATTCCCTTGCTTTGTGGTCAATGTAGCTACAGCTCATTGACCACAAAGTAGCACCTAGATATGACCCCGAACCGTCACCGATGCAACGGTCACCTATGTGCGCAGAGAATATCTTACAGAAAATGTCTTCATGCTCCCATGTAGTTTACTGGGTGCTCATATTTGACACTTAACCTCACTCTCATACTATATTTGAATTGAGTTGCAGTAGTGAAATATCACATTTGAAAAACAGCAGAAAGCATATTCACACGTGGTTTACTCTTACATTTCAGCCTTCTATTTTCCCGTAGATTACACCCACAAACCAAAATATCAAACCAAAGAACAAAAGACATTCAAATGGGTTAAATTTATTTCATAATATAATTACACATTTTCATAGAGGCAGTTGCAAGTATTTTTATCGACTCTAAAATTTAATGCGACCGTGGTAATTATAGATCCGCATAACCCAATGGGTCAAAGCGTTACGTGTGAAATTCAATGTAGCAACGAAGGCTTCAAAAATCCCCTGTCATGGACACCACAATGCCACCCACAACGCAACTTCTCTTCAGTTCTAAAAGAGAACTGAAAGCAAAGATTACTTCAAAAGCTTGAACTACTTAAAAAAAGAATTTAAAAAAATTTTAACCAATTTTAGACTGCACTGGATAACAATTTTACCCTATTTGGGAAGAGCCTTATCTGATCCTTTGTGCTTTGCTGGTGTTTTGATGACGCTCTGTGCTTGGCAGTGTCTAGGCTAGCACACACAGCTGTAGAGAGAGAGCATACTGATAAGGTCACAAGCTGTTTCCAAACAGCTGTCTGACTTGTGACGCTCTGTCTGTAATCGAACTGATGCATGTGGCCTGTAAAAGGGCGAACTCCAGCGCAGCACTCTGACCTGCAGCCCGTTCCAGAGAAAGACATCATTCAGCGCTCTACCTGGCTGCCCCCACCCACGCAGACGCAGCTCCTGCCAGACAGGAGCAGCCCCCGTCTCACATTTCTAGGGTTTGTTTCTGCAGATGTTCCTTCAACACCGCGTTCGGTGTAATCCCGTCTACCTCCCCACAAAATCTATTCCCCTCAGTGACAAACGGAGGAGTCTTTTCACTCTCTCTCCATCTGTCTCTCTTTGCCAGCTCTCCATATCTACCTCCGTTTCTCTCTTCACATAACCCCGTCTCCGTCTGGCCTCCACCCCCCCGAGGCCGGCACACTCCACCTTCGTTTCCGTGAGGGGCTCTGAGAGGGGGAAAACTCAGTGGGGGAAGAACGGGATAATGGGGGGGGGTTAAGGCCAGACGGAGACGGAAGTCTGAGGGAGAAGGCGTGGGGGTTAGTGTGTGTGTGGGGGGGGGGTCCAGACACAGTTAAAAACCTTCCCCTGGCCCTGCAGGACACGCGACAGGCTTGGGCTTAGGGGTGAAACGGTTACCGGCTTTAATGATAACCACGGTAAAATTCCCGATGGTTAGCATTACCGTTTCAAATTTTAATTATCATTAAAACCGTGCTTTGAAAAACTCACAGTAAATATTCCTCACGGAGGAATATTTATTTTTATTTTTATTTTTTGGGAGCGGGGGGAATGTGATGTGGGTGAAGGATTGGGGAATTAGATGAATTCTCAACATCCCTGTCATCAAAGCATATGCAGTACATGGCTCACAGAGTTGGGCTGAACAACAGAAATCCCTCCCAACAGCGATGCATGAAACAGTGAGATTGCCCTTACGAGCTCTTCTGCTCAGACAGGACCAGAGCTGCGAAATCTGTAAAAGACTAGATCTCATTGCATAGAATGTGAAGAAATGTCTTCTTGGTTGCTATTTTCAATTCTGAAATGTGCACAAAGTGCAGTTACCTCTCATGACCACATGGTGCCATCTTTAATGTTAATGCACATTTGATATGGTTTTCATAAGGTATTGGCTATGTTATTATTTTAATGTTTATGCAAACAAAAAATGCATAGTGCTGCTAATTTTATTTGTGGTTTTCAATATAAAACTTGGTGAAATGATTTCAGTGTGTGTATCAGCGCTTTTTGAACATTTTCAGCACATTTTAACAATACCGCGATAATACTGATAATCGTGATAATTTTGGTCACCATAATCGTGATATGAAATTTTCATACTGTTACATCTCTCCTTGGGCTGCACGCGATCACAAGGCTGGCCACATACAGCCCCCCCCCCACCCCCACCCCAGGCACCGGATGGAGGCCGAGGTTAGGAGCCTGTCAGCTCGCCGACCACCAACCAGAGCCCCTGTACCGCAGCCCGGGGACAGGTCAGCCGGGACCACCAGCACACTGCAGGAGCCATAAAAACACCACCACAACCACGGCAAAGACACAGCTCCCCTTCCACCTATCCCACATTAGCGCCACTGTACGCTGGATCGCTGGAACAGCTTCCTTTCATGAGAGCTTTCTTCCATACAGGCTTCCAGAGCTGGTGCTCTGCTGCCTGCACTGTTTTCAGTGGCAGTTGGAGATGGACTGTTCGGCGTTGCCGATTCGCTGCTATGTGTGAACATTGACCTGTGCCTTAACGGACTGCCGTGGCTTAGTTCTGCCAGCAGCCCCGGCCCACTGCTTCACAGGAACAGGAGGCTAAAATGCTGGCATTCAATCATGAGACCGTTAGCGTGCGCATTTATTTTTAGCCTCTGGTGGAAGAAAAAAAAAAAAAGGAGCAAGTATTTCAGAGAAGGCTGCTGCCAAGCCAGCTTTAAGATTAAAGCTGGGTCTGATTAAGCCAAGAGCACACTTAAAAGAAACACGCTCCTGCTACCCTGGGAAAATTAGCAATAAATCAGGAACATACAGCAAGGTAGGCTGAAGCAGGATGGGAGGGGGGTTGAGGGGGGGGGGTGGAATTTCAGGGGGAGATCGAATGACAGGGGGATCACTTAAGGGAAGGAAATCCTCAGTTTCCATCTGCACAGGAGCTTCATGAAAACACGTCCATTCTGAAGCCCTCAATGAGCAGTGATTGGTCAGTCAGGTATTGGTCAGTCAGACACCCCTGCAGTGTCTGTCTGTCTGTCTGTCTCCCCTGGAGCATGCATGGGTGCTGCTGCTGCACGTGAGGCCCTTCCGCAGAGCGCGGGGATGGAACCCAGAGCAAGGCCCGCAGAGGAACGTGCGTCTGAGCGTGTGCGTCTGTGTGACCGGGCAGGGCATTGTGGGCCGCCGCTGACTGACGGGGGCGCCGTGGAGCCCTTGGCCCGGGAGCAGCTCTCCTGCCCTCAGACTGCCGAGTCGCTAGGTAGACTGCGTCTCCGACAGGAAGCCATTTGAAGCGTCACAGGAAGCGGCTCACGGGGCCGCGCTGCCCGAGGGCCGCAGCGCGGGGCCTCCAGGACGCGCCCGAGGCCGAGAGGAGCGCAGGTGGGCGGTAACGAGCGGAGCCTGACTGACGGCACACGCCTCGCCCCGCGCCTGCAGCTTCACTTCAGCTCCGCTTCCCAGTGAGCCCAGCGCTCCGGGGGGTGGGGGGGGGGGATTCACAGAGCAGGACTACTCAGTTAGCTGGGTAACTGCACCGAGTAAAACCCGGAACCCTCCCTGATCTGGAACACGGACTGAAGTGAAAAGAGCCGTTCCGGGTTTTACTCAGCGCAGTGATCCAGCTGACTCGGTAATCCTGCCTCGTGAAATACCCCCCAGGACGACAGACCAAATATCCCCCCGACGGACTCTCCGCACTCACTGGCTTCACAAAGTCTCTACGCCCTGACTGACGAAAGACAGAAACAGCAAATTCGCTTCTATTTTCCAAAAAGAAAAAGGAAAGAAGAAGGAGGAGGAGGAGAAAAAAAACAAGCAGCAGCAAACCGCACCAGATGGGAGCCGTGGTAACAGAGTGGATCTCCAGATGTGAGCTGCACTCACTTCACCCGGGCTACGAGAATGAGGAGACTGTCTGGGGGGGGGATTTGGGGAGGGGGGGTGGCACCACGGTGACGGGGGCAGAGCCGCACGTTGTAAAAACGCTCCTTCAGAAGAGGAGCCCCGCGCGGGCTTCCTGCGCCCGCCAGGCGCCGCCGATCGCGCCAGGAAGCGGACGGCCTCTATCAGACTCGCTCGGTCAGGTGACAGAGCTGCTCCTCCCCTCTCCGCGCAACGAGACGCTGCCGTGGGCGGAGCTTCCGCGTCCGCCGCGCTCTGGCCGCACGTCTGCGCGGAGAGGGGAGGAGCAGCTCTGTCACCTGACCGAGCGGCTCTGATAGAGGCCGAAAGCGGGCCCTTGTGCTCGTGCAATCTGATAAGGCTGCAGTTCTCTCCAGCGCACGGCCCTGCCTATTACATTTTCTGCACTTAAGGGGGGAGGAGCCGGAACATTCTGCAGGCCGGTACGACAAAAAAAGCATCTTGCATGCCAACCATAAGGCCCTGCACGCACACGCACACGCACACACACACAAAACTATGACTGTTTAAAATCATTAAATATAAGTTCATAAGGTCTCTCTTTCTTCAGTCCATAGAAACAGGCACACACACAGTGGTTGTGTTAATGCAGGATTCTGTGCTCTTTATGCAGAGAAAAAGAGCCAAAATGCAGGAAAATATACACTGCGTTCTATACACACAGATATTGTCAGGTTTTAATTTAATAATCATTTTTTAAAAGATTAAAACAGGCAATGGCCCAGACTTGAACCACAACAAAACAATTATCAACATGCGTAAATTGAAACAGAAATTGCACACACACGCGCACGCACTCACACACACGCGCACATATACGAGCACTTGGACTCCTTTTTATCCATCTTTCTGAAATGAAAATGCCATTGCTCCATGAGAGTTCAGAGAGTCCATTTGCTTTCGGATTACGAAAGGCCTTCAAAATACTTCCATCACCACCACTGCTGAGCGTGCAAACTCACTGCCAGGGTCGCATAAGCTAAACTCAATCATCAACATCTGATCCTAACATAGCTGTTCACAATTCTCCTCACAAAGTCACAAAGTTCACAAGGTCAATCCCCTCGTACTTCGCAAAGCCGCTCTCACCGACACACAAACTGCCGCTAACGCAGAAGAGTCCAGAGCAGGTGCATGAAAACCCTCGTCATGCATTTTTAACAATCTCCGCCACCACGTGCTACGCAGAGATGCTACGTGTGCATTATCCTTTCCTCTTTTCTCCCCCCTCCCAATCTCAACATTTACGGAACAAGAGCAGCCCATCAAAAGCAGACTACCAGGCCTACTGGGTCGTTCCGAGGCAGGGCTAGCGGAGCCGCCGCGCAGCCAGAATCTTCCCCTAAGCAACGCGCTCCGACACTTGCAGAAAAACAAAGGGAATTCCTTCATGAGCGAGAGCCGAACGTGGGCCAAGTGAATGGGTTACACACAGCCAATTATGAGGAGGGGGCAGACTTAGCACAATGGGGCCAATTCATACAGCGGTATTGTATCACTGAAAGAGAAAGCACCCTCAAACTCCAAAATAAACAGCTTCTCCACATAAGGAACCCTCAAACGTGCATCCTGGGGATACATTACGACCTTTCAACTGGGTCTCTTTATTTTTAGATTTAGGGGAAAATGCACTATGGAAGGATGATTTGTGAGGGCCCCCCAGCCTTTGAACAGTGTCTGCTTCACATTAAAGATCACTTTCGGCTACAAACAGTAAGACTGAGAGGTAATCTTCAGATTGCAGCATCGACATGACAAAGCCATTATTAGTTGTGTTCTTTTGTAAATTAAGGAATGGTTGAACACAAGCACACACATTCCCCGTGAAACACGAGTCCGTTCTGAAATGTGTCAAAAACAGAATGGAATTCTCTTCTCTTTCTCCGTTTAGGTTTTCAGAGCCTATTGCCCTTGCAGTAAAGAACGTCAGCTGGACGCGGGACGTATAAAGGGTTAACGCGGCACAGTAATGACACTTCCTGTCTTTCTTCTCATTTCTTCTTTCTGCAAAATGGCGTTTACGTCAAAGCAGGAACATCAGCCTCGGAAAATGGCCCTTTTTCGTCCTCAGGGCGCGAAAGACAACAAAAACGTACGCTTCCTAAATACCAGAGTTTGGGCCAGAGAGGTGAACCAAAGCAAACCCCTACAAGAAAACAATCCCAAAAAAAGCTATCGTGAAAAGTTCATGCAGAGCGCTCTGGCCTTTGGACTTCACTCGTTTTGGTTCACTGGCGGGTGAAAGCTCATATCATCTCATCAGAAACTCAGTGACTCTAAAGAGCGGAAGTGTAGCTATCTAGTCCTAGAGATCAGCCGGGGGGACCCACTGAAATTTCAGCCTATCAAACAAAACGCATAGCGTGTTTAGAAAAAATGAACAGTTTACATGAATGGCAATTACAGCCGGTGACAAAGAACCAAGTATTTGACTTCAGTGTGTTCATGAAGAACCGAGCCTTAGCTGCAATCGTGTTGACTAAGTAAGAAACAAGCCTTAGTTATAATTGTTTTGACTAAGAACCAAGCCTTAGACTAGTGTGCTGACTAAGAACCAAACCAAAGACTTCAGTGTGCGAGACAGCAGAGGAGGGATCTGCCTACCTCGAGCACCGGCCCCGCCCCCAGGATGGTTCTCTCCACCCCGCTGGCGAAGCCCTTCTGGCTGAGCGCCGTCAGGCAGTGGATGAGGAAGTTGGTGCTCTGCGTCTTGCCGGAGCCGCTCTCCCCGGAGATGACGATGCACTGGTTGACGCGCTCGCGCAGCATGGCGTAGTACGCCACGTCGGCGATGGCGAAGATGTGCGGCTCCAGCTTGCCCAGCTGGTGGTTCTCGTACATCTTGACGTACTTGGGGTTGTAGATGGGCAGGAACTTGAAGGGGTTGATGGCGATGAGGATGCTCCCGGCGTAGGTGTAGATCTTCTGCTTGTGGAAGCGCGAGCGCAGGTTGGTCAGGATGCTGTCCTCGGTCAGGGCGGGGAGGTTGCACAGGTCGTCAAAGTCCTCCTGGCGCGGCGGCAGGAAGCCGCGGGCCTGCAGCCGCCGGTTCTCCCTCTCCCGCCGCAGGGCGGGCAGGTGGACGTAGCGGATGGAGCCGTCATGGTTGCGCTCCTGCAGCAGGAAGTAGAAGCCCTCGCTCTGCGGGTGGCTGTCCTGGGCCCGCCGGGGCCACAGCAGGACCCTCTGCACGGGGAGGTCGCTGGCCTCCAGGACCCACTCCTCCCCGCCGCACTCCTTCACCTCCGCCAGCGCGTAGCGCAGGGAGCAGTCCAGGCCCAGGACGCCCGCCGCGTCCTGGATGACGGCCGCCGCCGTGGCGTCCTTGGAGACGCGCAGGGTGCAGCATGACTCCGTCTCCAGGGAGAGCCGCGGGTAGATCTGGAGAACGTAGGTCCTCCCGTCTTGGCTAGCTGTCCCCTCGCCATCCGTGACACTCATTCTGACACAGGGAGGCACGCTTCAGCATACCGCACTGCCTCTGCACTCACCATCTAAAACCTGCGGGGGCACCAGAGAGCACACATTACAAACACACGAAACAGAAGAAGGCTAACTAGCCAAAATACGTTAGCATGAGCTTTTTAGCAAAAAAAAATTTTTTTTAAGTGTATATTTTTGACTATAAAGATAGAAAGTTGGACTTTTTATCTGTTTAAAAACTGATTTATGAGACTGCTGCCTTTTCCCAAACTTTCTTTTCTTGGCAAGAGATGGAGATTTTGGGAACACACACACATTAGACACAGAACACACTGCCATCGAAAACATGCGGGAGTCTGGAGAGGGATGGCAAAGACATTACATTACATTCATTTAGCAGATGCTCTTTTCCAGGGTGGCTTCATAATGCGAAACATAAGTGTACTTGGCTAAGAACACTCCCAGGCCAGAGAGCATACGTGCGAAAACGCTAATTTAGGGCAACGATAAACCGCCACTCGACGAACGCGTGCGCAGTGTCCCGTGTGCGACCGGTGCTTACGGTCTTCACTGCGTTCCGCGCTCGCGGTGCACGCACGTTAGGCTGCGGCAGACTGCGCCCAGATTTCGACGATTGAGGCTATTTTCACCCCCCCCCCAGTCTACTGGCAGGGGGAACAGGCACAGGCATTTTCCCTCAGCGAGACGGCCTGACGTGTTTGTTTATACGTGCCCTCCGCCTGCGTCAGAGAGACGGGGCGGGAGTTTACTCTGCGAGAGCCGACTTGGGAGGCCTCCCGCGCGGACGCGGACGTCAGTCGCGGAACGCGGAGGCGCGGTTTTAAAGCGGAGGTTCTAAGCGCGGAGGTTCATGCGTTTTCAGAGAGGCACTTCTCCCCACACCCCCCCCCCCCCCCACCCACCCATTCTTGAAAATCAGGTTTTTCCACATTGTCCGTTAATGAGAAGCAGACCCCTGTTTGTTTGGGATCCAAACACAGCTCAGAATGCGACTGACATGGCGGAGTCCATGCTGGAATGGAGCAGGGCCCGCCTGGCTGTGTGCACTCTTCATATCAGAAACCCACCTGAAGCAGGAGCGGCACCGCGCTAACCCAAAGCCAATCAGAGCAAATGTTGCCCTAGGCCAGAGTACTCCCATAGTTTATCCTTAAAGTTTGGTAGGACCGTCAGGAAGTTTGTGAGGATACGCTATTATAAGTATAATTATTATTACAACTAAGACCTAAATATTTAGAGAGCAGTGGGCCTAATGCCCTCTCTCATAAATTAAGCAGGTCATAGATATGTGGGAAAATTCCTTCCTGTTGCATTGCTGCAACTTTTTTTTTTTCTGCAAATGCATCAAGGTGAAATGTTGCACTTGGCTGTACAAGGCATCTCTGCAAGCCCAGAGCAAACGGATATCAGCGGTTTCAGCTCAACAGCATGCCGATTCTAGATAGACAGCCCTCTCTGCCATTTAAATCCCACCCTCTCACAGACCCGAGCGCAAGTACCAGGGGCGGGACGGAAAAGTACCAGACAGCCGAGCCGAAACAGAAACGTCAAACCCTCCGATCTGGGGCTTTCGGAACAGTTCCCCGCCCGCCTGTCCCCCTCATCAATCTCAGCTGCCTACAGCCTGACCTTTCAGTCGGCCCCTACCCCGGTCGGCAGGACCCGAGGCGGCGCAGGTAGCCGTGGTTACGCAGCGCTACAGAGGGGGCGGAGGAACACGTGCACGGTCCCCGCCCCCTTCTTCTCACCCACTGGAGCCACGGCGCCTCTGTAGTTAGCCCACAGCCGCAAGCGCTTGTCATCGGCGCTGCCGCGAGCGCTCACCGCATCCTGACGCCACACTAAGCAGAGACCAGGGCCGGGGAGAGAGAGTGTGTGTGTGCACACAAATGGGTGAGAGTGGGTGGGTGGGTGGGTGTGTGTGTGCACACAAATGGGTGAGAGTGGGTGGGTGGGTGTGTGTGCGCGCACGCAGGTGAGTGTGTGTGTGTGTGTGTGTGTATATGAGTGTGTGTGCATACGCCAGTGAGTTCATGTGTGTGCACGTGTGAGTCTGTGTGTGTGTGTGTGTGTGTGTGTGTGTGTGTGTTGGCTGTCAAAAGTGCTGTCAAAAGTGCCATGAAATTGAGTTCGAATATTAGCTTTTGCAATTAGTTAGCGTTTGAATATATTTGAATTGAATATCATTTGCCTATAATTCACAAAAATAAGCTGCTTATTTTCGGGTGCAATATTCACGTGACGCTCCCTCTAAACTAACCTGCGCGTTGTTTTCCACAAGCGGGCAGTAGAATAGAGGACATCGGTGAACTTTCATACTACTACATCTCATTTATAATATGTATTTGAGATCAACTGTGTGGCGCGCAAGTAGAAAATCACGTTGAATTTCAAATCAAAAATCGAATCAAATTTCAACATGACCCGATTTGACAGTGGAAACGGTTGTGGCTCTACGTCAGCTACTTCACTTGACGTATGCACGAAAGTTCATTTTATAAATGAGCCCCCTGCAGTTTCTATAGCCTAATGCGCAAATGAATAAAGCACTTTCTCGTGGATGTAATTTGCCACAACTCGGCATTTATTAATCATAATAATAGGGAAATGATTGTTTATAGGAAATCCCTGTTTATTTCTTAACACAAAAACTATTCAAACAGCTAATACCTGTAGCCTAAAACAACATTAATTACTTACTCTGTTTAGTTTGTTTAACTTCTTTCATCATCCAATTTTATCAAAATCTTCAGAACAGAAAGGAAACATCTCGTCCGACTCCTTGACGCCATTTATGGCCAAGAAGCCGAAAAATTCGGCTTCTACTACCAGCTAGTGGGACCAACTCCTCCGATGCTTCTGCCATTTTCACCGTTAGTTTTCAATATTTTTGATCTGACAGAGGAAGCAACCTTAGCACAGGAAATTAACTTTGTGTGCATGAACATGATTCGCCGCATGAAATTAAAGCCTGTATATTTATGTTAATTACAAAACGCGGAATCAAAAACGCAGGATCCAAAACTAATATTCAAATCCTAAAATTTAGGTTCAAACTTAAAAAAAAAAAAAAAAGATTTTCAAATAGTTTTCTAACTTAATTTTCTAACGAATATTTTTTGACAGCCCTAGTGTGTGTGTGTGTGTGTGTGTGTTTGGGGGGGTGGTTAGCCATCAGGGTTCTGGTACAGACATGGGCTGAGCACACAGAGAATGTGGCTAAGGGCCACATGTGGACAATGTGGTCAGATTCACTACCGGTGAATCACCCTTCTGGGCCAAATACAGTGTGACAGACTGTGGCCCTGTCGCTATGGAAACATGAGACCGAAAACAGGAGACTGGCGCAGTGGGCGGTCACACTGTATACACCCCACAGTGGGCCCGAGTGCACATGCCTCACACATCCTCTTTCGTACATCTTCCCTACCCACATCTACCATAGAAGAACAGGTGTGGAACCTACAAATAGCTGGGTTCTGTACTTACTGAAGAATAAGAATATTATTATTAAGTGCAACTCTCCAATGTATAACATCCTCAGAAATACACCCTTCCCTGATGTTCAGGATGTGATGTCACACATGATTGGTATATCACTCATAAATCCTAACTTGACTGACATGTCCTTCAAAGCCACCCACTGGACTGTTTTTAAAAGGAGGATTTAAAACACTTAAAAATTATGAATCACTACTGAAACAACCTGTCACACTAAACTACAACTAACATACACCTCAGTGCTCAAGACACCAGTGACTCATTACACAAATACACAGCGCCTTTACTGTCATTGAAAAGCTTAATGTTGTGCCATGTCCTTCGCTCCCATAACAGCAGCGTAGCATCCAAATTAGTAAAGCAGTTTCATCATTATAGTGCAGAGAGACCACGGTAGAACTGTTTGTGCAACCAGTATACATACACTCCGATCAATGTTACACGACCTACCCTTATTACAAAGTACTGCCGGGCTACCTGCTATCAATGAGAGAGCGAGTCCAGGCCTGCCTTTGAAAGGGGTTTCCATTCATCTGTGAGACGTGACAGGGATGCAGCACAAGGCCCAGCTGCAGGAGCAGCGAGCTTAGGTTGCACTTTTCATTAGCATGAGACGTGTGGCTGCTAGATTTCCCACTGTTTTCAATACAAAAAGGCCAGTGATTAAGAGCAGGCTGCAGCCCCCCATCCCCCACACCCCCTCTTTTTCCCTGATCCGAGGTTTAGGCTAATTCCATCTGGTGTGGAGGAGTACAAAGGGTGATTTGAAGCCTTGCGGCCTTCCAAGCTCCAGCTCCAGTGCTGCTGCGCTGCGTGTGAGGATGGAGATGGCAACTTGCAGTGATTAACATGCTAACAACATGCTGACGGCAGCCCTGCCTGAGATTAATGTGCCAACAACATGCTAACAGTAGCCATGTATGAGATTAACGTGCCAACAACACGCTGTCAACGGCCTATTTTGAGATTAATGTGCTAACAACATGCTGACAGCAGCCGTGCCTGAGATTAATGTGCTAACACGCTGACAGCAGCCCTGCCTGAAATTAACGTGCTAACAACATGCAAACGGCAGCCTATTCTGAAATTAATGTGCCAACAACACGCTGACAGCAGCCGTGCCTGAGATTAATGTGCTAACAACACGCTAACGGCAGCCCTGCCTGAAATTAACGTGCTAACAACACGCTAACGGCAGCCTATTCTGAAATGAATGTGCCAACTACACGCTGACAGCAGCCGTGCCTGAGATTAATGTGCTAACACACTAACGGCAGCCTATTCTGAAATTAACGTGCCAACAACACGCTAACAGCAGCCCTGCCTCAGATTAACGTGCTAAAAACACACTAACAGCAGCCGTGCCTGAGATTAACGTATTTATGACATGCTAACGGCAGCCCTGAAATAGACTACCTTACTGTAGGTTTGCTATGCCTTATAACGTTTACTTAACCCAAGATAAATCATCCAGCTACATTTACCTTACCCTAGGTATGCCTTATAACGTTTACTTAACCCTAGACATACAACTACGTTTACCTTACCCCACATAAGCCTTACAATGTTTACTTAACCAAAATATACCTCACAACTATGTTTACCTTGTCCAGTTGGAAGATTTCATCTGTAGTTGTGAACAGAGAAAAGTTTGGTGGGGTATAGTACACAGGATGGCCTTAGGATGATTTCAAAATGGCTTGATATGTCCATATAGGCTTGTCCAAAAAAAGAATTACCAACCCTCAAAGAAGTTTTTAACAAACTATAGAACAAATGAATGGTGCGTTGGCTTCTCACAGATAATAATAGAAAGGAAAGACGGGAGCCCGCACTCTTAATGAATCGATATAGATTATGAATGTCTACGCAACAAAATCATTTTCATTTTTATTCCTATTTGGACAAAGAGACAGACATGTTTCCAGACATTCATAATCTATATCTATTCATTAAGCGTGCGGGCTTCCGTCTTTACTTTCCATATAGGCTTGTCCAACACTTTAAAAATACCTTCGTGAATTTCCCAGTTTCTCTTCTGAGTGTGAATATCCCCGCTGTGACACTGAAGTTCAGATCAGGTGAATTTTCTCCCCCTCATCTGTGGTTTTTGAGTCAGGCACACGTGAGATGCCAGGGGGCTTTCACAATGTTTAAAACAACGTTATACTATAGACTTGCCTCCTTGTGTTATGGGGAAAGAATCATATCGGTCTGGAAAGTTAGAGCTGGAGCTGAGCTCGGTGAATCACTCGCAGAGCAACGCGGCAGCGCCCTGATATTTACTATTCTCAGCCAGGTACAGCCGTCACATGACGTGGGCTCAAAATCACACGGCTACTGAGGCCTTACCATTCGGCCTCGATTATCGAGCTTAGCCGCCTGCGATGCTAGGCCACTATGTCATCTGAAATTGTAGCACTCTTCATCGGTTGCTCAAGAAGAGTGCACTCCACTGTCTGTGAAAGACCTCATTTGACCACGGTGAAAGCCCTTCAGCCAGACACTACACCCTGGTCACTTCATTCACAGATTATTAGATTTTCAAAACAGGCAAAATGCCAAAGCTACGGTTAAAGGCCAAAAAATGGCAAACTGGGAGAAACACGGGCGCACTTGTTCTTTGCTGCAAACCTACGGATGTTAGTAGTTTCCTAACAGAAGTGAACTTTGATGCATCAAACGCTTGGGCCTCCCTTCAGCGCCCACGCGGCTGGACACTACCGGGGAAAGTCCACGCGTGTGACTCACGCGGTTTCAGTGGAAACGCAGCGCCCACGGAGCAAGCGAAACGCAAGCATCCGCCCCGGGCCTGGGAACTCGGGCTTCTGCGCGGGAGCTCGAGCGTTCACTCCAGCAGCTACAGACAGGCACTGCAGAGGGAACCCTGCCCGATGAGCCCCCGCGCACGAGCCGCGCACAGCCAACCGCGGCGGCTCGCCTTATCTCGGGAGCGCAGCCAGGAAGCTGACGGTGTCACACAGCGGTTACTGCGCTGAGACGGGCCTCGTCCTCCCTCCACCGTTCCCGTTCCTCGGCGCGGGGTGAAACCGGAGAAGCGGCATTACGTCTTCGCCGGTACTTTCTGTGGGCCGTCCGCCAAAGACGCACCGGAGGGTGTTCTGAAGCCAAACGGAATCACGAGGAAAGGCGTGGCTACAAACCTGCCGTAGCAGCCGTATGTTCCGAGGTCTTCGAGATTGCTTCTCAGTCAGAAACTCTCTTTAAAGAACACTCTTTAAAAATGTATGCAAAATCACTAAAAAAATTTAACCAAATAAAAATGCAATAATCTATGGACTAGGCCTTGCTCTTGGTTAGACTGGATATTTTCCTCAGAAAGGCAGAAGTAGCCTGTATTCATTAAACGTGTTACGGAGAGCATGCGTAGTGTTTAATGAGCAGATGCTCAAATGCACTCAGATTCTGGCCACCAGAACTCAACAGCTTCTAAATGAATGTTCTCCACTTAACTATATGGGCCAGATCATCTGGAATAACCGGGCTTACGTTTTATAAAGGGGACAGAGTTTAAAACAGTTCTCATATAACAGAGCTGCTGACCAAAACCGCAGGATCCATAAAATGGCAGTGCATGCAAAAAAAAAAAAAAAAAAACTAAACCACACAAAGCAGCATTATCATTATCCTCAATCATGAGCTGGTCTGGTTTAAATCTCTGGGTTTAACTCTTTCCACGGACATCCACTGCAACTTCAAAGCGAACGCAGAACCCCGTTCAAAAAAACAACAAAAAAAAAAACAACTCAAGACGCAATGAAAATAGAAACATGGAATGTTCAGGTCAGTCCCTGACGATCCCCCCCAGAAAGCTCAGGGGACACGGAACATTCCAGAGATAAGGATAATGGACCTGAGGACAGGCTGTTTGGTTGGGGCTAAAGCCTCGGTCTCAACTGCATATTGCAGGCAGATGAGGAGCTAAAGCAAACAAGCTCCTTAAAATAAGTAGCTGGTGATCTGGGACTGAGCTCTCCCCCCCCCACCCCCACAGCCAACCCCCTACCCCTACCCCCCAGCGGAGACAGAAACACAAAAGCCTGGACTGAATTACTTCTAAGCCTCATTTCATGATTTTTTCTTTTTTTTTTTAAAGAATGAAATGTAGTGCCTGTGCTTCCACTGACCTCCTGCCAGTCACTGCGACTGTGCCCCAGATAATTAGCCTACCCCTCCCACCACCATCCTCATCCAATTAACACCCATCTCCATTTTCCCCAAGACAGCTACACCGTTATAAAAAAAGGGATCTTCGGCTAGTCTCCACGGGGGAACCTTTATTAGTTCTCTATGGAACCCTCTCCAGTAGGTGTGACAAGTGTTAAAGGTGTGAAAGCTTCCAGACTGCACCGTTTCGCCCAGCAAACACATGAACTAGATACGGCTCTTCCATGGAGACAATTAGGAGCCTTCGGAACCCTTTCTTCTGAAAGTGCAAGATGTGGGACTTCAGGTGCGCTACGTAAACACGCTCCCACCTGGATAGCGAGTGGATTTGTGAATCTTTTTCTACAGCAGACATATTACGGGCATTAATTATGTTCGCAGGGTAGGCGATGGGTAACATTCCATAACCTGCAATAAATCCACCAATAAAATATACGCAACAGCATGCGGAAAACATTCCTGTGGTTCCGCATTCTCCAGTAATTTCCCCAAAGCTGATTAATAACTGCTTACAGAGTAAGTTACGTGAAACTATTTTCAACTGCTCACTAGTGAGCCAGCCCACAGTGCCCACACGTTTGGAACTGGCTGATTGCACTCAGTCTGTAATGTGGCCTAGCAGTCTCCCATGTGTCATATAGCATGGAACAGAATGCAGAGGGCGGGGTTTGACCACAGTCAATTTATTTTTTAGGTTTACGCAACAGCAAACCTCCCTTCGGTGTGCTGCATGCTCGTCTGAACATTTCATGTTGCGGAGCTATAAATAGTCCTGCACAATGCGCATCTGCGGTTCGATACGGACACTGTAACTGGGGCAGTAAACACGACTCCACCAAAGAAAACCAAATGAGTCTCTTACAGTTTGTTTTGCACGTAACCCTGTGGGCTTGAAACCTTGCAGGCTAGTAAAGAAAAAAAGCCACAAGCAGCGAACCTGAAATGACGAGAGCTTTTACAACAGAAGGAGCAGGAAACGTGGCACACAAACGGACAGGTCCTCATTCCTCTGTCATCACGGAATGTTCCAGTCCCCCTGCGACGGCACGGTGGCCCGGGAAGCGCGATGCAGAGGATTTCGCCCCGCAGGGCGAGAGCGGAATGAGTGCGCGCTGCCTACCACACCGGTTCTGTAGATACACACCAGCAGAGTGACAGGCATGTGTGTGTGTAAGCCCCGCCCACAGCGGAGAGAAGAGGCCAGAGCAGAGGAGCGGTCCGCCGTCGGATCCCAGTCCGGTTCCGCTCCAGGGAGGGCCGGCCCGTCGCTAAGGGTGCTCGTCGCTAAGGGTGCTCTCGACTCCACGGCCGACTCGTCACCACAGCTCCAGAGACCGAAATCAAAGCGCGCAACTCCACCTGACTAACACAGGAAGTGAAGCGTGGGATGACTGGCAGGAAGCGAGTGAGCCAGAGTCAGAAGACCAGAGAAACGCAAAGCTCATCATCTGCGGACACGGAGCAGCGTCGGCCTCTCGATGAGGTCAGCTAACAGGAAGCGCACAGTGCCCCCGGGCTCCCATCGGGGAACGTGTCAGAACGAGCAGAGCCAATCGGTGAGGCGGAACACTCGGACCCGAGCGACTGTCACCCTGTTGCTAACGCAGGGGTGCGCTCGATCTGAGCGCTAAACCTCAACCCGCGGGCTGAAGAAAAAGAGGAAGCAAACCCTGCTGTGGGAGCCGTCTGCGCGGCTCTGTGCCGCAGAGGAGGTCTGGAGCTGCTGCCAGCACGACGTCCCGGAGGCACAAAGCAGCGCCTGCTGTAAATTACCCCCGGGCCCTCCGGCAGAGGGGCGGGCCGAGCCGCCGCCTGAATGGAAAGCGCCCTCCCCGGTGGAGTCTGCGGCTGAAACAGAAACGCTGCCTTTGTCTGAGGGATACCTCCATTCAGGGCCGCGGCTAACTCCTTCAGCAGATGGCAGGACGGCGCGCACAAAAAAAGGGGGGAAGAAAAGAAAAGAAAAGAGAGGAAAAAAAAAAAAAATCACCAGGCCGGAGATACGAGGCAAATCTGCCGGGCTTGTCGAGACCGCTCGCCCAGCAACGGACACAATGAGACGATAAGCGAGGCCCTGCTCTTCTCCAACACGAGAACACAAAGAGAAGGAACCTCCACTGGCCGCCACTTCACTCCCTTCTGCTACCTTCAACAAAATGTCTGGTGTGACAACTAGTGCAGGTGCACACAATCACAGCGGCAATGCACCGAAAGTTGGCAAAATCTGAAGAGGCATAAACTTATGCACGCACGCACGCACGCGTGCGCACACACACACACACACAGGTGTCTAATAGATGGGCAGTACCCCATGTGTTACTAATGTCTGAGAGAGGCACATTTGCATGGACCAATCCACGGCTCCAGAAAGCGAGGGGGCGCTGGCTTCAACCTGGGCGGCGGCTGCAGGGGCGATGCCCGAATCGCGCTTCTACCGATCCCGTTCTGGGGAGAACGCCGCCTCAGTCAGAGCAGGGCTCAGTAAACCCCTCCCTGTGTGTGAGGTCCACAGCGGGGCTGATCCAGCAGACCCGCCACCCCACCCCCCACCCCCACACCCCCACCCCCGTCACACGCCTGGCACGGCTCCTCAACTCCGTCCAGATGCCCGGTTTCACCCTGCAGAGGGGCACATCTCACATGATACGCAAGACAAGGGGCGTGGCCGGTTCTGCGCCGGTGTAGCTCTTCCGAACGAGCCGATGGGCACAGGGCGTGCCTTGCGGCGAGCGGCGGGCGGCGGGACGTCCTGCCAGTTTCAGTTCACGCCCGTTTTTGATCTCACCGATCCTCTGCAGATTGGCTGCAGGGCGCTTACCTGGCGACAGGGAGGTTTCCATGCAAACGGCACGCAAAGGGCCGCCCCCACGCCTGCCACAAGCCCCGCCCATCAAAACTCCTCGCCGCAGCGGAAGAGAAAACGGGCAGCCCATCTCACCGCGAGGCCTAAAACCAGAGCGCGTGGATCCACATTACACAGAGCCTTACACGCGGAGAGTAATGCAGTCCAGAGCAGCGCTCCTCCCGGGCCCTACCGCTGGCATGCAGGGCGATTACAGACCCGCGCTCTGGAAACAGAGCTAACGCAGCGTGAGACTGTAACCCACACAGCCCTGACCGCCGGGCCTCTGCAGCCTCTGCCAATGAGCCCCTGAGAAAAGGGTTTAACGACAACGGAGACAGGGAGGGAGAGCTAGAGAGAGAGAGAGAGCGAGAGAGAGGGGGACAGAGAGAGGGGAAGAGAGAGCAAAAAAGGGAGGGAGAGAAAGAGGGAAAGAGAGGGAGATAAAAGGAGAGATGGAGGAAGAGAGAGACAAGGAGGGAGAGAAGAGAAGAGAGGCGAAGAGTAAAAGAGAGACAGGGAGAGAGGGAGGTAGGGAGGGAGAGGCAGGGAAGGCAACAGAGAGGTAGGGAGGGAAAGAGAGAGGAAGAGAAAGAGAGGGAGGAAGAGAGAGACAGGGAGGGAGAGAGAGAGGAAGAGAGACAGATGCAGGGAGAGAGGGAGGAAGAGAAAGAGAGGGAGGGAGGGAGCGATGCAGGGAGGGAGGGAGAGAGGGAGGAAGAGAAATACAGATGCAGGCAGGGAGGGAGGAAGAGAAAGAGAGGGAGGGAGGGAGAGATGCAGGGAGGGAGGGAGAGAGGGAGGAAGAGAAAGACAGATGCAGGCAGGGAGGGAGAGAGGCAGCAGACCGCAGCTGGGCGGTGTTCGCTGTAGAATCAGGAAGAGCGAAAGGGGAAGCTGAGGCGGGGAGGCAGACAGAGGGGACATTGTGCTGAAGCGCTCATGTGGGTCTCTCTGGAGAACACACCACCAACACATGATCCTGGAGCGGCTCCGGAACAGCCCCCCAGCACAAACCCCCCCCCATCCCACCACGGCCAGACACTGCAGCTTAATGTCAGGTACTAAAACCTCACTCCACCCCTCCAGACAAACCCCTGTCTGAGACAGGAGTGCGGGACAGTGAGTGGATATGAGGTGCTTGTCTCATTTGGGGGGAGGGACGTAGGGGGAAGGGGGGAGGAGGGGATCTCTCTCCCCGCTCGCCCCACAGCCCTCTTCTACAACACTTTGCCGTTAACTTTGGGACGTCTGCTGGGACTCAGGGCACAAAATGCGGAAATCCACAGATTTGGTCAAATGAGAGGCCCACACACTGGGGACGTGACCCGGCACGCTACAGGAGGGCCGCGATCAAAACTGCAGCTCACGCGTACGCTGTGAAACTGTGCTACCCAAAAGCAGCTCGGCAAGGGAGAAAAGCCACGAGAAGTCGAGGGTCCGAGGCAGACGGCTTTGTCCTTTTAGGTTTCCAAGAGTCCAGCGCTCTCGCATTCCTCCCGTATTAGCGCACCGCGTCAGCGTCCATCTCTAATAAACAGAACGAACCGAAAGTAGCACCGTGGTACAGACAACAAATGTGATGCGGGCAGACAGGCAATGGACTGCATTTATATATAGAGGCTCTCTCTTTGTTTCCGTCTCCCTCGCTCTGTCTCGGTCTCCCTCTCAGTCTCTCTCTCTCTCCCTGTCTCTCTCCCAGTCTCTCTCTCTCCCCCCAAGTCTCTCTCTCTCTCTCTCTGCCAGTCTCTCTCTCCCAGTCTCTCTCTCTCTCCCCAAGTCTCTCTCTCTCTCTCTCTCTCCCAGTCTCTCTCTCTCAGTCTCTCTCTCTCTCAGTCTCTCTCTCCACAGCTGGCCCTCTCATTGGGAGTGCTTAGTCACCCCGCCACCACCCAGCAGTCCTGGCGCATTTATAGCCGACTGTTCTCTGAGTCTGAACCTCAGGGCCCCGAGGAGCGGGGGCCCCGTCCCGGGGTGGGGGCCCGTCCCCGGTGGGCCCCGCGGCTGTGTTCAAACACTGAGCTCCTGGGGCCCATTTACAGTGCAGCCCACGGGCCACTGAGGCACAGGGCTCCCTCATGCACACAGTAACTCTCTCTCACACACACACACACACACACATTGAGCCTCTCACACACACAGACTCTCTCTCTCACACACACATTGACTCTCACACACACTCTCTCTCACACGTACACAATGATTCACACACACACACACACACGGTAACTCTCTCACATACACAGACTCGCTCGCTCACACTCTTTCTCTCACATACACACATACAGACTTGCTCACACACTCTCACACAGACCCTCAGGCTGCAGAGTCATTAGAAACAAGGGGCTGCCTGTGTGTCCCTCCTCTTCCTCGGTTCCCGAGCGATGATCGGCCTGTGAGGAATCCTCCACTCGGAGCATAAATAACTCCTCGATTCCCGGGACGGCGGCCAACTGACCTCATTTACGCAAACAGCGCTTCCAGCCTCCCGGGGAAACTCACAGTTTCCCAACGATCTGACGAAGCGTCGCGGCGGGCAGGCTAGCGCGGCTCCCTCCGTCAGCGCACGGGAGTCGCCGGTCGCGTTGCCACGGAAACGACTGGGCCGAGGCCACGTCCCGCGCTCGCCGTGGCGATGACGCCTCACTCCGGCTGCGCCCGAGAGGCCGGGGCGGACGGACCACTTCCTGTGTGTGAGGTCATGGTCTGGGCCATTAGCAGGGGGGCCGTCACCCCCCCACCCCCCAGTCTGCCACGTGCGTGGAAGAGACACACCGGCAGCCAGCTCAAATACAGCAGGCCAGACTGCAAATGAAAGGCTGCATTCTACCAGAACCAAACAGGACAAAGGTGCATACCCAGAGACCAGCAACACATCTCTGTAGGGTTACATTCTCCCAAGTCATAACAATAAAATAGTGTGTAAACTGTACGCGTATAACTGCTAAGGGGTGCCATGTAGTCAAATGGGAATGGCACTCACTATCCAAAAGAATAAGGATTCAAGACTTTAATTTTGTAAGTTGCTATGATACAGGGTGGCCTTGTTAACAGAACATTCCATAAACGGCATCCTGATACTAGCACATGTGGTTACCTAAACTACTGAAAGCAAAGCGAGCCAGTAAACTGTAGTGAGAAGACTGCACAATAAACAGTTGACCTCATTTGAATAAGCCTAACCAAAACATGTCGTTCCAGCTCTCTATCTGATGCTTCGCTTCTTCGTGCTCGGTCGATTCGGACCACCTGAAAAGGCGTCGCCGGTCAGCTCGGATTACTCTGCATGGCCCAGATTTCCCAAACTCTAAAACTCGCTGAAACCCGAACTCGCTGACGTGCTGCGCTGTGCAGGAAACCATTTCTGCTTTTTTGACCCGGCCTCGTATGCAGCACACAGCACACTCTCGGGGCGAGCTGCGAGAGACAGGCAGACGAATTCCTCGGCTGAAGTCGCCGCTACAACGAACGCCGATCACCTCTGTGAGAAGCGAAACCACTTCTGCTCAAAACGACGGTCATTTCCTTTTCTGGCCAGGCAGACAACTCCCTCCGGCAATGACAGGTCACAGGACCTCTGTGATTAGACAGCTAGCGTGCACTTTTTGCGATTAAAATAAGTCAAAAGCATTGCTACGGGCGAAGCCAAACGAAAAACGCCAACAGTAAAACAAATGTAGGCCATCTACAAACTGAAGGTCCGGCTGTTTGCACTTAGCCTATAATTACAGCCATTTTTAAACATGCATTACAGCATTGGCTGCTCTGGAAGAACAACGCGGCCAGAAGGATTGCAGACTCCTGTCCAAGTGCTCTCTGTTCGGTGAAAGAACTTATAACCGTTTCCATACATTTTACCAAACGGACGTCACAGAAAATCCACACCGCATAGCTCGGTTAGCTACTAGCTGCAACATTCAAAGAGATATTCTTTCCTCTGCCCCCAGAGCGACACACCCATGTACATTCCTGTCAAACTACTGCAGCACTCCACAAGATTACAGGCCTCGCGTCTCCATAAAGTCAAGGAATAAAACGGAGAGAAACTGAAGAAATTTGGTCGACATCCTCCAAAATACGCCACCACTAACGCTTTAAGTATGTTTTGAATGCGGCTAATCATTTAAATAAAGACCTGCTTTATGAATGGCAGTCCCTCACACACCATCAACAAATTATTGCTCTGCACTTCAAACTAAAAAAAGAACACGTGGCACTCAGTACACCTGTAAAAACTAACAGTAGGTGTTAAGTTGTAAGCTGCAATGCTTAAATATGGACTTCAGCTTTTACAAAAATCCATGGTGTCATGTTGCCACAACAACCGGTCGACAACTTGTGTGTCATCGCCTATTGTGAGTACCTGCAACGCTTTGTTTTGCTGCTGGGGATGAGAAAGAGGCATTGAGTAACTTGATCGGGAGGGAAAAGCTGGTGACTACCTGCACACAAACAGAAGAGACCTCTCACCCTACCCTGCCCTGCCCACAGATCCACAGCGCACAGTTGTGCAGGTAACAAAGGCCCCCTGAAAGGCAAATACCCGGCTGACAGGCCTCTGCCCGCGCACAATGCCAGGAAAACACCCCAGACCTCCACCAGCTCAGCTCGCGGCGGCGGCTTCCTGCCCGGCTAACCCCTGGGTATTGTCATTTCAGTACATTGAGAGTCATTAGCCGCCGAGCCCCTGCACTGCAGCGAGGGACAGCTTTGTTGTTGACAGGTAGAGCTAGGCCCAGGAGGACCAACAGGCCTACTGGGCCTTTTCTTTGCACTAAGAGAACACAGTCACTTGCTGCTGCTGCCTGCCAGAATTAAAACTAAACCAGCGCATCCGTGTCCGACTGCATCTCCTGCAAAAGTGGGAGATTGCTTAAGGATTTTTTTAAAGCCGGATATTGGGAGTTACAACTAACTTTCAGTTACTTCAAATTATCATTTTATTCTTTTACGTTTTGACCTAATTTCACAAAGGGGCCAGTTCGAGGTTTGAGACCCACAAGGCACAGCTATTGTGCAAATGTTGCCAACCTTTTAAAAGTGACTTTTCCGATCCAAATGCAAAAACATCCTGGAACAACTATAACTCCAACGAGCTCCTAAAGATAAGATAAACCAGCGTTGGCTTGAGGCTGCATTGGAGGGGAATATTATGTGCAAATACAGGCCTGAAAGACAGAATTGATTTTCCGACTAACTGCGTTTGGTTTTGTTTAAATACTCGCTCTTATGAGACGAGTGGCAGGTTTCCTCTTTTATCAAAATGACCATTTCCTAAATCTAAAGCCAGCTGAGAAAGGAACATGTGATCACACTGATTACAGAGGACAATGGGGATAGTTGCAGGGGATGCACCCTGCAACTAAAGGCTTGGGCAGAGACAGTGACCGTTGTGTTTTATTTTCACTTTATGTCCGACTCTGATCTACCAGATCTGTAACACAAAGCTTGTGTCTTGTTGATGGAACATCATCAGCAATATAAAGTGATTTACACTGGTTTAAGCCTTTTTATTAATAAACAAAAGGGCTGTTATTTCTAATGCAGTTATGTGGTGAAGATAAGCGAGAGCAGTGTCTGTTCACTCTGAAGGCTGTTTCATGTTAATGATTTACTTGAATTGTCTGTGAACCATATAAATTTAAGGCAGTGAAGGACGGGCCAGCACAACTAGGCGAGGAACCTACAACCTTCAATGTGTCATCATTTTAAGGACAACATGCTGTCTAATAACCCACGTAGAAAAGGGGAACAATGACAGTTCCTGTATTGCTCAGAGGGACTTTTATTTTGGTACTGTGTGAAGTCAGAAGTCAAATACAACAGAAAACTATCATTCCTGAGCTTTTTTTTCAAAGCACTACACTGTAAAAACCATTTAAGAAAAAAAAGGCCTTTTTATTTCTTTTTTAAAGACAGAACCAAACCTTCCAGTGCTTTTGTACGATGTGGCATTGCATCCTTGCTGAAGCACGTAACCTGAGATAGAACATACACTCATCTGAAATCATTTCCTAGCCTGTGAGAAAGATCACAGGCTTCAGTAAAGACTGGCAAGACTCCTGCAGAGGACCCCCATGTAGCCTGGATTTTCTCCTACCAGCAATGTCCATCGAGATCTGAGGTCAAGGTTTCGAATTACCTGTCCCAGTGCCCTGTCCCCAATAATAAACAAGAACCAGGTGGGCAAGAATCAGGATTTAACCCTTAAACACCATTTCTTTCGCCTTGTGTATATAAATAGCCGCCTTGATGTAGATCTGCAGTTTTTACATTCGTCTTGAAATAGCGGTATCTACACTAGTTATCACTTTATGATAAAAGCAGAATATTAGCGACTATCAGATCACGTTCAGTTATGCTCAATGGCGGTTCCTAGGAAGGTTAGGTTATACCATTACTAACTCCCGAGGAAGGAACTCCCCCTGAACTGCTCTCCACCCACTTCTTCAGATACGGAGCAACGGGAGAACTAAAGGCCATATGGCTTCTTTCTTTTTTACTGAAAAGAAAAGGGCCATCATTGTCTTTCCGCATGTCCATTACTTTCAAGATCCTTTATAGGCGTACGCTGACGACAAATCATAACTAACGGCCTTGTTTTATATCAATCGCAAGTGATTCTCCCATAAACGCTGAACAAAGACGTCGTTTCTATCGACATAAAAAGTTGAGCCCGTGCTGTTGAGATAACCGTGTTATTATCCTGTTCTCTGAGATGGTTATGACAGTCTATGTATTCACTGTCGTCGCAGCACCTCACCCCACTGCAGGAGAACTTCAGCTACCGTCCTCAGCTATTATGCCCCACGGCCCTGAAACTGTGCACAATGCATCTCCGTTGAGACAGTGTGGACTCAAACTATGATTTAAAATCACAACGATCAAAGCAATCGCTAACCAAAAGCATTGTACATTTTCTCCAAATTACACACGAGCAACATTACGCTACCTTCGTGATTAAGTTTTTCCAAAAACATACGACTCAGACATGACTCATGTTTTAGCTACTGTAGGTTTTGGCAAAATCTCTGATTTATGAATCTGTTAAGGGGAACACGCTCTGGATCTAAAACGCTACAGAAAGTTATGAAGATAACTCCCTATCAGATGACAGACTGCCATTTTGATGCTGCACCAACATGTTAGACACAAAAGGATGCATCTTATTTGTCCAGGAGAATTCCTGTTGCTTAGGCAATAATTACGAATAGAATTAACAACTCGGGGGTACGTCGTTACACGTATTCTTTACTCATAACCTTCGTCTGGGACAGTGCCACACAGTCATGCATCACGACTTTCTCATCAGTCCATATATGGCACGGTTCAAACTGCCACAATAAATAACATAATTGAAATCAACCAGTAACATTATCTTCTCCAAAAACTAGTCGATTCACATAGATAATACACGAATAATCGGAGTGCAACATCGCAACGTTTGAGAAGATTACAAGTACCTAACTTCATGGATGTAACTGGCTAGCATTACCTAAGCTATCACTATTTGTATAAGTAGCCTTAGCCAGCTAACGTAAGCTACATGGCCAGATAATAAACGTACAGCTGGATGATTAGCTGTATTAAGAAAACAATAGTATACGTGACACCATTGTTTCTGAAGTCAAATACGACGACTCTCACTCATGTCACATTTTAAAACTCGAACTACAGCTAGCTACAGCCAGTTGCTTTGACAATAATATAGCAGTTACTGGGCTATCTGACAAGCCAATGTTTGGCCAACTAGACCAAGTAGCAAACGTTCGTTGACTTGCCATTACGATACGTTCCCAGAAAATGTTCCGTCTTAAACAGTCAGTATGTTATCTCAAATAATGTTATCTACTGAAAAGTTATAATGCGCAACTTCAAATGGAGTAACTTGGCCAACACAGCGAGTTTGAATCTAGCTCAATGAAAACTTTTGTTCAAGGCAAGGACTTGAACAATCCAGGTACAAAAGCTTAGCCTGCAAGCTACTTGATCGTCCGAACTGTTGCAATAACAAACTTACCTGGTTCTGGTGTTTTTTTAATCGAATAACGTAATCCAATTCGTAGCAAAGTCGTAAACTTTGAAAGAGAAATCTCAAAGTTCCCTTTCTCTCCCTATCGAGGCGGCTAGCTAGCTAGCCAAAGACGTTATCGCAAAGTTTTCCAGACAAAGTCCTTGTCTGAAATCATATTAATCTTATATTTCAATACAAGAAATGTTGTGTCTATCGCGGGTTATATATAAAAAATCAATTAAGCAATTGAAAACCGTATCCCATTTCAAACTTTACGGTTCCGCCGATAGACACGGCTAGTAACCTAGCTCACTACTTCCTTTCTCTGTATGAATCTAACGTTCATGTTACATCGCCCGACTAGGAGCGTTAAAAAAAGTTCACAAAAAGCCGCAAGCTGGTTGCACACAATACACGTACTTTGAGACAATTCATTTTAATTCTTCAGCGTCCCCTATGGTGTGGAGGAGAATATCGCCCTGTGGTGTTTCGAATGGTACAACCGAAGTGAAATTTTTCATCTGCGTATAGTCTACATCCGAAGTTATCTAAACTTTATTAAATAAATTAGGCCTCTTTCATGTGAGTAAAAAAAGACCCTTCCCAAATAATTGCACTTAAATAATCAATCCGTCAATACTTTTTGAAATGAGAATGAAGGCTAATCATCTCATAACAACCATTTCTTGTTCTGGTGGGAAATAAACCTGTGACCTGTATCTGAACATACAAGCTTTACTTGTGCAAATAGCAGAACAAAATCTTTCCCTTAAGCGACATGCTCAAAGATTAACTAAACACATGTAGAATAATTGTAAACTATGAAATACTATAAACTATGAAATACAGTATTCTTCATGTAGCCTACTTCAGTAACATATTAGCCTATCATATTTCAGAGAAACTCAGGAACCAAATGAAGGAATATAGAATTGGGCCGGTGAGATTAACTTCAGTTTTTCTTCTTGAATCCAGCAATGAAACCTTTGAACTGCTGTCTGTACAAATTTTGAATACCTCAGCACACAACTTGACATCACCCTTCATAGTGAATCCAACATAACCTACTCCCTCTGGTTGTAGGCAGTATCTACGCTTCAAGGTTCATAATGGTTTAAATAATATCCTGATTTCAATTTCAGTCTTCACCAGAGCCTCTGCACCCATTGAAATATAGTTTAAATACACATTGCTCCTTACCTTTCAACTCTGAAATCTGACCAAGGCCAAGGAATTGTTTTCACTCTATTGAATTTTGTTTTAGAGATTGGTGGTTCCTTCTCTCCCTCCATTTCTTCTTCTTTCTATTTCTTATGTTCCCTCTACTAAAGCTTTATTTACTGAGCTATTGCCCTTTCTATGCATCTTGTTACTCTCAAGCCTGTTCTAGTCAATGCCATTGCTTCTCTTCCATTTGCCCCAGTTGTAATGCTGTTTGCTTACAAACAGTTGTAACAGTTTTGTTTTTCAACCCAATCTGTGAGTTCATTGGAGTGCCTTAATTTTAATGGTATTTTTTTCAACAGATAACATTAAGCAAAAGTGCAGCCATTAAATCAAATCCAAGCCATCCATTTTTAACCTTCTTATTCTTGGTCAGCGTTGCAAGGAGGTTGGAGCCCATCCCAGCATGCATTAGGGGAGAGGAAAGAGTGCACTCTGGACAGGTGTCTAATCCATCGCAGGGCACACCAAAATTCAATGGTATGAATTTGGCAGTACATACACACTGCACATTTCAGTTCAGTCATTTAAAAAGCATTACAAAGTAATGCTTTCACATGCTGCAGTACTGGGCAAATTTCTGTTCTAGGCTTTGTCCATTAATGAAAAACAATACAATCAATAAGTATATAATTACTCTAACAGTCAATAAATGTGAAATAATGTGCAAGATCAGGATACAAATAATTATTTGAAAAAACAAAACAAAACAAAAAATAGTGTTGATGTCCTGCCAAACATTTTATTATAGCTTTCCAGAATTTAAAAACAGTAGTTTCTTAGACAACCCTTGTGCTCTTGTGAATAATTTTACTGGAAATATTAATTTACCAGTTCCTTAAAGGCCAATTAATAACAGCCAATAGTAAGGCATCTGAAGATATTGCAGGAGTGGAAGAAATCTAAAAATATATTTAAATCCGCTGAAGTGCAGGCTTTCGTTTACAAACAGAATAGACCTAAGTAAGTCCTTGAATAATTCAAAAATCTACAAAATGAGTGAATTCCAAAAAAAGCCAAATACCCCAACTGAAGCAGAAATAAAAGACATCAACAAATCTTTTGTGCAACATTTTTTCCTTTGTCCAAAAAGTGACTGAATATGGTATAAGTTAGCTTAGAGCAACATCTGATGTTGAATAACTGCAATTGCACCCAACATCATGCAATTTGTACGGTGTAATTACACAAAATGACCAAGAGGTGCTGATGAAAATCCTCCAGGGTGCTAACTCGGTGCTTAAAATATAATTTGGGAATATCCTGCATTATAGTTTTAATCATTGCATTAATAAAAACGATTTTAACTACATTTCAACTACTAGGCTACAAGTGCCTAGGTTATTTCAGCTCAATGAGCAAAAATTATTGTGTTGCTCTGTATATCATTTCTGCTAAGCAACATTAAATCTATTTTGCTGCCAATGACAAGATGAAAGTTCACTGCCACCCTAAACAGTTCACGGCAGCTTCATCTAAAACACAAAACAGAGATAGTGGACTTCATAATCATACCCAACCACTAATAAACAGGAAGCCATAGTGCCACGTGAAACCGTCCCTTTAAATTTCAACATAGCGTCATCTCAGTTTTAAAAACAAGCTAGCGTGAGATCAGATAAGAAAAAACAGTAAAGACCTGGTGCTAGTGTCAGTAGAGCCCTGACAAACAACAAAAGGGGAAACAAATTCAAGTTATGTTGTAATGTTACTACTCATAGTTGTGAAACATAAAATACTATTCCCAACACACCCACCAGAAGTGCTGAATAGGCTTGTGTTTTATTTGTACGGCAATCCACAGAGCAGTATTTTTCACTTTGTCAACTTTGAAAGAATATTTTACCAGTGGGATTTATGTACAGCAGGGCAAAAAACCAAAAGCAAAATAAAACAAAACAAAATAGAGAAAAACAAAGAAATACAGAATTATGCCATTATAGATTATGTATTTAAATCTGTATATCATAACATAGTGTGTATATTTATACCTTTTTCTCACATTTTGCAATATACTCTGACACAACTGCTTTTGTATACCACTCTGAATCACACAACAATGACAGCTGCTGAAAAGCGTATTCTGCTTCTTCATGTTTTCCTGTGAGTCCGTGACTATTTTAAACACTGACCTGAGGGGAGGTGCCTCTCCACCTGCCTGGCGATTAAACAGGGCGGGGCATATGCACCGGTTACCTGAGCAACACTGGCCACCTTACCCAGTGATTTTTATCTAAAATTACTGGGAGATTAAAACATAAATGGATTAATTGGACAATTGATATATTGATTGGTACGTGCCTTTTTGTAGTTATGTACTGATTAATTTTGCCCAGTTTTTAAAAACATGTTTGGATGTATTCAAAAATGATTCCCCTGAATATATGTAATTTCATACTGTATCCGCTAGAGGAATGTATGTAGGTTTTGTTCTCATGTTAGCCATTTCCTTGTAGCGGTTTGGGTGTTCATATCATTTGCAGGTTGCTTTATTAGATATTGCATGTGTATATTGTGGGTCTTAATGGTTCATGGTCAGTCCTTGGTAGATTGTTTAGAATTTTTAGAAGTGCATAAATGTGTGGGTCTAACTCCCTGGCTTACCGTTTGTGGTTTTCATCGTTGACAGTGGCAGTAGTTCCACGAATGGGTGTTTTCAACAGTTTAGGTGGTGTTGTTGTTGACGCCCAGGATGTGGTTGTTTTAGCCTTTCTTTCTGACGTGTTGTTTTCGCCTGTTCACGTGTGAGAGCAGCATGCTTGATATCAATCAGAGGGGCCAGTTTTATGTAGTACATTTATGTATTCAAAAATAAAGAGGTGCAAGACATTCTCAGATCATCTTTTCTCCTGTCTTAACTGCTTTTAGCAAAAAGGAGAAGTACATGTACACGTGTTTGTTGAAGTAATACCGAATCCCCAGGAGTAGAAGTTGTAGAAAAACTGTTTGGTGAGAATCAGGGAAGTCCCAGGCTAATTTGCGTCACCAACAATGAAATGTAGGTCACAAAGGTACCTGAGTGACCTATGATGAAAATGCACCTGTGTGTGTGTGTCTGTGTATGTGTGTGTGTGTGTGTGTGTCTGTGTGTCTGTGTACATGTGTACATGTACATGTATTTCATGAGAGGCAGTAGATTACAAAGGGATTGCAAAAACAGCAAAAACTATGCGCTTATGAGCTTTAGCACTGAGCATTTGCACATGAGCCAGTTCGATACCAAGTTGCAAATGTAGAAAAAAGAAAAAACCCCAGGCAGTCAGGTTTGCAGTGCCTAAAAGTGATAGTTTGGCAAAGCTTCATTTCTCTCCTGCAGCGTCAAAGAGGGCTTTTCTTTTGCAAGCTGCTTCTATACTCTTATACTCTTATTTTTTTGGCATTCTGTCAAGCAGGTGCTCTGCTTCAGTTCCCACAAAGCAAAGGCCGTTTGACTGTTGCTGTCAGTCCAGAAGGGGATTTCACTGCAGCATTGCTGATATCTAGCAATCCTACATTGTTTTTGGATGGAGGTAATCTGTTTGAAGACAAAGACCTTAGCTTGCCTGATTAAAAATGTCCTATCTTGACTAACTAAACTAGGAATTAAATACAATTAAATAATTCATTTAAAAATGTAATGTTTTTGACTTAATTATTTAATTTTATTTCAGTCCTGGTTTGCTTAGTGGAGATATGACACTTTTAGGAAACAAAAACATTGGTTGGAGAGAATCAGGGAAGGCCTCAGGTTAATCTGCTTCACCACCCATGAAATATACAATGCAAAATATACAACTGCTTCTGGACTGCTGTTATACCCTCCTCTCTGGTCTCCCTTCCTACCTGTGCCAGCAAACCACTGCAGCCAATCCAGAACACAGGCACACAGCTTGTCTACAGCCCTCCCTGCCATGTTCATATCACATCCCCCTTCCTTTCACTTTACAGGCTACCTGTCTCAGCTTGCATCGCGTTTGAAACCTGCAGGACAGTGAATGCAGCAGCTCTACAATATCTCCAGTCCACCTTCAAACCTTACTCACCAGACATGCAGCTCCATTCTGCAGCCTTGTCTTGGCTTCATTGTAGCCGCCTTAGACAGCTGTCCCAATGCTAGTCCATTTGTAATAGCCCCACAGTGGTGGAATGAACTTCCTACAAAGATCATTCCACTGGCCATTTTCTGACACAGATTGAATACTCACCTCTTCAGATTGTATGTTGGCTCCCCTCTTTTCCCAAAAACTGTTACATTTTTTCTTTTATTAACAAGGTATTTAATAAAAGTGTTTCTAATCATGCCGTATATAAGGAACAATGTACGGTACGCACAGCAATACACATTACACACCCAAGGCATTGAATTAGACACAAAGAATGACAAAATTCACGACCTACCATGGATAATAAGGTTCTAAATCAAAATAAAATAATGAAATTTCTATTACATTCTCTTTATGCTTTCCTAAGTTTCCCCTTTTTCTGCCTACATTTGTTATTGTACTGTTTCAGAAATTTAACATAAGGATCCATTACTGGAATTTAGGGACCCCATATCTTATCAAACATCCTAAGCTTGTCTTTAGCAATGTCAATTCTGAAAGATAAATCTTTAAAAAATACAATAGACTATGCTTGTTTACATTTTCCCACGATAAAACAAGTGACCTTTTCCCTGCAAAAGGCATTTATCCATTAATGACTTTGGTTATCTTACATCACTCCACAATCTCATAAATAATAAGCTTGGTTGCACCTGATACACAGGTCAGGCACATTAGAAGTCAACAGATGCCAGTTGGAAGGTGTTGAATCTGCTTTTAATATGCAGTGATATGCAGTGGAGGGTTGAATGTGTGAGCCCTCAGGCATTCCATGGACCACTCCTCCAGTGAGGTGTCATATTGCATGTCCTCCAGGCCTCAAATCTGTCTTCTGCTAATTCTTCGGACTGTGGCATGAAAACACCATAAAGTAATGATATTTATCAGTGTTGCTGAGTCAGACATTACCTTTGTGATAATTTTATGAGACTTCTAAGTAGCACTCCATTCTTATTTAATTACTTGAGGATTGTTCTTGTTTGGATGTTGACTGTATGAATCCATGATTGAAAAAAGTTAACTTACTTACTTTAATAATGCTGCTCATGAACTCGTTGGTCCAGGAATGTTGTTTGCCAGGTATGGCATGGCTGATCACATACTTCAGGTAGATGAGATTCTCTTACATATTTAGTTGTTCAGGTGCTTCTGGAAAATGAGTGTAATGTATGGGATGGGAATGGGATGGGACAATTTTGTGGACCATTCTTGACTGCGCATTACTCGTGAGTAGATGACTTGAAAGCCAGCCTTATGTAGATATTTAGGAATATTTTGAACATAGATGAAATGGCCCGTCTCTGATCATTATTGGAAGTAGGTCACTCAGAATAAATACTAGAAGCCACCTCCACTTCAAAGAGCTGGTGATGATCATTGATGGCATAGTGGCTCTTTGCTTCTGCAATGATTCTAAAACAAGTGCATCACTTACATGGGCTTAAAAGTACTGAAAACAGAACAATGAAAAACCATTAAGGATCTGAGTGAGCATTGGTTTCAAGATGGTTCAACAGTCCCAGCTATAGAAGAGGCCTTGATGGTCTTCAAACCCATCTGGGAAAAGTCAATTGGGTGAGAAAAAAATCAATGCAACGACTCAAAGAATAATTTGAGAGCAGTCTGGTCACAGGTGGATGAGTGCATGCAGGTCAATGAGAGACTACTGGTAGGCCCTGGGCTACAAGCCTGCAGCTGGGTGTAATGAGGTGAGAAACCTCAGAGTATCGGAACTGCAGGGTGGGGCTGTTTCTTCTTCACAGCATCAGCAGTTCCTGTTTTGCCTTAATCCTTCTGAGAAATATTGAGCAAATCTTGCGAATATCAAGCTTTTGTAAGAAAGTGAACGTGATGCCATCCAAACAGCAAATACCCCCTTGCAAAATCTCAGTAATGCATCATTGCTGCTGTAGTGACTAGCATTGCACAGTGAAAAGCATTGCACCTTAAGATTAAGACATGACTCTTCTTCCTTTTCTTTTTTTCAAAATGTTGCCCAAGGCTTCATGTATGATATTACAAAAGTGACACAGCTTTCTGACTGAATTTGGAAAAATAAAATAACAATTGTTACAATTATGTAATTATAGGTATAATGTTGCAATTAGTTTATGATCATTATTTTATTAACTTGAAGCCAAATTTAATTTAAGCCATTGATTGCCAAAGAGTCAGCACAGCTTATTTCCAAGGCTTAAATTGGCTGCTGAGTTTGAAAGAAATCCCAAAAACCAGCAGAGACTGCAGCCGTCCAGGACCCCCTGCTCTAAATATATGTTTTAAGAAGGGTACACTCATGAGATGTCACAGTGATGTTCTGGGTGCTGGGGAACATCAGAGAGAAAAGTTTTTTGCCTTCAGACTGTCAATGTCGGGCCCCAAATTGGGTGTGGCCAACCTTCAGAGATGCTGAAGAACTTCCTTCCCCATCGAATGTAGATGTGAAAACATCTGCAGTGACTGGCAGTAAGGGGAATGGCAACGAGCAACCAGCAGCAAGTGTAGGAGGGAGCCGTGCTGGGAGCTACAGGTGAGTCAACTACTCTACCTTTACTCACATCAGCACTGGCTAGGAGAGGTGCTTTGCTAGACGTTTGCCAGATGTATTTAGTCCAAAGTGCTTTTGTCTGTAAATAATTAAATGATTGGTTTTTCTGTTTTTCTTTTTCCAATATTTTAATTCTAATGGCATTGTTGCAAATAGTAAAAGCTTGTATTTTATTTGCACTACTGCTACAACTAATAATCCTACTATATATTGTAGTTATTGTAATAATTACATTTCTGAGAAGCCATAGTTCATAGTAGAAGCTGGGATGTAAGACTCCATAAGCTAGTTATAATTTTGAACTTTGATTTGCCAAATATGCAATTTGCATGATCAATTTGGGATAATTTCATGTTCATCCAGTATGGTCATATAATTTTGAAATGTGCCTGTTTTTTTTTTTTTGCTGAACTTTATTCTTTTGCTTCCACTGATACATTTTCATGCTCATAAGTGGGGAAGGTTCTTATTCCAATAATTGCAATTAAATGCGCCCTCCATGTTTTGATGTACATTTAAATCCTTTCTTGGGGTCAGAAGATAAAAACAAGCTTTTACATGAGTCTTTACCATCTAAACTGCAAATTCCCCAGAAATAGTCAGCTCCTCCCTAAGGAGTCTATTTTCAGATGTATGGTAATTATAGCTACATCTACTGCCTTGTGGTTAAAATGATATTTAAAGGGGCACATGAGCAGGCAGTGATGACACATTTGCCACACGTGTGGGGCATTTTGGGAGACTAATAACAATAAATAAAAACCATGAGGAGCCAATAACAAGTCAGTACAAAATTAATAAGCTTGTACTGAGAGCAAATGTGATTACAGGAAGTCACCTATTGTTCTTACTAGATTAGCCTAAAAGCATATACCCGTAAATATTTATTAGGAGTTCTGATATCAGGCACCATAACTTACAGGGAAGTATGCAGATAAATGCACATTAACATCCTGAGGGGATTTAACAAGGGAGACCACAATTTAAGAAAGATAAGTCTGCATGTTTTTAATTAATGTGAAAAGTAGGGGTTAACTTTCATACAGCCCAGGGTATGTGAGATCACTGCTTTTATTACGTCAAGAAGCCGACGGCTTTGGCAGATTTAACTAACTTGAAGGCAGAATAATTTTGGTACTGGAATATCTCCCTTATATATAAATATAACTCATTGCCAAAAGCTCTGGGATAGAGTATCCAGCTAAATCACAGGTACAAAAGCAAATGTGAAGAAGAAGAAATTCTATTAGTGGTAACAATATTTAAACAAATGGACTTGTGCCTGTCTTCCACAACATAATTATTTTTAGTAAAATCTCCACAAAACAAATTCCATTTATGGTGTAAATATCACAATGTCCTTGAAGTTTTTGACATTTTTTTTCACATTTACTTGCTAGTTACATGAGTCGATTTATTGGCATCAAACCTAAATACTTAGGTCTTCAGTGTTTCAGATATAACCTTGACTGCAGGTACAGAGTGACAGACATGCTTCAGACCATTGGTCTCATATTCACATGCATCGCTGTCTGCTGCAGGTGTGTTCATGCTCAAGAGGAGTCTCTCAGCTCAGACCGGGAACAGAGTGATAGCCTGAGTCTAAAGTCTCATCCATCCCAGGAGTGTCACCTTCTCGCCGCTGTGCTCATGGAGGTCTTGCAGTCTCTGAGCTCGCCCAGCCCCTGCCCCCACCTGTACGGCTCCGGGAACGTCAGCGTGGTCCGGGAGCACTACAACTGGACCGGCCGGCTGCAGAACCGGCCGTCGGAGAGAGGCGGCATGGGGGCCACCAAGGCCTGCTTCCTCCTCATCAGCGTCTGCATCATGGCGGAGAACCTGCTGGTGCTGCTGGCCGTGCTCTTCCGCGTCCGCCTGCGGCACCGCTGGGTCTACATCTGCATTGCCAACATCACCCTCAGCGACCTGCTGACGGGCGGCGCCTACGTGCTCAACCTGTGCATGTCCGGCAGCAGGACCTTCCGCCTGAGCCCCGCCCTCTGGCTCTTCCGCGAGGGGGTGCTGTTCGTGGCGCTGGCCGCCTCTATCTTCAGCTTGCTCCTGATCGCCGTGGAGAGGTACGCCACCATGATGAAGCCCCTGCACCAGAAGTCCGCCAGGAAGACCTGCCGCATCTACGGCCTGGTGGCCCTGTGCTGGCTCCTGGCCTTCGCCATCGGCTTCCTCCCCTTGCTGGGCTGGAACTGCGTGTGCCAGCTGGAGAGCTGCTCCACCCTCCTGCCGCTGTACTCCAAGAGCTACATCCTCTTCTCCCTGGTCATTTTCTTCATCATCCTGCTGGCCATCGGGGTGCTCTACGGCGCCATCTACTGGCACGTGAGGGGCAGCACGGAGATGGGCTCCACGCGCAGCCGGACCCGCTCTCTGAGGCTCCTGAAGACGGTCATCTCCATCGTGGGGGCCTTCATGGTGTGCTGGGGGCCCCTCTTCATCCTGCTGCTGGTGGACTTCTTCTGTGAGTCGCGCAGCTGCGGCCCCCTCTACAGTGCGGACTGGGTCATCGCCATGGCGGTGCTCAACTCCGCCCTCAACCCTGTGATCTATGCGCTGGGCAGCGCCGAGCTGCGGCAGGCCATCGCCAGCCTGCTGTTCTGCTGCTGCGTGAAGGCTGGCCTGTGCGACCCGGCCAGCTTCGCGTCCAAGGAGACGAGCAGCACCTCCGGGGGCTCGCACCGGCAGAACAGCCTGCGGAACAGCTTCAACCGCGTGCGGAGCATGAGCACCAGCCCCACGCCCCCCCGCAAGGCCAAGAAACCCCGCCTCAGCTCCACCACATCCTGCCTGTCTGTGTCGATCGATTAGACCACAGAAACCAGGCGTGTCTCCCGGGCCAACCGCGCCCTTGCAGCTCCACCCCGCAAGCTCCTCGTTGTTCCTTCCTCTGCGTGACACCCTCCACCGTTCCGTATTTGTTTTTTTTCTGGGTATTTTTTTTGTTTTTGTCTCTTTTTTCCGAGCTATCCACAAGACTAACAGCTGAGGCAGAATCATGGTGTCACAAGCCCAGGCGCGCACGCACACACACACACACACACGCACATACACACACATGCACACAGAGATACAGGCATACACACACGCACACACACACACACACACATGCACATACACACACATGCACACAGAGATACAGGCATACACACACGCACACACACTGCTGTAATATATTATTGCCTGCAAAAGGGGAAGGAAAAATGAAATAACAAATCTTATGGAATCTAATATCTGGAGGCCATACTGTTATGTCCGAAGGTTCAGTATTCTTATTCTTGTCAGAGTTGAATGTGCAATAAAGTAATGTGAATTAAAATAAATATATTCTGGAAAAGGGATTCTGTTTTAAAAAGTAGTTTCTTTTGATTAATACCTACAGAGCTTATTTCAGCTGTATTAGTTGTGCTTGACAAATATGTTTTAAAAAACTGAATAGATTTATATATTGAGTGACAGAGTTATATGTTGTAAAATGTTGCTTTCCTGTACTTATTAAAGGTTCTTGATACCTTTTTACTATATTTTTAAATACAGTTTTTGTTAGCGCTGATTATCGTTAAGAATACAGTGGTATCTTGAAAAAACTGAATTGAGATGACATATTGTAAAATGTCGCTTTACTATACTTATGTTTCATTGATATTAAAGAAATATTAATTTCATATTTTGGCCATTGTACAGTATGTTCCTATTGTTTAAATAAGTCATAGTTAGTAAATAAATCAAGTGAGCTTTTTAAAAAATATCAAGGCAATATACCATATAAATTCCACTTGATTCTGTTTCTATAAGACTGAAAATAAAATGATTTTGCAGGACTGACAGGCTCTTTCCTGCAATTTCCTGATACACTAATCATCCACAAGGTGGAGCTTTTCTGTCTTCAGAAGGTGTGTGACCGTTGGCTGTGTGCGATCTTTAAAACACACTGCTGCGACCTACGCTATCAGCCTGGGACAAGCTCAGAGAAGTTCGTGCTCTCCTCCGAAGTTCCCCTTATTAACATGGTCGAGCTTCACACTTCACTGGTATGGGAGTTCACAGTTCGGGCTTGCACAGACACGAGTCTCATGAAGACACTTCCTGTGAGATTTAAATGAACTTGCGGGTGCCTCAACAGCCAGTGGGGGCTGCTGGTGCTGCAATGCTGTAACCCCAACAGACTCCAACTCTCTCAATCCTGGGCGGTACTAGAGCCAGTTATGTGTCACCCCGTGGGGCTGATGTCAACTCTGGCACAGCCTGGATTTGATATCAGACCATGGGGCTCATTCATCCACTGGAGCAGCGCCTTTACAGGATGAGCTACCCAGCAGCCCCAAAAACGGCATTCTTAAGAAATGCCATAACTATCTCCAATGACAACATAGTCTACAAAGCTATTTATTTTTCACTGACAGCTCAGTGGATAATGACTCAAACGACAGTATCATATATGAAAGCAACAGGGGTAACTCTAGTGCCTTTAAGATTGCACTTGACGCATGGTCTTGTTTCTCAATGCAATACCAACTCCTTTTTTTTTGCCTGTTCTAGTTCACAGTAATCCTAGATCTTACATTGTTGCTTTAAAGGGAGATCACATTTGTGTGTTTACGGTGCACACCAGAAACTTGAAACGGTGTCTCCACAGGGCATACAGTAAGCATTTGATAAATTCCATCATTAGAAGTACCTGGCTGAAATGAAATACCTGTGGATTGAAAAGAGGAGGAGGAGGAGGAGGGTGAGGGCTGGGGGGGGGGTTCCCCTTCAGCCCTCCCCCCAGTCTGAGACCTCTCCACGCTGACGTAGCCGCTTCTCATTCTGTCGTCCGGTGGGAACAAAGACACCTTTGTGAGGCGCGCTCCTCACCTGTCGCAGCTTTCCTCTCCCCTCTCACCTCTCTCCCTCTCCTCAGGTGACTCTCCCTGTCAGAAGTTATCCCCACATCCATTACACCTGCCTTCCATGCACCCGATCCACTTAAGTCACTTCCTGTAGTGCCAGGGCTGACTGGGGGAGAACTGTACTTTCGCTACACCCAGCCTCCAGATCAGAGGAACGCCTCCCCTAGTCGGCAAGAGTCAAAATCTTATTCTAAAGCATTAGCCATTAGCCTTAGAGGAGCATATAAGAAAGGGAATCACAGGGGGAGGAGGTGTCATACACGAAAGTCAACTGCAACAGTAAACATGCCTTAAGCCCCACAGCCCTAGATTGCCGAGGATTCATCACTCGCCTAACTGAGCCAGTGAGGGTTCACTATTGCCCTGTGTTGAAAATGGGAAAATGATCACATGACCAGGAGTGACACGGCACACAAATTTCCAGCAATAATGTGCTGCAGAGACACGGTAGTGGCCGGCTCTGGGACGCAAATGAGGCATACGGTGTTTTTTCCCGGTCCCTGCAGTTGATTGATAACTCTGAGCTGATGGGGGGTGGGAGGAAGACGGATGGCCTCTGTATGAAATGCTTGCTCTGACAGACTTGCCGAGGATGCCAAAACGGAGCGTCTCTGCCGCAGGACTTAGAAAAGAGACTAAGTTAACGAGACACCCTTCAAAACAGAACGTATCGATCAGTTTGTTTTCCTCCATCAGGCCAAGGTCACGCCGGTAAGCAGAGAGGTTACATGGCTAATCTCCGCAGCTCATTAAATGAGCGCGTCGTCTGAGCTGCAGCGACGACGGCCGAACAAAATCCACCCGCCGCCGCCTTTGAAGCGAGGTCCTCCTTCGGTGTCTCTTACAGTCGTGTTTACGGCAGAACGAGCGATTAGAAGTGTGCTCCCTCTGCCTGGAACTCCTGCTTTTTCCTTTTCTTTTCTTTTTCTTTTTTTTTTTAGCCGTGAGTGGGGATAAGCCTCCCAGACGTAGCGCTGGCTAGGCTCCAGACCCGGTGCATGATGAAAAGCAAGGACAAATTCCAGGGTTTATTAGCTGACAGCCGAGCTATTTGTCCTCTTGCATTTGGCATGCTAGGGGCTGATCCACGCAAGGCGTCTCTCTCGCACAACGAGTGCTTTCTCTGCTCTAATTGAAGTGCAGTGGGTTAATAGCCATTGCGTGCAGACAAGGCTGTGCCCTCTCTAATTACTCTTCGTCGCCCTCAGGTGTTGAAACAGACAGCTAATGATGTATTGCACGAGGCCGGGCTCCAGCTGAAGGAGGGGGCCAGCCCCCTTCCCACCTGGCTCTCAGTACATTACCCTCCACATTACCTGCCCATTACTTACCGAGCGTGCAGTTGCATAACATTAACAAATAACAGACACTTTTAAAGGCGAGTGAGAATCATGTCTCTATGCACGCAATGGACAGCACAGGCTGTGGATGTTGATGTAGTTTGCACTGTACATACGTATAGCCAGTGGCTATTAGCCACGTAAGTCAACATCCAGAGTGTATTCACATAACCTGAGAAATTGAAACGTTGCGGGAAAAATGAGATTGCAAGCAATCGGGGAAGCCATTTCCAGCTAGCTTAACTATGGTCTTGCAACTTACACAGACTCTTACACAAGAGGCTCGTAGACAGCCCAGTCAGTCTTGTTCAGGAGACTCGGGAGGCTTGTAACTTATGAGGAATTTCCGCTTTGTTTCCTTCCTAAAAACTTGAAATTTGGCATCATCACTTTGTTTAGAAAGGACCAAACAAGAAACAAAGAAAATACTCATTAATCACTAGGTCCCCTTAAAGGTGGGGAAAATTATTTTTTTCGAACAGACACAGAAACCTAGAAATCATCTTCCAACCGACACATACAAGAGGCGTGGTCCCAACGAGCAAGCTTTATTTGCATTCAAGACTCTTTTTTCAGACATTAAACAGTTGCACCTGGATGAAAGAATCCAACCTTGGAGGCCTGGACAGAAGATTAAATTGTGTTGCATCTTGCTCCATTTCAGCATTAGGATGATTTGTACTGGGGTGTGCATGCAGACAGACACCGAACTCCAGCTCAAAGCTGGGCCCAGGTCAAAGTGGCTGGGGTGGGTGGGGGGGTTGGGGGGGGGGTGGGGCTATGGGGCTGCTACTGGTGATCTATGATTATGGAAAAATGTCACTGAAGCTGTCATCACCAGTAACCTAGCAACAGCAGCCATGAATCTCTCACAGGAACATCAGTGGGTGCCAACATTTATGTACATAGGGTATTAATTATGTACAGTGTATCTTAATACAGATGACTTGCATGCATGTACATTCTTTTTTATTTTCAACTTATTTATATCATTATATTTAAAAGTAAAATGAGCCATACATTTATTTGCACTTTTTGTGCAAATCTATTGATGCTGCAACAATTATGACAAAGTACAGTATCTCATTTAAAAATCTTAAAGCAGATATGGAGGATCAACCAAAAGCACTGAATGTGCTTTTCATTATAATACAGTTATAGGACAGAAGAACCATTTTTAAATAATATTAAGCTTAATTCAGAGACAGATATTTAAGCAGGACATTAGTTAAAATTTGCAGTGATTCTGATGAATTCTTTCCCCAGATGATTTGCCAGTAATACATGATTTTGGGCAGGCATTTTAGACGATGACCTGGAAGGACCCTAAGGAGCTTGACGGGGTGGCGATTACTCACGCCACAGGTCACTGGAAGAGAAGTTTGCTTTGCTGCTCAGCTGGTGTTTCTCAGCTTAAATCAATTATAAAACCTGCACGCAGCCAGGGCCTGGACCAAGAGGACATTGATTCAATATAAGCCACTGGCAACAAAGGAAAACTGAGTGAAACAAGGCAGCCAAGACATGTCAGCCCTGCAATACATCAGAGGAACAAAGCAGGTACTCGACATCGCCATAGAAACCCTAAAAAAAAGGCTAGATGAAGGTCTGGCGCTAACATATTTATCAATCTGCTTATTGTGACTATTATGGGATGACATTTGCACATAATGGTACACATAATCTTGAATTAAAGCAATTGAGGATTTCATACATGTTAGGGGCTGGGCGGGGGCGGGGGGGCGGGGGGAGGGCATGGAAAGAACAGAAAAGCTGTATAGTGTGACATGGGACTCCACCCTCCCCTTGTACTCTATTTGTTTCACTGGCTCAGTTTGAGGAACCAGTCATCTATTCTCACAGGCAGCCCAAGCGATAGTATCAGTGAGTTTCAGAACAACAAAAATGTTCAGCAACCAGCAATTTCCAAACCATTTGGGCTGCTCTTCTTAGGGAAAAGAGAAACAAAAAATGAGTCAATTCAAAAATCAATTGTTTTCATTTCACAGAGAGTAGAGCCCTAGAGACAGGTTTCCAGTTTGTAATGGATTTTGAGGCAGACGTCTGTTGAACATTCAAATTTGCTGACCAGGTTTTACAATAATCTCTCCAAGGTTAAAAATGATATCACTGAAAAAGTTATACAATTGAAAGAAAGGCCTTCTGCAATCAATAATTCTGATGTACAGAAATGAGAATCGCTTGCGATAAAGTGCACTTATCCCTCTGCATAAACAAGGCAGGCAGCATGTGAAGTATGTCTGAAGCTGACCAATGCAATAATAATATTCATTTGATTTCCGTGGTATTTGTACTTTGCATATTTTGTGCTATGTTGTGCCATGCTTTGCACTGCGCTTTTGCTTTTGGCTTTGGTGTATTGTTTTAAGAGTGAACAGATGTCCAGAATTCACAACAACAAACTAATCATGCCCATAATTTGCTAATTGAGTCATTACTCGTGACTAAAGCACAAGCTAAATAATATTTTCAAGTTCAGCTGAGGCAGTATAAAGAAGGCCCAATATGAAATATTACTGTCATAATTCACTCTCCATTACATTATCTCATGGGGATCATGAAAACGCATAGAAAATATTCATATCTTAGGTGACGTCAATGGGCAGATAGTTCATGCATTTCACATAAGCTGTCACTTTTAGGCTGCGATGCCAAGTTTGTATATATTTGTGTCCTTGGTTCAGGTACTGAGAACAGAAAAGATACAGTGACAGTACAATGATGAAATAAACTTGAGGTTTGACTGCATCAGCATGTAGCCTGTTGAATGTACTGAAATAGGCTTGGCTGGAATGAACATATACAACCAGAAACTATAGCCTGGGATAAAATCAAATGCTGCCCTTCCATATCTGACAAATAAACATGCAAATTCATACGATTTTCCAAAGAAAATAACGCCCCAAAAGAACAACATGAATAGAGATCAGGAGGTCGAGTTTAGAAAATGACATCATAAGGTCTGCTGCGTGCTGATTTGAAGGTGATGAGGTAATGGCACCTATTGGGCTCCACTCCTGTTCCTGCTGAACTGAGCCAGTATTCAATAGACACACTGATACCAGTTCAGTAGGCACGGGAGGTCACAGCCCTGACCGCAACATCGCCCCCCGTGTCCCACAATGCACTGCGCTGAGCCAGGGGCCTGATGGAACTGAGGACATGAACATCTCACACACTGCATATGTCCTGAGACAATTTTCCATCACAGTTGTACCGTAATTACAGGGAGCAGATTAATTCAGCGACTGGAGGGAGAATTTGGGCACTGATACTGGTGGATCATTAATGGGCTGATGTATCAATGGACAGGCAGAATAAAGCGCATAGGGATAAAATGTGGTATAAGATGAAATATAGATGTGTCTGTCTGTAGCGCCTCATCTGTTTGCATGACAGGCTTCATATGTCTCACTCATAGACATTGAGTTGTGGTGGTCGCCTTAACCCTTCCTTGTGTCTGCGATCTTCTCTCTCAGTCTCTCTCTCTCTCTCTCTCTCTCTTTCTCTCTCTCTTTGTAGAAGAAAAATACAGACAAGGCCACACACACACAGACACAGACACAAACACAGACACATATACACAATAGAACAAAAAAAAAAAACGGAGACCCGCTAGTGAAGCATTAGGGGAAAGCCCAGTGTACGTGGCTCCCCTCTCAGTGCTGAGAGTGAGGAGAGACTGAGCCCTGCCTTCGCCACATAAATCAGTCTGACCCTGTTCATTGTCAAAGCTACGCACTCAACCAGGTGAACTGGAACTCTGCGTGCCTCGACTGGCTTGACATTTTGAGAACATTCCACAGCTCACTTTTTTTTTCTCTCAGTTGCTTTATAGGCAACCTGCTACTCTGCACTGCTGACTCCATACCCAGAGTACGTGGTCTTCATTCCTCACCATTATTTTCCTTTTCCGTCGTCTTCCAAGTGGGAGGGGTCTGCATTCCCATACACGCTCTTTACATCCTATTAACTGTTTCACCTCAGGCACTGAACTTAGCCACTGTGAACAATATATTAAAGGGATCAATGCTCGACAATTAGCTAAGCTCTGTGCCTTTTGAAAGCGACTGGGCTATAGGATGCTCTGTGCATGGTGTGGTGGAATGTCTCTGTCGGGGTAACCATGTACACGACAGCTCTTGATGTTTCCTCTGTGACACGTGTGTTGTCCAGTGGATCATGGTGTTTCCCAGTCAAGCATGCATGAAAATTAGATGCGCTCAGTAAATTTCCTTTTTTTTCCTCCCTCAATGCTAAATCACAGACATCTTGCAGGCCTTTTGCATACTGTTCCCTTATGCTGACATTTTAACCACCTCCATTCATTCTGTGAAGCTGAAAGCCCAACAAATGCAGGGTCAGTTTTGCCTCGCTGATCAGTTTCAGATGGTGCGTTCCAGTAAAATATTCCCGCAGGTCATTCAGCATTCCTCTAGATGATAAACGATATTTCCCAAAAACATGATATGGTGCGTAAGCTTCGAGAGTCTTCAACTCATGGAATTTTCACCCTAGGAAGCAACCAGTAGACTCAAGAAGATAAGAATTTAAAAGACTTTTTGAACAGCTGAAGTATGACCCTGGTTTGAGATTTTACAAAATAACAGATTCAGATTTTGTTCGCAAAAAAACCTAAAATAAGCAGGTAACTTAACGACCTCTACGTGACTACGTCAACGTGACTTAGTTGAGCCCTTAGACACTCCCACTAACATACAGAACAGAAGGTAATAATTCTTCACTGGAGGTGCATTTTCTCCACTTCTTAATGGTGAGGCAACTGAACCATTAACTGATGGGGACACTGGTGGGAAGAATACACATGAGGATGGCCATAAAGCTGTGACAGAGTGGAAATCCCTGGCAATGTGATTTTTGTTTCTGTTTTTGCACCAAATCACGGTGCCAGGAACCCTCCCTGCCGCAGCCAGACTGGTAGCTCACTCTCTGCTGCAGATGTTCCCCAGCTGCAGTCCAGCTGTGGCTCAGGCCTGCCCCCTCCCTGCAGGGAAAAGAGAGAGAAATCCTCAGAGCCTCTGCAAGGAAGGGGATACACCCACCCAAACATGAAAAAGGTATAGGCCAGCAAACATCATCTTAATAAAACATCACAACATGGGTCCATACAGCTCTCTGTCTGTCTGCAGTCTCTAAAAGAACTTCATAGGCGCTGGACAAACTTGCATTTGTATTTTAAAAAAAACAAAAAAAAAACAGCAAATGTTGATGTTACTAGTTGGAAAATACAGATGCATCAGGGTAACTTATTTAAAAATTTTGCAGTGGAAAGGGAAAAAAAGTCTGGTTATGCAACGCGATGGCTTCAGCAACGGTGCTGGCTGTGTGAGCTTCATTTTGTTGGCTATTGTGAGGATCCCTGTTGAAACACGGTATGCCTCCATGTGCTTTGGGGCAAATCTATTCTCTGAATGCAGTTTAAGGGCTAACATACTGGATGGCTCTCAGACAAAATATTTGATAATGAGCAATGGATTATGTCTCTTAAAGAAAGGAAGACATACATTTCTGTGACAGGTATAACATTCAATTTAAGACTCATACCATTTTACACCCTATTTTTAATATATATTTAATATATTTAATGTTGCCTTGATAAGTAAGCTTAGGCTTTCCAGAATGCAACATAAGACGACTTTCACTAATTTCACCTGAGAAGAATTCTGAAACCATCAACCATGGTAAAAACACAAAGTAAAGCTGTTTTCAACAGTATAGTAATAGTAGTAGTAGTTGTTGTTGATTATGTTCTTGCTGCTGTTGTTTGCATTTCTCTGTGGGTCATTTCTAGGGTCACCCGCATAGTGGTTCCAGAATGGCAAAATTGTTTACAATTGCGTGGGCTCTGAGTTGAAATGCAGCTGAACGAACAGTGAAAGATATCATTATGAGCAAACTTTAAAAGCACACTAGTCCCATAAGTACAATTTGGAATCATTAAACACAATAATAAAATAACAGTGCTTGCTATCCACTAAAATAGACTTTTTGTAAGAAATGAGCAACAACAGATATGCATCCTTTATGCCATAGCTGGGATAATGTCTCTCCCACCTCCCTCTTTCTCTGATGTGTGAATTTTTCTTTCTCAAAAAACCCACAGCCCAAATCTTTGCTCAACAAAGTGTGCTTCTATTTCATTGGATGAAAGGACACAGTCCAAGGAATCTCCCAGTCCAGGGGATATTAGCATATGCTTATTTGTATTAGCCTGTTATTATGCATATTAACAGTTATTGTCTGAATTTGTAATTGCTATTTTTTGAACATGAACATCAATAATATTATTATTTGCAGGTATTGGAGATGTAATAAGCATGATCGTTTATAACACTTCTAACATATTCATGAGTTTCACCCATATATTTTCATAGCATGTGAAGAAACTGAATGCCCTTGTGTCTTTTCTGCAGGAAATTACTCAAATCCTTTAGGATATGTAATAATATTCCTTTAACAGGACCCTACAGTGTACAAGATTTCCAGTAGGGGAAAATATTCATGTTCAGCTCTAGCTCTTATTTGACATGTATATTCTTCCAATACCCCCCCCCCCCCAGCTGAAGAGTAAATAAACATGTATGCTTTTAATTCAGGAGGGAGGGCTGGCAGAACTTTTGGTGGGGGGCGGAAAGACATGAGAAAGAGGGTGAAGGGGAGCCAGATGTCCACTGGAGAGACAGAGAGAGAGAGAGAGAGAGAGAGAGAGAGTGGAAGAGAGCAAGAGATAGACAGACAGACTGACAGAGAGAGAGAGGGAGTGGAAGAGAGCAAGAGATAGACAGACAGACTGACAGAGAGAGAGAGAGAGAGAGAAAGAGAAAGAGGTAGTGCAGGGTGAACCCTTCGAATTTCTGTTTTAATCTGTCATGTGTGCTGAAGAAAATGCTCCTCTGTTGAAGATATATATATATATATATATATATATATATATATATATATATATATATATAGTATGTGTGTGTGTGTGTGTGTGTATGTGTGTGTGTGTGTGTGTGAAATGACTCTGGAACATGGCACATTTTTGCAATGATAATGATACAGAACTGTGGAGCTGAGAACCTATCCAGTTTGGCACAGGAAGTGATGAAATTTTTCTGTGAATGGATCAGGAAAAATATTACCATTTATCAAGATAAGACAAAAGGTGTGTTAAAATTCTGTAATTTCCTTTTACGAGTAACAAATAAATATCTTGAAATTAGACCCCCATTTATTTAAATTACAAATAATTCAGATTCCGCTATCATAGAAAAATTCCAATTTGCTCAATGTGCGATTTAAATAGTTTTGTTTTTTTGTGGTTATTTTATCTAATTTAGGAAAGATGTATTTAAAAAAATCTCTCAACGATAGCTATCATTGGCAAAAAATTGACAGTTAATTAATGGAGATAATCTTTTATAAAATAGAAGTGAATTTAACTGGTCTTGGCTTTGAACATATGAACATATGAATGAGCAAGAGACAATTGAACAAGTATGTTCAGTTTGAACAGATTTCCACCCAATTTTTCTATTTTGTTTATGCACAAATGATGCTATGATTACTATTGATATGTTCTCAACACATTCATCTATTTAAACCAAATAAAAAAAAACCCAAAACATTTTACTTTAGTGGTAAGGAATTCTAAAAGCAATATCTCTCAGTGTTGCTACAAAATGTCACTTTTTACATAGTTATAATTATGCTTATCTACTAGCATACCTTATATTTGAGCATTAGTGTTGTTCATGCTATACGTCAACATTTTTATTAGTATGTCATACATGCTTTTTCATCCTTTTATGAATTATTGATCTATGGTCTGAGGTAAAATATGTATTTTCACCACTAGAATTTAGATGTTAGCTACCATGGTACCCCAAACGAAAACATATGCCCACATTTTTCCCATAAAATCTGTTTTTGTTCTTAATGGAATGAGTATGAACCAAGCACAGAGACCAGAAAATCAATACGCTTTGAAGAACACTTTTGTAGAGCACTAATAAAAATAGTTCTGTTCGCTTTGAAGGTTCTGAATGTACCTGTTCTGAAGAGGTAGTGGTGTTTGATTTAAGCAGGGGCCAAGCACAAAAAACAGAGAATGGGCACTAAAACAGGTTGACAGGGTACTGTGATGGTTAGGTAACTGGGCTTGTAATCAGCCAGTGTTTGATTACCAGCAGGGAAACTGCCATTGTACCCTTGAGCAAAACACTTCAGCACTTCAGTAAATATTGAATATAAATGGATTGCATGTAAAAACAAATGAACGGCCCAGGTCACCCTGGATAAGTCTCTGTTGAAGGCCTAATTGTAATGTGATGCATTGCAATATATTGTAAAGAAACTGAGGACTATTGTAAAGAGTCTGAGGACAAATACAAAGGATTAATACAGAAAGAATGAGTACTCTTTTGAGGCCTCGTAGACAAACGGAGAAAGAGTGCGGATACAGATTTTAGTCAATAAAAACATCCGGTTCAAGTTCTCTAATGTCAGTTATGTTCAGGTTCTCTAATGTCAGTTATGTTCAAGTTCTCTAATGTCAGTTATGTTCAGGTTCTCTAATGTCAGTTATGTTCAAGTTCTCTAATGTCAATTATGTTCAAGTTCTCTAATGTCAGTTATGTTCAGGTTCTCTAATGTCAGATATGTTCAGGTTCTCTAATGTCAGTTATGTTCAGGTTCTCTAATGTCAGTTATGTTCAGGTTTTCTCGTGTGAGTTGTGTTACTGAGGGCCACATTAAGGGCTTGAACTCAATCTGTGCACATTCAGCTGTGAGGCCAGTTCTGAGCTGAAGTCCAGTTGATACCGGGAGTCTGACATTATGCGCTGGCTGAACTTCTGCAGGATCGCTCAGTCATCATTGTTTTTTAGCACTGCCATTACAAAACGTTATCGCGGCCTTTTCTGGCAGACCAATCCTTTCAGACGCAAAAGCTTTCCTATCTCCCCTGGCGGCAGAGAGCTCTTCCCCCGGATGGCGGGGACGAGTCCCAGGAGGCGGGATCGGTTTTCAGAGTAAACTGCGAGGTGGAGGAATTAGACGCAATGACGTCAGGCTCTCACCAGAGAGCGGTTCTCACACAGCGGCCACTGTTTGGAGCTGCACAAACAGGGGGAGACAGCATTTTAATCAAAGCTAAATATTTCAGAGGAACGTTATCCAGCTCCTCCTTTTGCACCCAGGGTACTGAACTGGCAAGCGGCTGTGGTCTTTGAGCACAGGTGTCACTTACTTACAGCTTGCTACAAAACCGCCGGACTCCCACCTCTTCACTCACAGCAGTTCACTGCGTAGATCCAACAAGGCCCTGACACATCAATTGCGCTGATCTTCTCATACAACGAACGACTACGTGTAAATAACAGTGGTCTCTGTACGGTATAGGAATGTATAAGGCTGTCTCAGAGTTCTGGAGACAGAATCATAATTGGAATAGTCACTTTGCCTGAAAAGTCCCAACACTGCACGTAGGCAGTAACGTAAGCTTCACCCATATATCCACAATGGCGCCTCCAACGTGCAGAGCCGAAAACCAAGGGCCCACCTCAAACGGGACAGGTCTGCTAGCTGTAGCGAGAGAGGAAGTATGGCCGCTACCCACCGGATGCGGTCCGGCCTACAGGAGCAGTTGGCAGAACCGCGCAGCGGACCCTGGAGAGAAGGCAGCCCGCGGCTCACGTGTTTGTTCTGGCCCCAGTGCATGCAGGTATTATGGAGCCGCGCAGCATTAGAAAGTCACTAGCGCCGCTAATAATGACCAGGCATTAATTAGCACAGCATTAATAAGCCACCGAACGGGAAACACCTACGTTCCCCCAGTGACTCTAATTTAAAATGTACAAGAGTGTAAAAGAAAAAACACCCACATCCCCCAAGTTCATTTAAAATGGACAGGAGTGTAAAAGATCCCTTCCTGACCATTCCCCCCCTCTCCTCCATTCCCCTTGTTACTGCTGTTTTTTTTTCAGAATCAGTGACTCAAAAGTGACAAGGTGCCAATTCAGCTCTGGAAATCAAAAAGAACATACAGTATTAACCTTTGTACATGGAACAAAGTGAAACAAAATAAATTTACCTGTGCCTCAAAAGATGTCAACAAGAATTAGGCCTCCTTTTTTTAGGGAAAACAATTTGCGTTGCTTGGTTCACATCAGTAATTTAAAATTTGACATATACTTTGTGGCACAGAGAATTAGCAAATATAATGAAAAACCGGTCTTGGTGACTCAGGATTGGTGACTTGATCTCGACGGACTTTTTTTTCTCTGCTTTTCTCACGAAGGGGAAAGGGGACTGCAGCTGCACTACGGAATTCTTTATCTGACCACTTAGCTTTGCGAACATGATCCATTACAATAAACAGGGGAACAGCAACATTAGCGCTGTCAGGCCCGATCTGATTCCAGACTCCGGTAGCTTGGATAATTGCTGTAGCTTCTGATCTGGCCAAAAAGAGAGCGAGAGTGAGAGCGTGAGGCCGAAAGTGGTCACACGGACACGGTGGTGGCCATCGACCAGTTAGGGAAAAACAAACGACCTGCAAATGACGGTGTCAAAAACGGCAGCGAGCGATTAGCGAATCACAACCGAGGCTCATTTCTGATGCACGGTCAGCGAAGGCAGAGTGGTAGAAAACATTTTGCGGCGGGCGGGGAGGCAAAGATATTGACCCGTGGGGTTCACGACCCCGGCGATCGTGAGGCGATTGCACATTCTCGGCATTAAATCTTCCACACATTTCAAGTGCTCCTCCATGACAGATGTCTCCTGTTAGCGCAGTGTAGGAGCAGCACATCACAGGGGCTTCACAGCCTGATTATTCAGCGATTCGTGAAATTACAGCGCTGAACACGTCCCAGATGTCGCAGGAATGCCAAGTCCGGTGTTCAACCAGCGTACTGGTCCATGGTGTGCGCTTCGTGCACTTTCACGGCGCGGTTAAAAACGTTTCATGTAGCCCGGTTATTCACCAAAAAGAGTTTGTATCTCTTGACATTCCACCCGATGAAGAAAGGGTTTATAAGCTCCTGCAGTAAACCTAATTTAATTGTGTAGGATAAACAGTGGTAGGGGGGAAGGGAGGGCTGTGTGGAGCCGAAGCCAGACTGCGAGTCTGGAAATAACTAAAAGGCTATTTTATGGGCCTTTCTTGCCTTCCTCGTTCTCATGCATGTGTGTGATTACATTCACAGTACCGGACTAACAAACAAAGCTGTTTATTGCTTGGGCAGTAGGAAAAAGCTCAGGCACAGAGGATCCATCAAAGGAACCCCCGCTTATGTGTGTTGCTTACACGCGTTTGGTCATTTCCACCGGTAACACACCCATTTCTGCTACACTGCGGCAGCTGGCTGACGCTTAACCAGTAAAACCACTGAGAAAATTCCAAATGCTGTCTATACTGTGATACCCAGGCCCTCTCTGGGTGAAACTGAGGACAACACACATGCGCATACACACACACGTGCATGCACACACAATCAGATACACTCAGACACACACACACACTCACAGACACACAAGCGCATGTACACATACACATACACACTCAGACACACACACACACACACACGCATGCACACACACACATACACACACGCACAGCTGCCTCCGACATTGGCTGTTTCCTCAGCATCGTACACAATGAAACCTCGAATGATATAAGCTGGGGCCGGTGTTTCAGCGGCAACGCCCAAAGCCTCACCACAGCACAGAGTACTAGAGTCTATCCAACGATCACCCCCCAACTTTCAACAAGACCCCGGCATCGCCATAACTACCCTTATCACCCACAATAATACAGACCATTCTTAGTTTTGCCCCCCGGACCCTCAAAAACTGGGGGTTTCCCCACACCCCTTAGCTGAATTCAAATGAAGTATTTTAAAGACAGAAGCATGGATGCCCCTGTTTCCTCCACCCTCTGGGACAATGATTCATGGCCATCAGCAGTGTAGGCTAACCAAAAGATTCCCACAAAATTTAGTTATCTAAAAACCTAGACGTGAAGTTAAGATTGACACAAGGCACTTCAAGGGAAAGATCATGGCGTTCTAGCGCGCGGTACAAAGAAACAATGGGTCAACTGATACACAAGCACCTGTATGTGTCTCACAGCAGGTGTTCAAGCAATGCCTCTGTCTTTCAATTTTACACACAATTTAACAGCTTAATGATTTAACCCTTTCAGTGGCAGCACTTGGTAAAAACAAACAAACAAACAAACTAATAAAGAAAAACCACTCCTCTTTGTCTCCTTCCACCTCACAATGTACCTCAGTAGGTACATTAAAAAAAAACATTTTCTGATGGATCGCAACATTACATTATAATTTCATTAGAAGCTGCCAGTGATATCCAATAGCTGTGCGAATCTGGTTTCCTCAGACACATTACGCATTCTCTAAGCTTGTTTATTCTGATGCACAGCTGTGTTCTGGATGAATGTGAGAAGCTCTCACAAGCAGTTAAAAATCTCATCAGCAAAAGCCGCAGAGCACCCAGGAAATCCCGCGAATAGCCGAGAAACTGCACTTTGAAGTTTACTGCCTGAGCTGAACAGAAAATCTGCCTGCGCAGAGTTACAGCGGAGAGATGGAGAAATCCAAAAAAGAAAAAGAAAAGAAAAAACGGGAAGAAAGTGCCCAAACGTACCCTGTCTGCTGATGAAGAGTGGCTGAGCGCTGCACAGTTCAGATGAGGATACTGGGAGGGAGGCGCAGGGGGTCCACTCTGGGGGTGATCGAAAAGGAGGCGCGAGGTGTGTGGCACTTCCCATCCGTCACTGCCGCTCCTCTCCGCGAGCGCGCGGAGAGGCGCCGGAGTCTGCCCGCGCTCATCTCCTCTCCTTTCCTCTCCTCCTCCTCTCCTCGCCCCTGCTCCCTCCCTCCCTCCCTCCCCTGCGCAGCGAGCTGGGAGGGGAGTGGTCAGGTGTGGTAGTCGCAACCGGGGCGCCAGTCGGTTCTGAACCAGTTTCAGCTCTCGCCCCCGATGAGTCACCCTCGGAAATGCTCCACAGCCCCGTCCGCAAACTGCAGACCACAGAGAACAAAAAAGAAGAGAGGGAGTCTGGGAAAGAGTGACAAGAGGGAAAGAGGGAGGGAAAGAGTGTGAGTGAGTGGGAGAGAGAGAGAGAGAGAGAGTGAGAGAAAGAGAGAGAGACTTTTAGCCAGCCCTCCTAAGGGATATGAAGCTATGGAATCAGTCTTGCCCTCTCTTTACTTCCCTCTTTCTCGCGCTCTTTTTTCTACCCCTGGGCCCCGTTGAGACTCCTTTATTGTGGCAATTGCATTAGCCTTTAGCCAGAGAGGAATGGTTCTTAGTGTCTAATGCATGCTCAATCCCCCCCTCCTCCCTTTCTCTCCCTCTCTCTTTCTCTTTTTTCTATCAATCTCACACACACACACACACACACACACACCTCACTCACTTTTCTGCTTTTCTTCTTTTCTGAGTTATTCCTTAAAGGGGCAATGTCTCCTTTTTGTTCCACGCCCAAGGTTAAGCCACTCCAGATACCATTTTTGGTATGCAGGTTCAGAGCATTGCATCTGTCTGCATCTTCCCTCGGTTTTTTCTGTGCTATCACATGCACCCAATGCAGATTAAAACCATAGGCATCTGCAGGGGCCTTTTGAAATCTGTATTAGTTTTAAATTTGCCTAACTCCCCAGCATTCATTTAATCAAACATGGTCCCAGGCCAATGTATTTTCAAACATTAATAAAGACACCTTATGACACTTCCATATGTCATCAAAGAAGACTTAGAGCTAAAATGCCTAAGAACACTGTTAGGAAAAAATGTTTGGCAAAGGACAAGATTGAAGGTTTTTAATAAATATTTAAACGTTAAAACCCAAATAGGAGTCGCCTCAGTTAAGAAAATCAATAGGAAAGTCAACTTTCAGATCCAGTCTGAGTACTTGTGAAGCTAATTAGAAAACACTGCCCTAAGCAAGTGATTCTTCGAATGATAATTGCCAGCGTTCTAAAATAAATGTCACTAAACTGTGCCACAGTCATCGGTTTATCCTGTCAGCATCCGACTATTAAACAGCAGCTGGTCCTGGAAATGACGTAATACGTCAGAAGGGCAAAAGAGCAGGCTGTGCGCTGAAAATCTTTTTTATATATATATAAAGGCTGTGTGCTGCCACTGAGAACAGGCCGGATTTTCCAGCATAAAGCACACCTACGTCACCTATATATGCCTCCCGTCTAATCGTGCAGTCCATTGCAGTCATGTCACCGGCAACAAAACCATAAGGAGAAGCTCCCCTGAACTTCTATTCTGGGGACATGAAAGGCATTAGTGACTAATAGTGTGAGTCCAAATAAAATGTGAGGGTGAGCATCTGGAGTCAGCCTCACACCGCTCTTGGGCCCTGGTGTTAAAAGCTGTCGGCTCGCCACTGGAAGGTACTCTAAGGATGAGCTGTTTAACGAGACAGCATAAAAGTGTCACATGATTCAAACTTGTGAGCTGGGAGAGCTGCAATTACTCCACAGGAACCCCTCTGTCGTACAGCTTTGACCCAGAGGGACACAAAAACACGTTGCTCTCATCTTATTACCGCAACAACTTTAGCAATTCATAACATGTTCATGGAACGATGGAGGAAGAAGAAAAAAAGTGTAATATATGTGGAGTCAATGCAAATCGTAGAAATTTGCTCTGTATCAACAGTTTGAAAAATGGATTTTAATATTATTTTTATTGAATCTTTGGAAAGAAGCTCTTTTGTTGCACTTCAGAAGAGCGTCCATCAGCTGGATGAAAAAGAAAGGTATTTGCATAGTTGGATGTGGACACAGATCAGAATGTTGTTTAATATAAAGCAGGTTTTTGAGACAGGTCCAAGATCATATTTCCATTCAAATCTGGATAAATACATTGTGTCAACATGGTTCATACAAGCTATGGTCAGTTGAACAAACAGTACGGTATTAAGATGTTACCCATCAGATTAAATTCATACTTGTCTCATTCATTGGAGCGGGACGGGCATGAAAACAGTGCAAGCGTAACAACGTCGTAATTGAAGTGCAGATGGAAAAAACTGAAGGTTAAGAATGGCAGCGGTACACAGAAGCTATATTGTTTTTTTTCCATAAATCATTTTGTTGTTCCCCTTTCAGCACACAAGACAGCTTTGAGAAGAGAGCACTCCTGCACTCATGAATGAATGTGAGGCCCTGGGTATTTTAAAAAAATGTGTTATTTATTTATCCACGGCTGCAGCATTAATAATTTCCAGCCCTGGGCGCTAGCTTAGCCGTGAGGAGCGCCCTTTCTTTGTCAGGGTGGCCTGCGGGCACAGCGGCAAGGCTGGCATGCATGTCGCTGTGCTGGGCAGGGAACCCACGCACAAGGGCGCCGCTCCACGCGGGCGATGGGCAGTCACGCGGCATGTGGCAGACACCCAGCCCCGCTGCCCACGCCCCACAAGAATCCCGCTTTTCATGCTGAAAGGAGGGAGGCCCTTAATCTCGGATAATATGTCAGGATATCTGTCTTCTGCATTAACGCACGTGTTTGGGGGTGTGTGCTTGTGTCATATGGATTATGTACTGTATTGCCAGCTTTGACAAACATTCCGACTTCAGTTTATTATTATTTTTTCTGGAGAAACAGAAATATCAGCTCAAAATGAAACTGATTGTGGAGGTACTCAGGGGAGCGAAACTACTAAATAACATGAGGATGGTTCTTGGAATGACCCTCATGATAAATCAGCAGTTCCCAGATGTTAGAAGCGATTATTCACAGGCAAGTACGGAGCAGTCAAGCTTCGCGAAAACAAAGAATACTTCTTTTTCTCGCACAAAGACGTGTGTGCTTCCTAAATCTGCAAGAATTTAACCTCAAGCCATTAAAGCAGAGGAGTATAGAACACTTGGGGAGTGGGGGAGGCAACTCCAGTGTACAGCCAAAATAATTATCATTTTCCCTTCATTTGTTCTTGGAGTCCTGCTGTTTTTACTACAAGGTCCTACACACCCTCGGCACGTGGGAGGACCGAGGAGAGACTTTGAAGAAAGCCATATTCTGCGTGTGGCCTAATCCTGCTGGTCAAATTTGAGCTGAAGTGTCGGAAGCACTGGATAAAACTCACACTTTCCTCCATTGCCCCGCTGAATGAAAATAGAAGCACCGACTCAAGTTAATGGTTAAAATGAGGAACCAGATCATGTGGAGGTCAGGAGGAGAAAGTCATAATAATCGTCCTACAGAACCCCTGGTGTCTGTCACTGTGGTGTATTTGTAGAGGTGAGTCATCAACAGAGTGTTATGTATATGTAGGCCGTATTCATACAGTGCAGTCCATAAGTATGGCTGCAGCGACACGTTTGCTGTTTTGGCTCTGTACTCCAGCACAGTGGATTTGAAATGAAACAATGAATGTCAAGTGCAGACAGTTGGCTTCAATTTCAGGATATTTACATCTCTATTGGATGATCTGTGTGGGAAGTACAGCCCTTTTTTCATGCATAGATAAACATGCAGCCTATACGTGTTTCATGTTTTTGAGAAAGTGTGTTTATAGGAGTGTTAAAATGTATGCTTGGAGCTGTTTGAAGAACATAAAAACTGATTATCTGAAAAAATATACTTGTATGATGTATTGCTGCTATGCCGCATCATCAGATTCTTATTGGTTCATCGTTCACATTTTCAATGATATGAGCAAACCATTTATATCCTTTCAAAGTACAGTGCTGCTATACAGTGTGTATTATTTAGTCCTTCTGAAGGAGTCACAGATCATACCATCATCTACAGTCCATGTTTCTTTCCTATTATACAGTTTTGTGTATGTATGACAAACACAAAAAGATATCTTGGAAAGTGTCCAATTAAAAACAGCTGAAATCTTCAGACCCTAGGAGACGTTCCCTGGTTTGCCCTCTCAGCCTTCTGAAATATTGTTGCGATACAAGCTTGCTAAGTATGTGGGACATTAAAAACACAAGAGAAAAGAGTCACTATAGAAAAGATAGATACTAATAATTTTAGACATTTAGCAGATGCTCATATCCAGAGTGACTTAAACAGCTTTTATTTTAACGTGGTATGCACTTACACAGCTGGATATATTCTGAAGCAATTCATGCTAAGTATCTCGCTCAAGGGTACAACGGCAGCGCTCCACCTGAGAACTGAATGTACAGCTTTGGAGTTGCAAGCCCGGCTCCCCAACCATCACGCTACATTGCAAACCTTTCTGTGAGAACCGCTTAATAAAATGACACCGTTGGACAGCTCTAGCTATGTGTTAAATAAATGTTTGTGTGCAGTGTACTAGATAACATACCAAACACTCCAGCTCATCCCTGAGAATGTTCAGAAAAACATATTAGCCTAAACTAAAATCAGTGGCTATGAGCCAATAAACAAGGCGATTTAGGCGATTCTAAGAAGATTGCATCGACCGATCAGCATACTGTAGCTGGCGGTAGATATTAGCAGGCACTGAAACTGATGTGTGTTTGGAACCTTTAATTGATCTATCATGACATTTTATCCTGATATCAATAATGCTAAGAATGCCAATCTGCTAATAAAAGCAGTTTGGAAAAATGAGTTTCGGGCATTTGTGAGTGTGACTGTAGCCGTGGCGTGGATCACATCGACCTGTGTACAGACTTTGCTCATCATCTTCACCAAAGCGATGTAAAAGAATTCGAGGATCCTGGGATTGAGCCCCTGTGTTTGAAGCACAGCTGTAAGCACGGGGCTTGCGCCGGACATATGGCTGCCGACGCACAGCAGAGGCCGAGCCAAGACCACAGAGACAGGTGGCGCGGTAGCCCCACCGGCGCTGCTGCACCCGCAGGCTCTCATGTGACGGAACGTGCCTCGCCCTGGAGGGACGCGATGTTCCCACTGTGGTGCGCCGTGATTCCGGCTTCCTCCGCGGCGACAGGCCTGCATTTTAACGTGCACGTCAGAATGGTATTCACCTTCAGGCTGCACCACAGACAGAGCCTGACATGAGCTACTTCATCATTCCCCCGACCACATTCATCACCATCCGAAACTCCACTGCAGCAAACACGCTCGAAAAGAAATAAAGGAGAAATTCTCCTTTCGAGAACTGAAATTAACGAGAATTTAATAAGGCCATGGGTCTGCGATCCAAAAGAAGGCACTAAAACAGCTAGAAGAAACCGGCCTGGTCAACAGATCACAGGGAATCAAACACAGGAACCAAAGGCTTTGGAGGAATCAGACACAACACAGCCTGCTGATTATATCACTATGTCACTTTGAAGTTTAACCTCTTAAAAACACACGCACTTTCTTTTTCCACATTTAAAAATGTAGTACAACATTTATATCACATCCATATTTTCTGTTTATTGCTTATAATGTATTCTTTTTTCTTTCACAATGGATAAAACAAAAAAATGGATACATTTACAAGCTGACAAACCTTATGTCTCAACTCACAAATCAAAGTCCTGTTTGCAGCACAGCAGCCACGCCCCTCCTATCAGAAATCTGTAATCCGCAGTCCTCTGATTTGTGAAGGTCACAGAGGCCACGGCAGCCACAGCTAACATCCTGTTCTCACAAAGAGTTATATTACATAATAATATTTAAGTTGCATTGTTCCTGTGATTGCCAGAGACCCACGTTCTTCGGGAATGTCCGAAACCACAGAATTACTGCATCACTGAAAGTAGCACGGTTTCTTCATTTCCTGGGCACAGCGTACATACAGTTCATGGAGTTTCATCTTCAGGCCACAAGACCAGGAAGTTATGTTGAACTCTCTAATATCATAAGTGGCTCAGAACCTGATTTATGGTGTATGTTACTAACCCACAAAATATGTAATCTACATTTTGGGAACCATCATCACTTTAATTATTAGGTCATATGTAGGTTACTGAACTACAGCCTAATACTTTCTGTTTTGGCATTGCTTTATCGTATTTAATTTGTAACGAACAACAGCTTGATTTACGTGTTTTGATACATACAGTTCATATGCAAATATAACCTAGTTTATATAATGACACAATGATCTTTATGAAGAAAAAGCCACAAAAAGACCATTTACAAGCAAACAACAACATATAGAAATATGAAACACAGAAAGTAAAGGAAAAACAATGAAAAATAAAACAAGACCAGGTCAAAACCTAGCATATGGCTTGACCGGCCGACCAATGGTGTAACTTCATCACTCAGTCACTCAGTCACTCAGTCAAAGGCATTCGCGTTTGTAGGGCTGGCCCCGCTGTTGCGGTCCAGCCAAAAATGATAAAAAGTAACAACAGTAAAGCTTTACTCTTAATGCGTGTCTTTGGCAAAAGTAGCATGATTTAAAAAAAAAAAAAGCAGAAAGATCAAAGAATTCTGTACAATATATTCAGTATCTACACTTGTTTCAATGGAAATATGTTATACTGTATATCATATTATTATAGGTCACCTTATATGTACAAAATGAGAAAATCAATGTGAGAAACAAGCTTCTTACCCTACAAATCTCAGCTTGAATATAAATAATTACACTGGAAAATGTCCCTTTGGTTTGAATATTCCTTGGACACAAAGCAGAATATTTCAGAACATTTTCAGAGTCACACTGTTGCATCTGGGTATAGCACTTATTCATATTTCATATCCATAACAAAACAATGAATCTACGAAGCATACGCATGAAAAAAACACATTTAGGTGACGTGGACCTAAAGCTGCCAGAATTCATTCCATTTTTTTTTCTTAATGAACGGAATGGGCTACTTCCTGCTGGTCACAGCGCTATCTCTATGCTGGATGCTGCAGAGCCTAAAGCTCACTCCACCCTGTTACTCACTCTTTCCAGAATTCAGCTGATAACCCGCTGTCTATCCAATTATCAACAATGTCCGGATGAACCTCTGACACGTGTTTGATTGATTAAACCAGTCGATAATGTGTTATTGTCTTTCACTCATACTGTATGATCTGTGTAAACTGTGGATCAATGGATACCGGACTCAGTCCATAAGATGCCAGTGACCAATAGACACGTTTCACAGCCTCACTGAGAGCAGCCAGGCTGAGCCAAACGCTTATGCTAGTTTGCGCCCAAAAGTTTGTGCCTGTGACCGTCTGACCCTGCTTCTTTACCTCGGCTGGCCCGATGAAGACCAAGGGGATTAGTAGGGCCAAAATTGTGGGTCAGAGGTACTGCTGAGGCTCAGTAGACACTGCATTTCCACAGCTTGGCCTGCATTAGTGGAGCTGTGAACTTCAGCTAATGACATGGCCTTCCTGAAACAAATTGGCACTCTCATTCCTTTGATGATTGAAAGGATGTTTGTGCTTGTTTTCCCACTAGAAATGTGGATATTTTTATTTTCTTTAAAATATTTCTTTAAAATGCGTCTTGTGGATGTCTTATTTATTGTTCCAGTACCAAATATGGTTTTGATCATGGGAAAAAAAAGGTATGTGGAAGGCAGAGGTGGACATTCCAGGGTTCAGAAAGTAAAAGTCCTGCCATGCATTTCATCCACCCCTGAACTCAGCCAGCTGATTTAGCTATACCTCCTGGCTGAAGAATGGTGCTCATTAGCAAATCCATTTGACTGGAACAAAATCCTGGGATGAACTTTTACTTTCTGAACCTGGATTGTCCATGTCTGGTGGAAGGGAACAGAAGATTACATCTGTCTAGGATCTTATTGGGAATCCATGAGTGTGTATATTACAGGTGAGGAGAGGCTGGGGAGTTGATTCAATCACCCCCTTACCCCCAATTTTCGACACCTTTTGCTTTTAACGTCAGAAAGTCTGTCAATTTAGTGCAATAAATAAAATGTTATGCTTTTGTTTTGCTTGGATTGTATGGGGATATGTTGTTTGTCGGTGCTCAATGCTATTCTTAAGCTATTATGCCCATCTATCACAACTACAAAATCCAATACCAGTGACCCACTTCACGCTGTAGTTGAATTTCCCCAAGAGGTGAAATCATATAAATACAATAACCTTTATTCTATAGGCAAAGCAAACCACAGCATGTTTCAAGAAGGATTGTGTCAGAAAACTGTCAAATGAGCCAGCATGCTTAGTCTTTCTTGCAACATCTTTTAGATGGTGTACTTGCAAGAATGTCCACTTAAAACAAGTGCTATAATCTCACGTCAGCCTCATTACATTGCTTACCTGAGTGCGCCTATTAGAAATCAGTCAACGATGGTCAAATTACCAACATAAACAGATACAAAAACCATGGCCAAAAGCTGATCTAATAACTTTCAAGGCTAATTGATGGTTAAGTGCAATCACACAGACCACACTTCCTACCCCTATTGGCTTCTAAATGGAAGCATTCTTCCTTGCTAGTCTGGAAGAGAAGGAACCGTAGGAGGGTAATTGCCTCGTATTTCCATTGCTGAGTTCATTACGCTAACAGCTCGGCCCACGCGGCACATACTTCTGACCTGCTGCAATTTGTTTTTGTATTTATTATCCCGTCAGCGGCTGATCCCAGTTCCAACGGCGGGACAGAGAAGGTCAGCGCAGTCCTTTTGTGCCGCTCCTGAGACACAAGTATCCCTTTGTGATCCGCTAACCGCGTGAGCAAGAATATGGCAAGAAGCGCAGCCGCGGAACGGCAGATTTCAATCACGACCAAGTCCTCAACGGCTTGGATCTAGGGTTCAGGGAGAACCTCTTTGAGATTAGATTTATAAAAAAGTACTCTTTTAGAAGTAGCTGAAAATGTATCAGCGAAGTCAGAGGACCTTTCAGTTGTAGCTTATTCATAGTTTGGGTTCAGTTTGACTGTGCATTTGATCAAAAACCTCTTTTTGGCATAGGGGACATGCATATGCATATATTTCTAGGCACGGTACTCTTAGTTATTTGCCATCAGTGACACAATAAAAATACTGCTTTAATCCACCAGGCTGAGCTGAATGGAAGATTGGTCATGGCATTTTCATAGGGAAAATATGTGAATGTGGGTGGGCAGGCATCACAGAGAACAGGAAAATGAACTTGATGAGGAGAAAAGTAACCAACATCAAGCCATGCTCTAAAGCTCAGCAGATTATTCTACAGTATTCATCACTAAATTACAACATCCGGCATGACAGCTGGGCCTATGCCTGTCTGTGATTTTTGTCTGTCTCTGTTTCTGGTCTGTCCCTCCCTCTCTTTCTTTCTCTTCCTCTCTTTCCAAGTGCTGTTTAACTTTTTTTCCTGTTAAGCCCTGGTCTTTTGAAATCACAGCTTCCCTCTCCATGTCACGTGCACATGTAATTTCAGAAACGCAGGCATTCCGGTGATGTAAAGACAGGCTGCTCTGCATTACACCCCTTTGTCCATGTGTACAACACAGAAGAAAGATTGTGACAAGAATCCAACTTCAGTTTTCATGTTGGGTTTCTAAAGGCCTCTGTGAATTATGCTCTAAGCTGGCGCTAATGCTTCCAATTCAGTTTGCAATGGAGCACACTGAAACCTAAGACTGCATGAAAGGGCAAAATGCTTTTACCCATAATGCCTGTGTCCACCCAGGCACTTACAACACCAAAGGAGCACTCTGAGAAAATACTTATGAGAAAACCATAGGAAAGATGTAAACTATTATCAGATCAAATAAAATAGTTTGCATTATCTAACAAACCAAAAAATCTGACCTTTATAATTTTTAAAAATGTTGCATTAGAATGTCCAATAAACTAAAGTGTTCTAGTTTCAGAATATTGGTCTAGCCAAGACAGTACTTTTCCTCAAAGTATATAGACTTTGACTCAGACAAATATATGCAGATGAGTGACATATTAAAGGAAAACCTGAATAAATGAGTAGAGAAACCTAACAAATGCAGATGCTTCCATACAGGTGTACTGAATGATACAATTAAGCAGTTGTATCCTATCATGCTCTGTCAGATGTATAAAAATGCTGAGCAGGCCCAGCTGACCTCAATTTTGGATCAGGCATGGATGTCAGGAGCTTCAGTCACAACACGACTGCTCAACTGGCTAGTGTTTCAATAGGAACAGTAACTAAGTGACATCTGCATTTAGATCTATGGGAAAGACATCGGTAAAGAGGGCAGGAAATTGTGGTCAAAAGTACACATTCGATGACCGTGATGCTTGTACATTAGTGTGATATGTACAGAACAACAGAAGAACAACTCTTCCTCAAGTGACTAAGACTGTGAATGCAGGACGTGATCAGACTGTGTCAGCAAGAACAGACTGTGTCAACAAGGCCCGAATGCTTGACCCCTACAGTGAGGGGGTCCAGTGGCTCTGTTATGCTGTGGGGGGTATTTGCCTGGCATGGTTTGGGTCCACTTGTCCCCTTAGAGGGAAGGATCACTTCAAATCAATACAAAATTATTCTGAGTCACCTTTATCCTATGATGAAACATTTCTATCTTGATAGAAGTGGTCACTTCCAGGATGACAATGGCCCCATCCCCAGGGCATGAGAGATCACTGAATGGTTTGATGAGTTTTAAAATGATGTGAATCATATGCTCTGGCCTTCACAGTCACCAGATCTCAACCCAATTGAACACCTATGGATGATTTTGGACCGACATGTTAGACAGCGCTCTCCATCACCATCATCAAAACACCAAACGAGGGATTATCTTTTGGAAGAATGGTGTTCCATCCCTCCAGTGGAGTTCCAGAGAATTGCAGAATCTAATCCACGGTGCATTAAAACAATTCTGGCGGCTCGTGGTTGCCCTTACTAAGACACTTTATGTCGGTTTTTTAATTTGTCACCCGTCTGTAACCTTGAGTTTCTTTTAAGTAAATATACATTAAATAAGGTTATGTGAAAAAAACCCTAATGGTTTTATTGGGAGTTTTTAAAATCACAAATTTACATTTAAAAAGTATGTTGTGCAGATACCTGCAGGGGCTTGTCACCGGATGGGGCTAGCTGTTGTACAGGCAGGCCAATGTGATGTAATGCTTCGCTGTGAGTGACTAAGGCCCAAGGGAATAACTTTAGTTTGAATATTAGGGGTATTGAAATGCATAAACTCCAAGAACTGCCACTCTAAGGAGGTTTGGGGGCCTCCCCCCTGGGAAGAACGGCAGAAGAACGGAATCAGAGCACTGATCAGGATTTCCAAATCAGAACATGAAATCCCTATCTTTATTCCATGAAATTATTTTTCTCATCATCATGCTATATTATTGTGCCCCCCACCCCCGCCAAAAGAAAAAATGCCCTTGCTGAGGCCTCACTCACAGAAATTAGACAAAGTCCTTCTTCTGCCTTCTAGAATGGCCAGTGGAAGGTATCTGGGCATTTCTGCACTGACCATCAGCGCGAGCAAACTGCTATGAAAGGAGATACGAGTCCAAGGCTCTCCTGAACGCATTAATGCAACTTAATGGAATAGACGGCTCCACGAGATCTCCCCATCCATTATCTCTGGCTCGGCATTACAGCAGAGATGGACTGTCTTATTACACTGACCTTTCAAAAATCATCCGCTCCATACTGTGCCAGCCAAACCGCCCTGCGGAGTTCCACAACACATCAATCATAGCTGTTATTCCACTCCTTTGGCCAGCATTGGACCTTGACTGCTATCTCTGTTAAGCATCCATGATCTTGTTCTGTATCTAATAAGGGTTGCATCCCCAGTTCTTCTGAAACGTAATTGAATTAATCTGGTTTTTCATGAGTGAAGCTGAAAACATCCAACTGTCGTCCCCACAGTCCCCACAGCTAACACTAAAAACATGCTTCCTTGGCTTGGTTTTGTTGCAAGCAGGAAGAACATTGTGTGGTCTTATTTTTTGGTCTTCGCTTGGGTGCATCTATTGGAGGGAAGACTCAAAAACACACAGATTAAAGTTTATTTCGAGAATTGCTGCCTGCTGAGCATCTGCTAGATCTACATCTATTTTTCCTTCAATATTTTTGTGAGGTGCTCTCATGGGTTGTCCTCACACGTTGATGACGGTTTAAACTGCCACTGCCACTGAGGTGACCGAGGCTGTATCTCCTGTGACAAAAAAAGGCAAAAAAGGGATTTATGCAGTCAAAACACAGAGAAATGGGATACTTACTGGTGAAAGGCTAATTGTCTGCTAATCTCTGCCAGTTGCTCAAACACTGACTGCATCTTTTGTTTAGAAGCAGAGAAAGTGCTTTTGTGTCTGCATGTTGGAGTGTGAACAGGGCTGAGTCAGGATATTCCCTATAAAAATGAAGAGTCACGGGAATGGCACACACATTCACACACACACACACACACATGCAGACATACACATTCACACACACAAACACACACACAGGAACAGGCACACACGCACACACAAAACACACACACACACATGCATGCACACGCACACACATGCACATGCACGCACATGCACACACATGCATACCCATTCACACACACACACACACGTATGCACATGCACACACACGCATACCCATTCACACAAACACACACACGCACGCACAGGCACGCACACACACACACGTACACAGTGTTGGCTGAGTGAGTGAGAAAGCTATAGTACCTCTGCGTTTGCAGAATGAGTAAGAATTTACGTAATAGGTAGCAAATTAAGCAACTACTTCAGAAGTCACAGAGCTAGCCAGCCCATAACATGGCTGCCTTTTCTACACATCAGCAAAACCTCTGGCTGAGTACTGAAATTCTTTCAGTCCAACAACTCATCTAAAAAATATGCTGTAGTAGATGGTCAAAGAAGAATTGATTCCTGTCAGGCTAGCTTGATATAGAATAGGCTAACTTAAAAATGGAACACACTGTTTTTAATCTGAGAAACACTTCAGCATGTGGTCCAACAAATTCACAGACCAAGCAGAAACATTCATAAACTACAAATGTGCTCTGTACCCTGTCTTTAAAACCACAACACCCTTTTGTTTTGTGTTCTTAATTATACAGTATCATGCCAGGTCTTAATGGATAATTGTTTTGGACAAGCAATATCACAAACAAGAAGAACTGATAGTTCCATACCTAATTGGTTTTCCACTTAGTTTGCTTAGTGTCCTTTCATAGCCCGGGCAAAATTACACACAGCGGAAATAATGAATCCTCAGGTCCATTAAGTGAGATTGCAGGGCATCATCTGGTCATTAATCTCCCACTTACTGCTGCAGCTGGCCAAAAAGAAAGAAAGAAACGACATGACATCATTATATCTATTTTTCCTGTACTCATATTTAATCCAAGTTCAAGAGGGCTTCTACACCTCATTGTAATCGAATGTTAATTATATTGATTTATGCGGTACACCAAACCTACACCTTAGTTTTAGGCATACATGTACCATTATATAAGCAAGATTATATACGCAGAATATTTAATTGCATATGCACAACTGAATATTTAAAATCCAGTACAACAAAACCAGTAAAAAAATGAACAAATCTCTCCCCATTTTCTCTCCCCAAATGACAAAACATGTAATTTAATATTGATTCAGTTTGGAATATGATATATTTGCTATCGCCATAATTTCCAGTGTACGAAGATAAGTTGTTTACTTATGCAGTATGCCTAGTCCATTCTGTTATGGGGCGTGTGTTTTTCACGCCCTGTACAGCGGTGGTTTTAGTTATTTTGTCGCTACAAGGTCAACCCCTAGCGGTTTCTGGGTAATACTACAATCCACATTTAGAGAACTTCACAGAGCGCGGTTCAACATAAACTCACCTTACAGAAAAAGATGGGGGAACAAATGCATCAACCGCAACCACACTACGACTACTTTGCTACAAACTATCGTGGTAGGGGAAAAAAAAAAACTTTTGATAGCCCTTAATTTATACAGCAATTATTTTATGTAATTTTTCAGCAATTTATTTCACTGATGAAATAGGACTACAGGGGTCAAAACGAAACTAAAACATCAAAATTTCAGGTGGAGTATTCACAATTTGCAGTCTATACATTGTATAATAGTAGTAGTACCAATGAAAAAAATAAAATAATAATAATAATAATAATGAATTTTGTTTTGGCAGTTATTCTTTTTCTATCCTTTTCTATTTATTTTTTGGCACTGGCAGCGGTAGTGGTAGTCGCCGTCACAGTTCTACTATATTCAAAAAGCTATTCAATTTTTAAAATCAAAAATACATTTATTTAAATCGTATTTATTATTATTTTTGGACAATGGCCATGTTTATTGACGAGGTATTTTTAGAGAAAAATGCTCACCCAATTAGCGCATAGCAGTGATTAGAGCATTGGCTGGATGGCTCAAATTCAACACCCTCTATGTCGAACGGGCATAGAACTGTACGGGCATAGCAAATGAGCGACGTGAAAAAAATGTTTGTTTTTTTATGGGACAGTTTGAAGACTGCTCCCCGTTATTCATAATCAAATTAAATCACATATTTACATATTAAAAAGATAGATCATTATAAGGCGCACTCAAACATATTCATGCTCAGGGAGAGCGTGCTCTTGTCATAGGTGGCCAACGAGAACGCCAGAAGGTCCTTCGAGTGTGGGTGCTCTTGTGTCCGGGAACCAGTGTGAGCTGTCATAGCATTCCACATAACCAGCGGGGTCTGGGTTTCTGTTGAATTTAAAAATAATAGACTTGTTTAAGCCATTAAAACAAACTCAAGATGTTCGAAGAAGCTAGCGAGGTGTTTGAGAACATGTTCAAGTCTTCTTTTCCGTTGACGTTTATTGTATTTCTACCGGCGGTGCTCATTCTCGTCTCTCCGCTACCAGCAGAAGCGGCGCACGAATTTACAGTGTACCGCATGCAGCAGTATGACCTGCAGGGTCAACCCTATGGTACGTGGATTTGAATTGTAAATTAGACGTGTAGAAACACTTCAGTATATTTAAACTTATAAAATGAGCAGAACTGTTACAGTGAAGTGACAAGCTGCTTAGGTGATCCTGGTTAGGATATAGCTTGTTAGCAAGCTAACGTTAGTTAGCATTGCGAAAGTGTTGCGTATCCATTGAATTCCTGACGAAATTGACGTGTGTAACGTTAATTTAAAAAATAGCTAGGCCTGCCTATCCAGTACTGTTCGCCGATTTGCTCATGATTAATCAGTTTAACTGAAATCAATGTGGGGCAATTAATGCAAATAGTAAAAGTTGTAGCTAGTTATCGCGAGCAGTGTATAGCTAACATTAAAAGGCAGTGCAGTCCATTCATCCTCAGCTTTGGTCACGTTACTGCATTAAACTATAGCAACATGAGAAAGTCGTAAATAGAGCCCATCTAAAAAAAATTCCCCATGCAGTGTTTTCATCGAAATTGTAACTTGCAACTTGCTAGCTCTGTTACTTAATTGCATAATTTATATTTAAACCGCTGGTTGATGAAGTGAGTTGTGTGTTTTAATACTGTTTGTTAACGTTAGTTAAGTAGTCTTGCCTAGTTTTTCAGGTCTGTTTTTATATCTAGGGTTTCTTTGGTTCAGCAACACCTTTGCACGCTGAACATATAGCCGATGGTGTCCTTTTTATTAAGTTGATCTTTTGTGCTTTCTAGGCACGCGGAATGCTATATTAAACACGGAGGCCCGTACAGTAGAGGCGGAGGTGCTAAGTCGCCGTTGTGTCATTATGCGACTCGTGGATTTTTCTTACGAGAAGTACCAGAAAGCTCTCCGTCAGTCTGCGGGGGCTGTAGTTATTGTCCTCCCACAGAACATGTCCACTATGCCACAGGACATTGTACAGGTAATTACGGACGGCGGATGCATGATGACGATCACACTAAAAGTTTCATTATCGAGATTTGAATGTGCTTGTGTCTGTGGTAACAAAACAGGACGTTGAGTTTTCCTTAACTACAAACCTGTGTTTGCAAATTGGTGTCTATTTGTTTAAAATCTTTCGACTTATATGAAATGTAGCTCTGTCTGCCAGTGATTCTTCACGATCAGTTTGGCAATCTTATCTTGCTTACTGTACTATGTTACCTTGCAGCAGTTCATGGAGTTGGAACCAGAGCTCCTGGCAACTGAGACAATTGTTCCAGTGTACTTTGCCCTGGAAGATGATGAGCTGCTGTCTATATACAAGCAGACCCACACCTCGTCCTCCTCTCAAGGTTCTGCATCTGCAGCTGAGGGTAAGCAAAGTGAATGGGACTGATTCTGATGCCTCTTCACTCATAAAAAATGAAAGAGATCAGCTCCACCAATCATAGAGTAACTTGGTAACAACTGAAATGGCACAACGTAGACAATGGTTGGTGGATTTTGTTTTCTGGCTGAATTTCGAAGATCCCTGAAGGAATTGCCAGGAAATAGCCAAAAGGTGTTCAGCAGTTGCCATCAGTGTTGTTTTTGTGGGTTGTTCCAAGTGTACAGTTTTTTTCTTCTGTGATTACGGTAACATCACAATTGTCTTGTTCCTATTTTATTATCCCTGTCGAGCATGAAGAAGTAGCCCATAGCACTGTGTGTTAAGTCATCATATCTGATGGCATGGGCTGACAGAGTGTGTTAAAGGCACACCGGTTGGCACTCTTGTTGGTAAACCAGTCTAACACGCTCTGTCCCACAGTGTTACTGCACACCGCCACTGCCAATGGCTTTCAGATGGTGACGAGTGGCGCTCAGAGCAAGGCAGTGAGCGACTGGGCCATCACCAGTTTAGAGGTGAGTGTGTATCACCATGCTGGGGCCTCTGGATCTTGGGTTTGTCTGCCTGTGCGTCAGTTATGGAGGGCTTATAGTGTTCCAGTGGTGGGCCACTATAAAGGTTCAGATTGTGTTAATAAGTTAGTAAGTCATACATTCTGAACTCTTCTCTTGATGCTTAACCATGCAGTGAGATTTAATGCCATACAAAGAAGTTTGTTGAGTACAAAGACCAAAGATCATGAGTTACTGAATCCTCACTTGGAGGCAGGAAGCATGCAGTAGATTGGTACCTGCGTTTTCTAGGTAAATGTGAAGTCATTGTGAATGATCTGTTACCTCTAATTAGGGTTGTAAGCTTCTTGTATATAAATGTATCTATAACTGTGAAAATGATTTTAAGGAAAGCTGAAATTCCCTTAACATTTGGCTGCATTGCACCAATCACACATCTTCCTCCCCATTGTGTGATCTAATTGCACAATTCACATATTACTGTCTGTAATTGTGACGTAAGAAATGGCATAAAGGAATAGTAGAAACAGTCTGAATCAATTTACAAATTAATGTAACATTTTAGGTACTGAACTTACACAATTCTGTATATTTACACCATAGCGTTAACTATGTAAATAGTAGTTGAATAATTAAACTTGAATGAACAGCACAAATGTATAATTCCGTGTGCTTTTGGATGTGGTGCTGCAGATTGTGGCCAAATTTATAAATAGTTCCTTGTCCAGCAACTTAATATGTTCAAGTCAAGATGCATTTTCCCTATCAGTGTTTGGGAAATCCAAGTTTTTAAAATAACATGGACAATTGCATGCACAACTCTCATGACAGGTTCTTCAGTAGCAATTTATGGATTTACTGTAATAAATGGGAGAAGCTGTTAAAGTTTTATTTAGAAAAGCATCTGTAATCGCATGTGGAAAAAACAGTATGCTGAAGTATGCATGAGGTATACTATTTTATACTTCAGAATACTTTTAGTATAATTGAAGTTTATATAATTATGCTGTAAGTATACTGAGTATACTATTGTTTCACATGGGATTGCTGTAAGTTTTGTCATGGCTCAGAAAGATGTGTTTTGGCCAGCATGCTGTGTATCTGATTTCCTGCTCTCTCTTCACAGGGACGGCTGACAGGAGAAGGAGGGGAAGACCTGCCAACAATCGTGCTGGTGGCTCATTATGATTCCTTTGGTGTGGCACCGGTGAGCTCTCCCTCCCTCTCTCCTTTCTGTAGTTCCTCGGTCCAGACTGAAGATTAAACGGGTATCTGGAAAAACTCCTACGTAAACTCCTACATACTCCTGCACTTGACTACATTAGCACAGGTTATTCTGCACTTTAACTGCTGTAATACGCCTGAAAGTCTCTTTAACTGCAGTAATACTGAAGTGATTGTTTTAAAGCCTGCTCCCCGAACACCAAAATTTTGACAAAAGCTTGATGTGGGTATTCACTGATTCTGCGTTCACCCGTGGAAGTTATTGTTGTGGAATGTCGTGTAAGAACGGCTTGTCGTCGGCTTCTGTGACAGTGGCTGTCATACGGGGCGGACTCTAACGGCAGCGGAGTGTCAGTGCTGCTGGAGCTGGCCCGCCTCTTCTCCAGACTCTACAACTACAAGAGGACGCGAGCAGGGTAGGCTCATCCCACACAGGCTGTTTGAGTAACATTACGCTGCTGTTGAGCTTGAAAAGGAGGGAGGAGGAAGCCATGCCTCTCACACGTACCCAGCAGGAGCTGTGAATGGCACTTCAAAATGTGACTTCGCTGGATAGATATCAAGGAGATATCAAATGCCACCAAAGGTTTAGGTGCTCCAGTTCAGCTGAAACGGAAAGATTGTTTTCGCTGCAGTCTCTTTTCCTAAATGTAGTGAGTCCGCCCATTGTAGTGGGAGTGTGTAGTTGGAAGCTGCAGCCGAAGACAGTGGCAGGCAATGCAGAGGCATAATAATCAACAAACCAATACAGTACATATGTGTAGTCAGGCAGATGGGAATATTGTACTTACTGTATATAGACGTCAATCAAATAGAGCCCCATAGTTTCTGTAATAGTAGTTGTATTAGTACCATCATATCCAGCCATTAAAGTTAAACATACCAAATAATTGCATCATCTCTGTATGCCATTTTCTTGGACTAACCTGATGTTGACTAAATGAGCCAATGTCCTCAACAAAAAATGCTTTGTATTCATGGTGAAAGTGAGTTTATATCTCTTCCTGTCGTATTAATTGCTGCTAATATTTTTTCTTCTTAGTTACAACTTGCTGTTCTTTGTCTCTGGGGGTGGAAAGTTCAACTATCAGGGAACCAAGCGATGGCTAGAGGACAACCTCGATCACACAGGTCTGTTTTCACTGTTTTCACTGGCCGCAGCTGCGGTTGAAAATCCTTAAAGCGTCTCGTTCTTGTGGAATCTGTTTTTTCTTCCCCCGACTTCCATATTTCAAGGGTTTTACTGTTTTAACGTGTTCCATCTGTTCCCACTGAAGCTCGGTTTAGCGAGCGCTCGGGACGTCGTAATCGACGGTGAACGCTCGGCGGTGTCGACTCTGCTCGTGGTTTAGGAAGAAGGGGCCGGCTGCCAGAGGGCCAGGGGAAATTTTAGCACGCGGGTGTTAGCGGGCGTAATAAAATGGCTCCGTTGGCTGACTGTGCTCTGTCCCGCGCTCCAGACTCCAGCCTCCTCCAGGATAACGTGGCCTTCGTGCTGTGCCTGGACACCCTGGGGAGCGGGGACAGCCTCCACCTGCACGTGTCCAAACCTCAGAAAGAGGGCAGCCCTCAGCACGCCCTGCTCCGAGAGCTGGAAACGGTACTGTGCGCCGACGCTGCTGACGCTGCGTCTCACGCGCGCAACCTGCGAGCGTGTGACCGTGGAGACGCTACGTGTATTTACAGTACTCCAGAGCTGCCCATCCCTGTTCCTGAGGATCCGCCGTCCTATAGGTTTTCACTCCAGCCCTAACACCCCGTTCAACAGCTGTAGAGATCTCGTTGAGCTGCTAATTGGTAGAGTCAGGTGTGCCTAATTAGAGCTGAAATGAAAACCTACAGGGAGGTAGACCTCCAGGAACAGGGCTGAGGAGTCCTGCGGTGTGCCATCACGTGCTTCATTGGGCTGAATGTGTGCTTCTGTGGGCCACAAATCATGCAGATACAGAAGATTCATTTAACACTTTTATTGTTGTGGTCTGCACAGCAGACTTATGGGAAATGGGTTAAACGACGATATAAATGCAGATCTAAATGTAAAACTATACTGAAGAGCTAGTTTATGGGTCTGTACATGTACAGACATCTATGTAATGTTAAACTCACTTTCCTCCTGTAAATTGGATGATGTCCTGCCATTCCCTGGAGTGAAAAGTTGCAAACTTGAAAATAAAAAAATGGCGTGATGAATGTCTTAGTTGCCGGTATGCGAGATTAAATAGATATTTATTTCTAGTCATTCACAGAATTATCATTGTTTTTAAATCTGTGGTTCTAATAGCTGTAACCTTGAACTGAAGGACCTCAGTTTCCCTTGGTATGTCACGTTTTCATGTTCATATCTATAGTAGTCTGTTAGGTAGTGTGAATGGCTTGTTGTGTAGTACCTGTAAACAGAGAATAGCATATGGGGGGTTTATACATGCACCATCTTCCTCAGGCGTAACCACAGCAACCACCCTCTTGTTATGACTGCAGCCATGTACAGTCATAATAATAGTGGACACGGAGTCGATGTAGTGCATCATTAGTGAAATTATGCAGTTTTATACCAAGTCTGTTTTTAAACTTAGCCTATTTCAAAACCTAGTTTATTTTGTGTCACATAGATGCTCATAGTTGCTCTTAAATGTGGTGTTTGTAGGATTCCATGTGTCTCTAGCTTTCCCTGGCACCCAAGGTGAACTTAACGGCAGATATTATGTAAAGCAGCTAAAAATACTGAAGGACAACTTTCCATTTACATTTTGTCACCGCAAAAAATAAACATAAAAAAGAAACCTTGAAAAAAGTTCAACAAGACTAAGGACTTGATTTTGTTTAAATTATTTAACATGACTTGGAGGAAAGAGAATACTTCCATGTAAGACAAAAAGTGATGACCTGACAATGTGCTCATATTCTTGTGAAAGTTGCTGCACATAGTTAATCAAGTAAAAAAAAAATTAAGAACTCTTTGGGAGCGACGATCAATTTAAAAATTCTGCGTCTGCTGAGCTATCAAGCTTCCAGCGACAGACAATTTTATGTTCATTTTTTGTTGAAAATGTTTATATTAGTAATTTAACCCTTTAAGGATACAATCACAAATCTATGATTATAATTGTTCTTAACTGAACATTCTAATGCAGATGCAACAATCATTACTGGTATCTGAAAGCAATGGAGTTCTAGAAGAATGAGTTTTGACATTCCAGAAAACCTACGCTTGAAAGGGTTAAATTCAGCAGGCAGTTTTCTGAGACAATTACACCCCCCTGTGTTTTTTACTCTGAAAACAACTGTATCACTCTGCATGAGAGTCAAATGTTGGAAGTAGGAGCTATACCAACCACAGAAAAGATCCTCCTTGGAATGTTGCCACCTTGGCTGTTAGAGCATCTTGTAAGAATAAGTTTATGATGGAATATATTGATTTGCTTCTATAGAAAACCAATACCAACGTGATTTGGAAAATTACGTCACAAAATTACTACAAAAAATACAAATGTTGGCTTGTGTTTCAGTTAACAGTAGTTTGTTTATTGACTATGGAAATGTGTGTTAAGGCTTAAACTTAAACTGACCCCTCGGTGTTGGGCCCTGGCCAGGTGGTGTCGGCACAGTCCTCGGACCTCAAGTTCTCCATGGTGCACAAGAAGATCAACCTGGCGGACGACACGCTGGCGTGGGAGCACGAGCGCTTCGGGATCCGCCGGCTGCCCGCCTTCACGCTGTCGCACCTGGAGAGCCACCGGGCGGCGCTGCGCAGCAGCATCATGGACGTGCGGTCAGTAGGCTCTCTGCATGGGGGGGGGTGAGAGCTGGGCCAGGCGTGGAGCGCTTCCCACCCCTTACCTCGCCCTCTCCCCCGTCCCCGGCAAGGATGACGGACACGTGGCCTTTTTCCCTGCCGTTTAAATTCTGCATTAACCCCCTTCCTCCCCCCCCCCCCACCCCAGGCCCCACGTGGAGCTGAAGAAGCTGAGTCGCAACACTAAGATCATCGCAGAGGCGCTTGCCAGAGTGATCTACAACCTCACAGAGAAGGTACTGTTCAAATAACGGCTGTGTGCTGCTGTGGCCTTCAGGTGGAATGGGCAAATTTAACGCCCAGGTGGAAATATGAAAGTCTTAGAACAAGAGCTGATTTTTATTTGAAAGTAACAAGATCATATTAACAACAACAACTTCAGAGCAGTAACTTCAGTCGAACACCTCTTTTACATTTAACTATTTATATTCACAATAACAGAAATAGCTGAAAAATGCCATACATTCAACAGTTATGTACAATTATTACAGTTTAGGGAATATTTATGCCACAGTCGGGGGAGGGAGGGGGTGAGGGAGACATACAATGACTGAACCCAAACTTGAATTCTACATTGTTTGTATACTTTTTACGTAATCTACTTTAAAATATTTGCACAATAAACATAAGCCAGCTAATGGCAAATAATAAGCTGTATAGAGTGGATTAGAAGGTAGTTAACTGAAACAAGTAGTATGTAGGCATGTGTACACGGTTAAGAAGGACATGTACTGAATGGCAAATTATCAGCTAACAAGAGGTTTTTTTGGGTTTCATGAACTAGTCCTGTACACTAAATATTTCACAGCCTACAACAAGCACATTCGATTCCATTTATGTGGCAGCCCTGCCTATTACACAAGTGTAGAGAAATCAGTTGTGCTGCTTTTTTCCATGTTAGTGTTTCAAAGATGTAAGTCCAAAGTGCAACTATCTTCTGCTCTTCTGGTTGAATAATAATGGGATTTCCAACTCAAACATGGCACTGCGCCAGGCTGGCAAAATACTACACAAAACCCTGACAGTGCTCTGAATCGGAATTCCTTATTTAATATTCAGTCATGTAAAGTAAATATAATGTGAGCTGTGATTAGACACCTAAATAATTTTGGTTACAAAGTAAATAAATAATACTAGTGAAGATGGTGCTGATGATGTTCCAGCCAAAAAGTCATTCTGTAATATTCGCTAACGGTGTTGTTCCAGCTGAATGTGGTCCATGAATTAGACAGAATTGTGTCACTAGGTCCACTGTTGCTCCTCAGAATAATACTCAGATGTGATGTATACAGCATCATGTGTGTCTGTCATGTTTTTGCACATCGTCCTTAGCTTGCTTGTTAGGTTATAGTGCGTACTGTATGTAGTGTATTGAGGTGCTGTGTGGATGAATGGGTTGTAGTGTATAATGTATGGTGTGGTGTATGAATGAATGGGTTATAGTGTCAGTATGTATGTTGCAGGAATGAAGGTGTATTATTATGTATGGTGTGCAGGGAATGATGGTTGGGTAAATGTATGATGGTGGGTGGGATTATTGTAGTGTATAATGTATGTATGGTGTGCAGTGGGAATGAATGGGTTGTAGTGTTATGTAGTGTGCAGAATGATGGTAGTGTTAATGGAGTATGGTGTGCAGGAAGAAGGTGTGTATATGATGTATGGTGCATGGATGAATGTTAGTATAGTATGATGGTGCGTGGATGAAGTGTATGTAATGTAATTGTGTGCAGGAAGAATGGGTGTAGGTATAATGTATGTGCGGATGAAGTGTAGTGTGTAGTATAGCAGGAGATGCCCTCTGTTGTTGTCCCACCGCAGACCTGCAGATCTTCACTGACCAAATGGTAAGTGGGCCCTCATGCCAGCGTCCTGCTGCTTCACAGGGCCGCCCCCCACCGGCCGTGCCCTTTCGCTGCCCGCCAGAGCAGCGGGCGCGCGTTGGAGGAGCGGCAGGCGACTGGGTGCTCAGGCCGCATCTCTGCTTTTCCCCCCCAGCAGGTGCAGGAGGATCAGCTGTCCTCTCTGGTGGACTGGCTCACCGCCCAGCCGCGCGCCGCCCAGCTGGTGGACAAGGACAGCAGCGTGGTCAGCACCCTGGAGTACCACCTGGGCCGCTACCTGAAGGACGTCAGGAAGCACTACGTCAAAGCCGATAAGAGGTGACGTTTCCACGGTTACGGCCCCCGCCTGCCTCCGCACCTGCTCTGCCGTACCGGAGAGGGGCGGAAACAGGTGGAAGAGCTGTTAGCCAGCCGTGCAGATGTGACCCGGGCCATAACCCTGGAATAATCCAATTGCTTGCATGTTCAGTTACAGTTTGGTAACAGTACGAATGACCGCTGCTAAATAGTGTTGTTTCTCCCTCCGTTCAGAGACCCAGAATTTGTGTTTTACGATCAGCTCAAACAGACCATGAATGCATACAGGTGAGTGAACCTTCCCCCTATTAAATGTTATCACTGACGCACGCAAACTTTGACTATTTTATTTATTTATTTTCCTCTCTTTCTTCCACAAATCAGTATTGGTACTCATGGTCGTGTGATAATGTCCCATTCTCCCTGAAATCCCCACAGGGTGAAGCCAGCTATCTTTGATCTTCTCCTGGCAGTGTGCATAGCAGCCTACCTGGGAGTGTTGTATCTGGCTGTTCAGGTAAGAAGATGTGTTCCGGTGATGATGGTGCATTTGTGACTGTGACCTGAGGGAGGAGGCGGAAGTGTGTGGGGTGGGGCGCTCTGTTGACCTCTCCTCTCTGTCTCCCTGCAGCACTTTGGCGTGCTCTATAGCGTCCTGCGCAGAGCTGCCCAGCCCAAATCCAAGCAGCACTGACGGGACAGACCCCTCCACGTCTTTGCCCCGACGCTTGGCTCCCGTTTTCCTCACGCGAATGACACAAAAATCGAGAATGGCCAGTCCAAGCAGCCATGTTTCTTCTTTTTTTTTTTGTTTGTTGTTTTTCCCCCAGTTTTTTCTTACTTTCATCATTTCAAACTCGTAATGTTTTTGTATCTTTGGAAAAGTGGCCCTTTGGAATTGGTGTGCCAAGTTTTGCATCCTGAGTTTCTGGCTGGCTGTGAAGCTGGCTTCAGGTCACACACACCCTCTTAAGTCTTCCTTTACTAATGAGCACAGCCTTTCCCCAGCACCTGACACCTTTACTCCAACTACTGCGCTGTCCCAGCACCTAACACTATCTACTCACACTTTACTCTCACCTCTGTCCTATCCCACTGCCTAACACCGTCTACTCATACTTTACTTCAACTACTGCGCTGCCCCAGTACCTAACACTGTTTACTCACACTTTACTCTCATCTCTGTTCTATCCCACTGCCTAACACCATCTATTCACACTTCAGTCCCACCCCTGTTCTATTCCTCTGCCTAACACTTTCTACTCACTGCAACCTTCATTCTACTCCTACCCCTGTACTATCCCAGAACCTAAGATGTCTACTCACACTTCACTCTCATCTCTGTTCTGTCCCCAATCCTACCACTGTCTGCTCATGCTTTACTCTCACACCTGCACTAACCCCACTCCTAACACTATCCACTCAGGCTACTCCTCGTCCTGTTCCCCCATACTGCCCTCTGTTTCTCTCTGCCTGTCTTCTCTAACACCCTGCCAGTCAACAGTGGGCTTTTTTTGGTCAGCTATGACAAGCCAAGGACAACTATACAGAAACCCATTTTAAAAAAGGGTACTATCTGTGCATACTGTGCATTTGTTAGTATGTGTTCTTGGTGAATACGCGCACAACTTCACTTCCTCACTGCTAAATGCAGATTTATTGATGTTTTCTTAATCTTATGCAGAGACTACATGTCCTGAAATTGATTCTCATTCCCCCATTTGAAAGTTCTTGCCTATTGGATGATTCCTTTCATATTTCCTCCATGTAGAACAAGTGTGTTAATTGCTGATAATTTGGTACTTAGCAAGCTAGCTAATTACCGAACTGGCAGATTTGTTCATGTGTCAGACTCTGCTCTGGACTTCCATTGTTAGCCTGTTTCCAGTTGTGCGAGTTGTCCAGCCAACAAAGGGTGTCAAACACCCAGCCTGTGGGAGTGGCCATCTTTTGACGGACACTCAGCCACAGCTGTTATTTTCCTCAGTCGGATTTTGAGGTCTTGAAACTGCTGTGTATGAATTCTGCCAAGAACAAATGACTTGAGATAAATTGTTGAAAAATCATGGTTAAATGTCACAAATTATTTTTAGATCCTTATTAAAAAATACTTTTCTCTTATGACCCGAAGAACTTCAACAATGGCCTTGAGTGAACACTTTGCCTGATTAAAAATACATATGTGCATGAAAAATACATGCATCTAGAATTAAAACCCATACATCAGTCTGACCCCTTTCTGCTATCATACTGTACTGTTCCACGCTGTAGTACATTGCTTGATCATTCATTCTTTACTGCGCTTCAGCCAAATCTAACTTGCCTTCATAATGTCATAAATGCAAGTTGATTTATGCCTTGGAACATTCAACTTTTTCCACCTCATTACACAGTCATTGTTTTTTATTTCAGTTTTTGATATCAGCTTCATGAGAAAAAGGTAACTTCAGTTTCATTCATCATGAATTTACATTTTTTGGATGAAGAGTGTTGAACGGCATCTTGAGGGATAAGTGAAAATAACGGATGAATTTGTGTGTCTACAAATGTGTGCAAAAGTCAACCCCAGTAAAACTCATCGCCTATGTTTACTATTAATCATTTACTTGAATTGTGTGCAAGTCATCACAAGCTCACTTTCGTAATACTTACTGTATGTATGTCTGAACCTGAATTGACATGGCACCTGATCAAACTGCATGTATGAGATTCTGAAGATATCTTTCCACTTTTGATGAAACATGGAGGATTTTACTTGGTGGAAAAAATCATTTCTGTTGAAGATGACCAGTTGAGTCCAAAAACACTGCAGTGTTTTTTCTGCTCAGTCGTGGCCAAGTTCTTTTTTCATGTTCGTGCTTTTTACAACTTACACAGGGGGTAGGGAGAAGTTGGTTGTTGGTTTGGGTATTCATAGCTTAAGGAGCGATGCTACATGCTGTCCTGTTAGCCTTGCAGACGGATGCGTCTCTACTGTGGAGAGACAGGCAGGCAAAGGCTTGTGTATCAATGCATGGGAAATCCTGTGTGGTACATATCCTTTCATTTTAATTTATTGAAGCAGAGAATGCTGAACTGTGCACTGAATTAAATTCTTTCCTTGGTTTTTCTTAAATCGATTAAGTGTTCTTCTCTTCCATTTGCATTCATGTCTGAACTGTTGTACCTGAATCCTGCAACTCAATCCTTGCAACTGAAATGAGACAAAAAATAAATATAGTGGTCGATTTGTTGACATACTTCAGTGCAACACTGCGGTTTTCATTTAACATTTTATTTAAAGGAAAACATTTTACAATAATACTGGTCCAGTGGAAATATTAAAATTGTTTCATTACAAAAGAGTAAGTACCTTTCATATCCAAGTGGTAAAACTGATACACTATGGAAAAATAGAGGTGGAGGGTCTATCAATAAAATAACGGTCCAACATAGTGCTTTGTACTGTGGCTTAAATCTATAATTCATACTTGATTCATACAGGAATTTATGCTTTAAATTCTCAATTCGCAACCCCACTTTCCCAATTGGTCCTAATGAGCAATAAAAAGGATAAAATAAATTACAGTGCAATTTAAAAGAAATAATGTTATACTGGGTAATTGCCCTTTATATATTCTGGAATGGCAGTCTCAAACAAACCCTAGATCTTACTGGTAATACTTAACTGTCAAGATAGTCCCACTGCATACGCTTACAGCATTAAACGTCTCCCAGAAAAGGAATGCAGTTTCGGTAATTTTTACGGTTCATACCCTTACCGTGGGTGTTTGCATATTCAGCACCGCACAAAGAAGCGCTGCCAACACTAATCAGTTATGATTAATGACATTTCAGTGCCTCGAGACACAGGTGCGTCTTTTTTTGTTTGTTTCAGGGTTAAACAGTGTTGTATAATAATTTTTTTAAAGAAATATCTTCCACAAAACAGCTTACATTTACGGTGGTAATGGGCATTGGAGACCGACGGAGGTGGGTAAAGAACGAGGACAGGAGAACACAGCCAGACACGAAGGAATCAACCACACAGCAGGAAACGAACCTGGTCTATGAGCAAAACATAGACGTAGCGCGCTGAGGCTGGGGGATTGTTAACAGTGTTCTCAGAAAGTAAATCTAAATAACGTTCACTAATAAAGACAAAAGATTAACGTCCCATTGCTAGCAAGGTCTAGAACGGAGACTGGAAGACGCGTCTGCTGAAACGGACTACACTGACATCCGTGGCCTTCTCCGGCACGAGCACGCCGTTCATAATGAGCACTCGAATCTGAATTTGATTGAAATAAACTGCGATGCAACGGTTGGCCCATGATTGGATGAAAGCCTGCACCACAGACCTTTTCACACGAACACGCTGAAACGCACACTCGAGCACTGGCAAACCCGTCTGGCCCTTGTCTTTTAACATGATTTTCACTTTACATAGTTTTTTACATAGCCTACTGCTATGGTAAGATAATGGGTTTATTTTTCCATTGGTGTGTTTAAGACTACATATCAAGCATATCTGAACCATTTCAATAGCATGCAGTTCTGAATACTGTATGGTGCACTTAAGTCCTCACATTCGGTGTGGCCTTGCAATAAGCTAAGGCCCCTCAGAGGGTACTGGGCCATTCGGTTTCTGTCATTATCATGTAAACACTGCTGTGTAATCAAACACATTTTCAACTTCTACTTCCCCAAGTGTACAATGTTGGACAGTAGACATATTAAAAACCTTTTCCAATCAGAAGAATAATCCATTTGTCAAACGTATTCCATTTCACTTTCATCATCAGTGATTATCTTCAGCTTCTTTGCTATCATTTCAGTGTCAGTGTTACAAAAACAGTGATATCTTTACATGAAAACAAGCTAGTTATATTTGCAACATGTTATCTTTCTAAGGGCAAAAAAATAAAACAAAAAAGTGAATTTTGCCCTGGTCAATCACATTCCGAAACATCTGTAGTACACAGACATGGGCCTACTCTGTGACTACATCTGAAACAGGTCAGGCAGGGAAAATGTATGCTGGCTAAATTAACCAATGCAAAGATATGAAATACAATTTCAAATCCTTCTTAAAAACAGACTTTGTGTTTTACAAACATCCACCGATGTGTTAAAACGTTGCAAATTCATGAACACTTCCCTTTTTAACGCCTTCACTCCTGATACTAAAATAAAGCAATTGCTTGGGAAATCTGAGGCCCACATTCATCAATCCTGCATGGAATTAGCCAACTGCTAATTGTTGGTTTTCGCAGGGAGTGATACTTGCCCACCTTAAAAAAAGAGTATTCCTGTGTGGTGACTAATAAATCCTACTCATTTAAAAGCAGTACACCAGCATGGCTGAGTAGAAATTGGCTATAAAGATATTCATACTCAAAAATATTACAGACACTTTATAAAGATAATTTTCTGAATCTGAGATGCTAGGTGTTTGTGACATAAGATGATGTGCTAAGAAGGGCAAGATTAAACTACTGCTTGATGAAAAAATATATTTTATTCCAGCCTTTTCAGTGTGTCAGACACTGAACGAACAAGAAATGGTTTTATCAGAAGTCAAAAGCCGAAAGTCAGTCACCCGGAGAGGGGAACGGCACAAACTGTTCTGGCAAATGCCATTGCAGTCGCTCTGTGACATGTACGACAGACCTGTTTCTCTCCAGTGCTGTGTATCTTTAACCACGGCACTGTCCCAGTTATTAATAACCTCACACATTTTTTCTTCCTCTATCTGAAGTACGTACTTAAAACGTAGTTGTATTCATTGCCATTTTCACGAGTAGGCTATATTTTGTTATTGATTCCTGTAATGTTTTTCCTGTAAGTTTTTTTATTAGAATATGTACTTATGGGATAACATATTTTCTGTTCACAGATATTATTGAATCACAGATGAAATGTAGCTTATTAAAGCTTAAGCTGTGGCTTAATTACAGTAAAAAAGGACTGTCATGATGCCCAGCTTCATATGACATTCTGGCAGTGAATATCAAGGGGCATTGCACCGCCGTCATTCATCCACAACGAAATGATTGTAGGCCTCCTTGTCGGCCATAACCCAGTACATTTCTTTGCTGGAAACGAACCAACTGAGGGAAAATGCGCAGATGCAATGTTAAGAGGAGGTTTGTGAGTATGCACAATTGATCAATGAGGCCCCAGGTCTCAGGTTAAAACCTATTCCAGTGTGTGACAGAGGATGTTGTAGTCCTTGCATCCTGTCAAGCCTATATAGGTCTAGACAGAAAACAACTGTCAGCACTGTGAGTATTCTTAGTTATAACTTCTAAATACACCCAGTACACAACAGGATATTCACATAACTACAGATGCCATTTTTACAACCAAAATGAATCTAAGACCAAGGTAATCTGAAATAACATTCACAGTGCTATAATTAAAATTAAATTAATTAAATAATGACTAAAAAGTATTATAGCCTAGCATATTTTCCTTTTTTTGCAAGACCAGCTAGCAAGTTTGCCTCTTGACAACGGTCTGAACTAAAGTGGGTCAGGATGTTGCTTGCACTTATAGCTAAAGGCCAGGAGGTGGTGCTAGAGAGGCCATTATAGATGCTTTTCCTTCGTAACCCCATTCTGCACGTGCTTCCTGAAAGGAGAAAAAGCTGATCGTCAGCAAGGAGGAAGGCGATAGCAGGATGAACATTAACACCAAAAGGCTATCAACTCAGTTCAAGGTAACATGATAAGGAGTGGTCTATTTTTTTGAGGAGTCTTTTCACAATACATAAGCTCCTAGATACAGTTTATCAGAAAAAACTAATTTGAACTATATAATTATTAAATTGCGCCGTAGACAAGTGTGACTGCTGAAATAGTCATACATGAACAGGCAATAAACTGAATCAAAACCTCCTTTGCTTGGGTGACAGCTATAAGGCCAGTCTTATGACTTGCACATCAGTCTCGGTCAGAAGACCCATGTCTTGAGGAATGCGAAGGACTGCTTTGGTTTCGTTCAGCGTCTCCTTCCGTGGGCCCTTACCCCTCATTCACAGCGTTCTGGTGCTCCGCGTCGTCCTCCTGCAGCTTTTGCCGCTCCGCCTTGACCTCCTCCTCGTCGTACTCACGCACATCGTTCACCTCCCTCATCTGTCCCGTCAGCACCTTCACCACGAAAAGCACGATGTACTGCAGGGGGAGAGACGGAGGTGCGTGAGACTGGAGACGCCGCAGCCCCGGCCACAGGGTGGAGCCTCGCCAAACCCACAAACCACCGGCTGTCACCCTCTATGTGCGAGCGAGCAGGTGGCGTAGCAGCGAGGAACGCCATGGCGGCTAAGCCAGGCCAGTCGAACGGGACGCCAGAGAGGATTCTCCCCCCTGCTCAGACGGGCTTTTACTGACTACACAGTCGGGTGGAGGGGGGGAGTGGCAGAAGGGTGGAGGGTGCGAGGCGCTCACCAGGAACCAGTAGATGTTCATCAGGAGGAGAGCAAACAGGAGGAAGTTGAAGAAGAAGTAGAAGGGGATCTTGGGCACAGACTCCAGGCTGGAGACACAGGAGGCGTACAGCACTTTGAGAGGGAACCAGTAGAGCCGGAACCAAAACCTGCAGCAGGAAGAGAGAAGCCCTCTTAACTCACATACTTCACTTCAGTGCGTCGTGGTGGACTTCACTTCCTGCTCCATTCAATCCAGCAACTAGCCTAACCTACACAGTAAAATGTTCAGCGTTAAATCAACTCTTAGAGTATATATGGTCCTTACTGGATTCATAAGTACCGGTACTCTGCTCCGAGTTAGCAGTGGACATCTTACTGTGTGGCTGAATCACCAGGAACATAAGGAATCCTTGGGCTAGTTTGTGCTCATGCAACCAAGATAAGTTACTACTTAAGACAACAATGTTCCATATAGGTAGAATAAAACGGTGAAACACACCTGTGGGAAAATATGTTTATTGAATTATCAAAACTATGATGTTTTGACCACCTTGGCCTAAACCAGACTATATGGGTATAAGGAATCCCACACACCTCAGCTGTTTCCTGACAGGCACCCCCTCCTCCACACCTACACCTCATACCTACACTCCCTGTATTATGAAGTCATCAACCTCTTAGCCAGCACAACTGCACCAGTTTAATAATACAATAGACAGAAACAATAGCTGCCACGGTTATGGTTAATACCACTTCAATTCATTAAATTCAGTAAATTAATTTAAATGTAAAATGAAAAATGTTCTACGAGGATATTACGAGAACTATTTAATAGAATGGAATTGACTGAACTGGAATTGACCTCAATCCTGATAATCACCTATCTCAACAGAGCAAACAGTTTAATATGGTATATCCAAATAAGTGTCCTATCTTCACTGTTTAATGATAACGTTAATCATTCCAATGCACCACACCAGGTTCATAAAGTGAGTTAACAAATGGTTCATAAAGTGAGTTAATAAATACCATCAAAGTATTTACTATGTATCCATGGCTTTTGAGCTTCTGGACTGTTTGGTCAGTTGGATGACCGCAAGAGAAAGCCTCACCAAGTGATACTGAAGCTTACAGAGCCCAAGTTCGAGAGGACGTCGTTCAGCATGTGGTAAACACCTCCCCGGGTCTTGAAGTAGACGTTGAGCTTGGTGAACTCCAGCAGGATGTCATTAATGTCATGAAGGAATAGAACTAGAAGTCCTATGTTGTGGTACCTGGGGGGGAGGGGTGTACACACAAGGGGTCAGAAATATAGCCATACATTGAACTACTGCTCCAAGAAACTTATTTTCACCTTAATGTCAGACCCCAGTTCAGATCCAATAAACCAGCTGTAGTGAGTTTACTATGGGACAAACTGTTTATTTGTTCAAAGTGCTGAGTGGAAGAAAAAAATCAGTACACCCTGTAGTTCTCCAGGACCAGCATTGTGGACTCGTGTTCTACAGTCAATGAGAGCCCATAAGCAAAGTCCTGCTGGGAACACATGAGCATGGGCCCCTCTTACAAGGTCCAGAGTGCTCTCACCTGAAGGCGTAGGAGAAGGTGATCAGTGCCAAGGTGATGATGTGATGCACTACCATGACCGAGGAGTCCTTTCTCCAGGCATCCATGTAGATGGTGGCGTATATGGAGTGGCCGTAGAAGCTGCCCTGGATCAGGTAGGCGATGGCGATGTCGGTGGGCACGGACATCCCGCTCTTCCAGCCTGGAGGCAAAGACAGGGCCTCAGTTTAACAGTTAAGGTTCACATGGGGCAGACAACTGACTGACTGTCACATTGCATGTTCTCATCCAACTCCAATCTACTGGGAGGTTCAAAGAGCCCACATGACTTAACAAACTCCGTGTTGTTGAATGGAAAAAATATTTTTTCCATTCTTGAGAACTTCACTCTTTGCACGTTACCAAAGATATTTATCCTGACTCTTGCTGGGGTAAAGCATAAAATTCTACAGCTTAGCTTAATGAAAGTGTACAGAGCCACGTCTCAGACAACCTTTCCCAGGGGTCACTGCTGTAAACAGGGGTTCTGGGGTTTTCGCACAGTGCTGCTTGATCTTTGGGTTCAAGATTAGCAGTCAGGACAGCACCCAGGGATGAGGAGAAACGCTCACCGTAAAAGACAGAGGGGGGGTCGTAAAAGAAGGAATAGTGGGTGAAGAAGAGAAGGTATGTGCTGTACGACCAGGACATGGTGTAGAAGAGCAGCTTCCACGCGCTCTCCGGCATCTTGGCAGTGTCCTTCGGCAGGAGGCAAAACCATCGTGCTAACGGCTGCAAGAGAAAAGCACACAGCATGTCGCATTTCTGCAGGTGGGGAAAAGCCTCTCAATCAACCGCTCATGAGCTAGATGGCGCCTCGCAGTACACTGTGTTCCATTTGCTGTGTTAACGAACCAGCTCCCCGACCGAACATCAGACAAACCACAGACGCGCCGCAGAAGCTGCGTTACAAATGAGTGACTCAGACTGCCTGCCAAGAACAGCTCTTCTTCAGCATATGTATTATGTCTGTTTGTAGACTGCCTGATCAGCAAAAATGCAGGAAGTGGAAAGCACGGCTTCCTGGAGTCTTGTGACCCTCCCAGTAGACCCCCTTAGCAGACCAAACCAATCAGCGAAGGACACGGCGGCTGACATCGACGCAGCCGTGCAGCGCTGATAAGAACTCTGCTCAGCGGCAGGAACCTCAGCTGCAGGAGGCTCAGCTAGTCCCACTGACACACCAGACCAGAAATCGCACCCAACACCTTATCTGTTAACACGACGCGGCTATCTGCACTCTTCGCAAATATTAACTCCGGGTCAGGCACGAGGCTCAGAGAGCCGCGGCGAGCGGAGATAGAAGTGACCGCGCCGGCGTTTGTCCAACTGTCTCGATTGCTTTTATCTTTCCGGCGGCGAACTCGGCCACGTAGTTAGCCCCGGCCACAGGGGCAGCCGTCCAAGCCGCGGGCGCTCGGGACGCGACCGGGAGCGCGCTGGGACGCCGCTGGCGGGAGGACCTGTGCGCTCGCGCGACGGGGGCCGGTCAAGAGATCGGCCGTGTCCCGCGCGCGCGAGGCTCCGCCTCTCCGGGTTCGGTGGGGCCCAGACGGGACACCGCGCCGCACGCCTGAGTCTGCAAACAGCAGGGAAATCATCTCAGGCCTCAGCCCTCGCAGGCTCCCTGCCGCACTTATTTATGGAGGCCAGCTGTCGGCAGAGAATCCGCACCCCCCCATCACTCACACAGTCTGCCTGCCCCGGTGGGGGGGGCACGAGCACTGCCACACAATCAAGACTTATCACTGCCGATTCCACAGCAAGAAGTCAGCAGATGGGAAAAGTAGAACCAGGTTTGCTGACAGAACCCGCAGTTTCCGTTATTTATCTGCTTCCTCATTAACTTCTGTCTTTTTGTGCATTCTGTCTTCATGGAAAGCTTCCTGTCGGTGCCTGGACGGAAGAGAATGTCAGACCGACTTGCGATCGCTGTAGGATTTGGATTGCGACACTGCTGCACTGAATGGATTTAATGGACAGGGGAAGTCAAATATGGGAGGGGTTTAATGCTGGCCACATTTTGGAACTACGTGTTCCCTGTTCCTCTGACAGCTGGTCTGAGATGATAAAAGTCACGCACAGCAGCGTCTGTGCAGCAGTACAACAGATTCCATCTGTATTCTGTCTGAATTTGACCAGTCACTTGGCACCAGGAACCTCTCTTTTCTATTCACAATTGCTCTATGGAAGGACTTTCACAAGAAATCACTGGTCTCCCTAGCAACCAGTTGGCGATAATGGCTTCTGTTGCCAGAAAATGACAATGCAGCAGAAATATTCTCCTCACGACAGCAACAGCTACTCTACATTCCCTGTCTTACCCTCCCCGTCCCTTTCCCACCCCCTCTCTTTTTCTATACTTTCACCCCTTCTGTTTTTAATGGAGGGAAAAAAGGCTTACGTAAGAAGGGCTGAACTGAGGAGTGAGAGAGTACATTCATATGGAGTCTGGTTCAAAAAAAAAACTCTAGCAGGAACAGCGAGAAGACAGCTGTCAGCGGAGGAACAATAGGCCCCTCCCCCAAATTGAGGCAGACAGGGCCAGACAGCTCTTTGTTTGCAGCGTGCCTCCACCCTTAACCTTGACTGCCTCATCCCGCCAAACACAACCCCTGACTAGCCAATCACCTCCCTTTCAGCATCTCAACCGACAGTAACCCACAAATTACAAGGCCTCTAGATCAATAAAATAAAATTCATAGGCTCGTGTTTACAGCCGCAATCAGACTATTGATATTTAGCGCCTCGGATTAAAGAAGTGCGCTGCACAAAGCATTTGATGAAAGACAACTGGCGGCGCTTTGATTTCTCTGCGCTGCTTATTCTAAACAGACCGTGAGAGGGGAAAGGCAGCTATGCAGCAGCAAATGTCACGCTACGGGATACGGTTACACATACAGATGGTGCTCTTCCCGCTCCGCAGAGCTGAACAGTCAACACACCTGGGGCTGGGAGGGTACCGTGTCCTCAGAGGAACAATTAGCCACAACATCCTCCCTTAATTAACTTCATTAATTAATACGGTCTAGGTAGCAGCCTACTCTTGACAAAAAAAAAAAGAACTAGACACAGAACTTGCTTCATGCTTTAAAGATGCAAGCTCACGCGACTGCTCCACTTCCCCACTCCATTATGTGATCTCATCATTACACGGCATCAGATAACCGTTTCCTACATCTCTGTTTCCAGCAGTTTAATTTCAATTACAGTAATTCTAGGTGACCGCCAGCGACAGTGAAAACTTGTCTTCTACCCTTATGGCAAGAAGGGAGAGACATAAGGACCTTCCATTATTCACACAAGATTATCTGCTGTATGCCTAACCATATGGCTGCATGTATAATTCAGCAAGCTTGAGGTCGACGGTGCTGCAAAGACATACGTCCACATAAAGGAAGGAAGTGACATTTAGTGAATCCATTGCAACTGATGCCGCCCACTTAATACAAGAACATGTGGCTTCTTCTTCTGTCCAGATCTAATCAACTTACAGGCCACAGAACTAAGAGAACAAAGCCTCCCTACGCCATTAATCTCAGCAGCCTAGCCAAATGCACAGTGATGCACAGCGGTAGCTAAATCCGTCTAAGCCGAACCCAGAACAAATCCCCTTTGCGTTTGTGTGCCCTCTTAAGACAGAGCTACCCAATGCCTTCACCGGGTTTCAGGGAGAACATCACCAAAGCCCTGTGTAATAACAGGCAGATGTGTCCACTTGTGACGTGGTCAGGCTTGCTGTCCCGCCCCAGGGCCTGCCCGACAGGAGAGAGGGAAGCGGGGTGCTTTCCTGCCTTTGTAATTCTGCAGGGACCTGCCAGCCCAAGGACAGCATGGCAAGACAGCGGATTACATGCAAAGGGGAAGGCAGAGAGGGTGATAATCCAGGTCAACAAACTTACAGATACAGGAGAGCTCTTTGTGGCACTTACTCAAATGCAGATCGACCAAGTTCAGCACGACACTTACAGCATAGGACTCAAATGGCACTTCCTTTGGCCTTTATAACTGCACTCTTACTGAGAATTATGTCGACCAAAATGCATCATTAAACCACATTAAATCTCTTCAATGGCATATCCTCTCGCTCCCCGGTGGCCAGAGAACGCTGCTGTTCAGAGATCAGGCCACTTAGGGAATGAAAGTGGTTTTTATGGGACAAAAACATTAATGGAAGAACCTCCCCAGTCTGGCATAGGGGAGAAGACACGTGTCTTGCGAAAAATGGAGATGCAAATAAGATGGCTTTCCCGCACGCAGGCCACTTTAGCTTCGCAGTTAGCTTCTCGCTAGCGCATCCCCTGGCACTCAGGCAGCCAGGCGAGCAACTGCACTCGTTCGCCGAGAAGCATCGCGCCGGAAGCTAAGCAAACTCGCTCGCGCCGCCCAGAGCGGCTTTCAAACGGCAGGGCCGGAATTTACGAGGAGGAAATAAACTGCGCCAGAGAGCAATTGGCTTATGGACAAACTGCTCCCTCAGACTGGAGTGGATCTGGAGAGCCGACAAATCAGGGAAGTATTGACCTCTGCGATGATGGAAGAGCGCTGAGTCAACGATGTTGAGTGCGGATCACACTCAGGATCCTGAGGGGCCCCAGCCAACCTAATGTGCCTTGTGTGCTCAAGGGGAAGTGAAAACAGCACACATTTCACAGCACACACACACACACAGGCACTTACAGAACTGACAACTACAAACACACTGGCGCTTCACAATTATCAGACTGTCTGCTGTGGAAAAATGGTTTTCAGGATACAATTTTTTTTTTGTGGCTGTGCATAAATAACAGGAACGTCTCAAATGTGCAATGACAGGTACACAGTGATAATTAAGGGTGCATTCGGCCCTAGAGGATTTTAAAATGTGGGAAAAATATGGCCTGACCCGAGGGTGGTTGCAGCAGCAGCCTGGTCCAGGTGACACACAGCATGCTTGCACTGCGCACACACAGAGCTCTCCCACCTCCGGAACCTGCAACACTTCTGCCTCCGGGACAGACCCACCAGGGTCCCGAGGCTGTCCTCTTCCGAAAATAAGCCTTATGTGCAAGGGGCAAGGTCTAGCAAAGAGACGCAGGCTGCATAAGCAACACTCGAGAGTTCTGGGTGTGCTCCGTCCAGTTCTCAGCTCTATGTGCAGCAGGCCATGGGCGTGCGGATCACTGGTTCGCACTAAAACCCCTAGAAGGCGACGTTTCACCCGCTGACGCATGTGCTATTTCCACACCGCACGGCCAATTCACAGAATAGAGACAGAGAAAAAAAATCGAGTGTCAAATCATGCAAATGAGGTAAAAGTGCTCCACTTAACCCGAGAGACCTGTGGGTCTGCAGAACGCTATAGAATGCAGGAGTAATGACAGCACTATACACTGCAGCAGCATCAGTGCGGGCTCTTAGGAAAGCAGGGGGATCCTGGAAGGTAACCCTAACCCACCCTCAGTCTCAAATGCTCCTTAGCAAACACATGCAGCGACCGTTACCTATCAACCTCAGCCATCAAAAGAGAGCCCTAGTAAAAGCTATAATCTGATACGCTGTGTGTATTATGCATTAGATACCAACATCTTTGGTTCAGAGCTTGTTTCAATGCACAGAAAGCTCAAAGACCTTTTATGCTTCAGTAGACTAGGACTCCTGCGTGCCTCCCTGGCCCTGTTAGTGTTCCAGTCCCTATTTTAGCAGTTAGACCAAGAAGTCACGCTCAGGCAACTTTTTGTGCAACAAAAGCTGGGCCAGAACTCCCAGGAGTCAGACAGAGCCTTTATTTCAGCCCATTAAGTATCAGTAGCAAGCTGAACAAAAGTGGACCCAGCTCACAAAATCACAGCTCTGACAAAGAAATTCATTTTTCCCCCCAAATATACAGTTTGCCATCATAGACTCTGCATGCAACAAAATGACAGCACCATCAACTGTCAAAGTTTTGGGTGGGATTTGGCAGCCCTTTTGAATTCAACAAAACTAGTCTCAATTGCAGGTAGCAGTGACCAAATAGAGCTATCATAAAAGATTGTTAGTGAAAATATAACCGATGCGAGGGAATTGAAACTGAACTCCAGTGTGGATTTAGCTATTGGCAAACAGTGATCATGTTTCCATGGCAGCTGTCACTGCCAGTGTTTTCACAGCCTGGACTCTTACTACGGGAGGCAAATGGGAAGTAGTAAAGAGAGCAGTAAAAATGGTCTTAATGGGCCACGCATCCACCGAGGGAGGTAACGAACAGCAGCAAGGCAGAGCTTCCCAGAGCACTTTCCCCGCAGCGTCCAGTGGAGTGGCAGCTCTCTCTGCAATCCGATTGGCTGGCAGCGAGGCTGGGTGCCATGCACGACAATCATGTGTGGCAAATCAAGCATGCGAGCAGGACGCATATTTCCACTTCTGCACCACGGGTGTCAGGCGGCGCTCGTTCTTGCTGCTTCCAGAGTTAATGTCATACTGCAGCTCAATGCCTCCTCGCCACCTGCCCATGTGCTCCTCGCTCTCAATCACTGAAGTTCTGTAATCAATTAATACTGTCTGGGCTGATGTATGTTATTCACTGTATCCCTTCCTGAATATCCAGCACAGTACAAATATTCAGTGTTAAACAAAGTCTTACAGAGTATGTATGGTCCCTGTTATATATATATAGACTTGATTTAATACTGGGCATTTTACTGTGAGCAGTGAGCAAAACAGTAGACCACATCCTCACCACATCCATCTAACAGCTTCAGCAAAATAAAAACAGGGTTGATCACCAGCTGTGTGCCATGCAGATAGCATTGCTGCTATTCTGTCACTGCAATTAATTATGAACCACCACTTCTAAAGTAACAATAAAATTTGGACTACATTTTCTACAGGAACTAAGGCTACTGCCCTTTATCCAAAATCCAATCCAAAATCGGCATGTCAGTGGCACTGCATGTGTGGCCACCTTGACCTTAACAGAACAATTTGCTGTGACAGCAGTTTGAATCATGAAGATTCAAACTGCTGAGATAGTCATCATACCACGCAATTTACAGCATCTAGATTGCTCACGACTTTTATGGTTTTTCACAAGGCTGTCCTCATGAAGCTTGAATTATCTTTGCTCCATTCTTGCTAAATTGAAGTTAATATTCTATTGAAAAAGTTAGGTGAGGTGAAAGGTCACACTTCCTGAATCAGTTACCTCTGGACTAGAGCACAGCGCAAAATTAAACAGTGGCAAAAGTAACAATGCTTAGGCTACATGTAGCCACAACAGCAAGCAGAGGAAGTGTTTCCCTCAGACCTAGCTAAAGGAATTACGTTAGTGTAGACAAAAATATGGTAGGGCAAGGCCATGAAAAACTAAATTGTTTGGGCAGGTTCCCAATCACACTATGTCCAAAGACATGCGGGTTAGGTTAATTGGAAAGTTTAAATTGCCCCTGGGCGTACTCCTGCTGTTGCCCTTGACCAAGGCACAGGCCTTGGAACTGGAGTTGGTCCCCGGGCACTGCACTGTGGCTGCCCACTGCTTCTACGTAATTAGGATGGGTTAAATGCAGATGACGCATTTCACTGTATGTACATGTATATGCACGTGACAAATAAAGCCTTCACATAATTGTGCATAAATGGGAGATCGAAATTGGACACAAGAAATGTGATTCCTTTGAACTGAAATGAGGCATTTGGGTTTATTCTGCTTATCTGGCCTTGCAGTAAATCAAAGTAACATGGAAATAAAGTCATAAGTAATTTGGTAATACAGTCATAAGTAATTAATTACCCACCAAAAATAAATAGTATACCTGTATTGTTTGAGCAATAAATAGGAAGAGGTTGTGAATGTTCATGTTGGATAACAAACAGATTAAAAACAATACTTAAATTCCTCATTGATGCATGGATATACTAGTTACATAAAGGCAGCAGCATACAATGGATGATTACAGCAAGTATCTACTGTACCTTAAATAAGCATGCTGTCAGTCCCCGCCGCATTACGGTCCACATCACGGCGCACACGAAGAACAGGCCAATCTCAACCCAGGTTATATAGGCATTGTCCAGAAGGGTGCTCTTGGAGAGCTCGAGACCGCAAGCGCTACAGTCCTTCAAGGCACTGGCCATGACGGCATAGCCTCTGGTGATGAGTTCAATGTAGCCAGGCATTGGTTCAACCACCCTGGCGTTAAAACTGTCATTTTCATTATGCGCGTCCATCGTGACAATCACACTGATCTAAACAGGAAACTTAATTTCGAGAAACCAATTTCTCGTCGTATATTCGTTGACTAAATAACTGCCTATGTCGCGCTGTCAGCTAACTTGCTACCCTAAAAAAACGTGAAAACTTTAAGCTGCTTAGCTTCTCCAGTAGCCTAATTCTCTATTTTCTAAATAAAGACATGGACCCATTTTACATTTGGGACAGTAATTATATCAGTGGTCTTTACAGAGGCCAAACTGTATCGAGAATAAAACAAAAAATCATGTTCACAGGCCTATCCAAAACCATACAAAGGATTACATTAATCTAATTTGAAATGTAACCTACCCCAATTAAACGAATTAACGTTTTTAGTTTTAATCCTTACCATAGTCCGATCAGATACATGTGCAATATACTGTACCTGATGCAGCTCCATCAAATGCTAATTTATCTCTGTTTAACACTATTTGTACCGGCTACCTTTGTTGGTTGCGAAGAAAAAGCGCCATACAGTCAATGCGTATCATAGGCCAAAAAAACCCCCCTCATTACTGCAGTCCCTTTGAAACCAGTGCAATCGCATCACATTTGTTTTTCTTAAAATAATTTCAACATCCGCTTCACTCTATTTTACTCATTACATAACATCACTTTACTGTTCCATTCTTAAAAATAGCACATTCCTAATAGAGGACGACCTGCGACATGACAAGTAATGAAGGAACAATAAGGATAAGGCGCGATATCCTCAATGAGCAGCCTTTTTCTGTGGTGCTGGCCAACGTGTCTTCAGTGGTGGCGTCTTGACAAGTGACAGAAATTGAACGCTACTAGAACGCTATTAATGGAAATTAATGTATCGCATTACACATAATAGAATTAATAAAAAATAATCATATACAAGTCAGACCCGTTCTTTCCATCCTCACGAAATCGTCCAGATTTCTAGTCCAGTCACGTTCTAGTATAGATATGCAGTCGGACTCCACCGTGTAGCAATGTAAAAGGAAGCGAGCGCCCAGAGGTGACGTGACGTAATTATGGTCCGCTATCCTCCTCAACTGGTAGAATAAAAAAATGAGCTTACTTAAAGCGACAGTGCACAATTACCTTCAACCATTCAGCCACTTAACAGCTCGTTCCTTCGACAAGAACAAACGAATAGACTTTCTGTAAAATATCTGTTATAGGATACAACCGTATCAAAGCTGGTTTCTTTTGTTTTAATTCTTAAATTTAAAGAAACGCTACTGAATCAATGGAAAAACCACAACTGTTTGTAAATACCCATAAACTTGAAATAGTGCAAGACTATTACAGTCAGTGAAATAAAAACGTGGACGTGAAAATGGAATTTCATCACAATTTTAGCATAAGGTTCAATTAAACACAAAGAAGCAAGTAGTCATCCCGATAGCACTTGCTTACTTGACCATTATTGAAGCAATTATGGCGCTGTTGATCCCGAAACCCAGTCGCTTAAGACTGTTGAGATGAGTTTCAAACAGTATTTCAATTACATTTCGCATTGATATGAAGACAACAATACTTGCCCTTATGGTTGAAATTTAGAAAAACACATTCATCTACCTCGGTTGTATTTCACTTAATATGACTACAGCAGGGATCTCAACCCCATGTCCAGGATTGTCATATTGTCTGTGGGTTTTTGTGGTTTCCAGTAGCCAATTTAAGCCATTGGAAATGATGCATTTGTGAAGCAATTACAAAGGCTTACCATAGACAATTGGATGATAAAAAAATAAAGATGGAAAAACAGATGCAAAACATTGATGGAAAAGACAATCTGTAAAACCATAAATTAACATATTGCACAGAAACACACAAAAAGACCACAGAACAAAACAGACTTAGTCACACAAAGTTTATTCTCAATTTGAAGGAATGCTTAGGAAAGACGATACATATCAGTACACTGAACTCAACGAGAGAATGAAACCAGGCAGCCTTCTCAGGCAACGTGTGTCCTTAACAGATGTTCTGGAGGCAATGAATGACTTGGCCACTACAGCAGAAAAGGAAACTAATGTTGTAGATTCACAGTAGTTTAAACTTTTCAGCCGTTTAAAAAATGACTACTCTTATTGTAATTGTTTTCTTTTCGATATTCAGCCTCACGTGAATTGTCCTTAACATAAAAATATACATTTATGCTGGGACTAGTCACTCATTTTCATTTACCAAGATTAAATATTTGTACAACTGCCTTTGCATTTTCCATTGACAATGTTGTTTTTTTAGTAAAATCAGGGGGATTTACAAATGTGCATGCAAATCTTATGCACTGGGAGCATACTGCATGGCCAGTCTGTCAAATTCATTCTCCTGGTAGGAAAAAAAGAAGAGAAATATTATACACATCAGAAAAACAGACAGAAATACACAGTGAAGACCTAAGATAAACTGTATTTTCACATTCTAGCGCAACCTAGAATCACCCTTTCTTATCTATCTTCAATTCAGAACTGGGAGGGTTAGGGTTAGGGTTAAATGTATTTGCAGACAAACAAAGTGTATTTGAATGCCTGACAGACGTGAAGGGAAAAATAAGTGCTGCACTTTTGATCGCAAACAGGGCACATAGCTGATTTCATGTGCAACTAGTCAAAGGTAAACAAAAACAACTGCCGATAAACCCGAAAATAAATTTGTAAAAAAATCTCTCAGAACTGAATAAAGGAGGCAAGACAAAAAATACACTGAAATCTCACCTTCGTAAAATATTCTTTAAGAAATGGATGTGCTTTGTGTGAATCTTTCAGTTGAGACATATAGCGGTTTGTAACCTGCCAAGAGAGACAACAGTTCAATGTTGTGAATGTTCATGAACCTATAAATTCCTCCATACTCTGGCATAACCAAATGAACCTCTTCAGAGAGTTGCGATGAGTCACAGTTGAAGCAAACACAATGTGGAGTGAACAGCCTGCACAGAAAAACAGCCAGCTGCACATACGCACATGCATGCATGCACACACGTGCACACGCACACGCACGCACACACACACACAACAACTTAGAGCTAATAAACCAACGCGATCTGTGCTGGGACTGGGGAGGGATGAAAAAGTACCAAGGGAAATCCCACACAGACAAAAGAACAGGCAAACTGCACACAGACAGCACTCAGAACTGATTCCAGCCCTGGTACTGAGAGCCAACCCAACACAGGATCTCAAAGTGATGATGTACTGACTGATTATAATATCACGTAATTATTAATACAAAATAACACCGGAATACAACAAGTTCTGAACATCAACAGACTAGTCATAACATTTTACTTAAGCTCTCATGTAATACCCAGTTCTTACTTAGGCTACCCATTCTGTAAAAAAAATGTTTTTAAATGGTTGCAATCTCATTGACTATTTATTGGCAATGGACTCATACTGTCATGTTACATTAATTGTAAAGGCAATGTCTTTTAACGTTTGCATTACCTGAGATTTATGGCTTGATAATTTAAGTGCACAGGACTTATGCAAGCATCACCAACACTTGAAATAGTCCTGTAAACCACCTTTGGAAATACATTTGTGAGCATCTGTTTGTGTATTTTGCCACATATTAGCAATTACACATGGAAAGACAACAGAATCATTGTGGCATAAGTTTAAAACCATTAAATAATCCCCTTATCTCCATAAACAGCCACATGCATGGTGCAAAGTCTCACCTCTGGCGCCTTGCCAAGATGCTGTGTTAGCACAATAAGGTTGATCAGAGTCTCAGGGTGGCCACTGTCCTGTAAAAGCGAGAATGCAGAGTTTCACAAAACAGTTTGTGTCTTCCCATCAACCCACTGCAAGAATTAGACACTTCACTGATGCAACATATACTGAATGAATTTTTAACTAATTTCAACCATGTTCTATGCAACCTTCCAACCACTTCCCTTTCCTTATGGCTCGTGAAATGGTAACCGATTAAAGGTAGGACTCCCTCCTAATGGAACTATTTAACAAATGTTTGTTATGTCATGACAGCTCCACTCAAAATTATCATACAATGGCCTACAACATTCTGCTTACAAAAGAGTGACTGGTAGTAGTCTTGAAATACAGTGTTTGGCGCCACCTATGGTTCAGTTTCAGTCAGTGCTGCTTAAATGCACCCACAAGAGTTTCACAGCGGAACAGCTTGAAGATGTATCGATTCCAGCTAATCCAAGCAGCGCTAAATTGTTCACCTTGTCCAGAGCCTCCTGCAACACGCCTTCAGCCTCCTCCCACTTGTTCTGGGCCATATGGCAGGCAGCCTGGCCGTTGAGCAGCAGCAGTGTCGGGGAGTACTTGTCAGACATCTCCTGGAAGATGTAGTATGCGTCCTGCAGCTTTTCTCCCCCCTGTAGAAAATCAAAAGATCTGTCAGTGTCCCTGGTTTTATACGGAAGGAAACGGCTAAGGAGCAAACAGTGCGTAGCCCACTGAGCACACAGGCACGCTGGAATCTTTGGAACAGACTTGTCACTCACAACAGCAAGGTTGACCCAGGCAGTCGACAGCTGCGTCAGTGTGGCATCTTCATCCTGCTCCTGCATCTTCTTCAGTTCCTTCCTAGATTAGAAAAAGAATTAGTGTGGGGGGAGGTAATTTAAAGAATGACATACAAAGCCAGAAAACACCAAATAATGGTTCAAGTTACTACTTTTGGCTTAATGATTGTACAAGTCATTTTACATGGTTTAAATCTCAAGCTGGTCCACAAATCACAAACAGATGAAATGCCGGTAATATGCATTTTGTAAATAGAGTACAATACTGTAATTTGATACATACCTTGCCAAATCAACTCTGTCAAGCTTCAGCAACACCTGTATGGTCATTGCCATGCTGTTGTGAAAAGAGAGAAATTGATTATCTTTGGATGTTAATGACCACAAGACAAACATATTAGCCAGTTAAACAAGAAAAACCCTGTTAAATATAGCCAGTATCCTGCATCCTACCACTCCAAACTTTCTCCTTGGTGCAGGGTCCGCAAAGCTGCATCCGTATTCCCCTCATGGAAGTAAATGGAGGCGGCCATGAGCAGGAAGGTGGTGTTGGCTACATCAACGCTCTTCGACATCTTTTTGTCAAGATCAGCCACTATAGCATCCCTGTTCAGTACACAAAGACACTACGCTTTTAAAAACAGTCCTAAAATTAATCCGAGCCATGCTCCAAAAATGTTGCTGGCCAGTTTTTTAAAATTATTTTTTAGGTGCGCTTTCAGAAGCAAAGCTAAAGCTCAAAGAACAGAATCACTTCAAGACTGATTCCGGGTATCACCTTTTGCCTTCATTGGAAAGGTACTCGGCAAACATTTTGACGGCCTGAAGCTCTGCAGAGGAGCTGGGCTTGATATCATCCAGAACCACACCGTACTTCCTCTGAAAAATATCCAGGAGGATTACTCAAGCCAAGGCAAGAATAAGTTATTTGGGACGGAAAAATATAGGTTTGCACGAACTAGTTAAAGTGAGGTGGAGTAAATAGCACAGTAGCAAAGATATATTCCGCGAAAAAACTATTTTCAACTCCACTACAGCGACTTTGTCGGCTGGTTCGCCACCTGGTCAGTGTTGGTACAATTTTACCTGGTTGGGACGCTACATGTTAGCGAACAACTCGAAAGATAATGAACACACATATTTAATAGTAGCTACAATTTGCTTTCTAGTCAACGTTACTGTATTCAACAAATAACGACGAGTAAGCCACCTTTCCCCTTACCTGGGCAATGTATGCTCTGTACAGAAACATGTCTCTTTCAGTCACTTTATCTGGGCTTGATGGCTGGAAGAATAATTTCAGGGTTTTTATGGAATTAGCTAATCATAGCGCTTTATGTTATAGCATTATAAGTCGATGTTAGGCCAAACATCACATTCATCAACTCTGATGATAGAATTTCTGAAATATCACAGCACGAGGCGAATACGGTATATTTACCTTAACTTTCTGTGCTTCGTTGATGCATTGTTGGTAACTGCCAATATAGTATGCATTTTTTACATCGAACAATTCGTCGATTTCTCCCTGTTGCGACGCCATGTTGATGGAATGAGATTACTTCCTGAACACGTAGCGTTTCTTACGTCATCTCCCTTCTTGGCGCTACTTGTTCCTATGCTGCCGCGCTGCTGCGCTGATTTGTATGTAAACAGGATCACCGACAGCCGACAAAACGAACAATAATAGTTATACCAAACGCTGTATCCTCGTTTATGCCTTTGGCATTGCTTACTGCTAACGCTGCGAACCAGATTACTGGCTACCCTACGATCTTTACGCTCTGTTACGCGGACTGTGTCACACCTGCGTAGATTTTGAAATCATTTAACAGAGTGGTTCACAACCTTGGTCCTGCGGACCCTCTGTGTATACTGATTTTTGTTCCAACCAGAGTTGCAATCCCAGAATTTTAAAAAGCTGTTAATTTTTTCCCCTAAGGAAATATTTACCATCTTATGTCAGAAATAGTTATGCATGGCATGAAGGATAAAATTCCTGTGTTGTGCATATTCTATATTGCAAACAATTACATAAAAAGGTAACAAAAAATGTACACTGATCAAATTAAGTGAATCAATCTGCTCCTAACTGGGTTGTTCCACATATGTGTTTCATTTCGTTCATCATTTTTTTTAGGCATGTTTGTTTTCATTTGCATTGTCTTGAAATTCTTAATAGCTACAAAATTGTTAGTTTTAGTGGCCATGTGTTCACACTTTCATCAACTATAATCATATTGATTCACCTCAATCTTTTATTTGATTAGTTAAATAATTTTGTTACCATTTTTATGTAATTGTTTCCAATATAGCATAGTAAGCACAACATGAACACCAGAGTGTTATTCTTCATGGAATTCAAGAAAAATTAACAGCTTGTTAAAATTATGGGATTGCAAATGTGGATGGAACCAAAACCAGCATACACAGAGGGTCCCCAGGACCGAGGCTGGGAACCACAGATTTAACAGATCCATATAAAGATCAGTCAGTCTGCACAGATGAACATAAATCAAGCCCACGTAGACCGTAAAGCTCTTACCTCTTCTTTGTTCATTTAGTTAGGCCTACCTGGGAAATTGAATCAGAGGCGATTCTAATGGCTGGGGAGGCCCTCAACAGGGGCCATTCTGACCAACTTCCACTATCATCATATTACCCAGAACTCCTAAAAGTCAGGCCTGCCTTGTCTGTTCATAAGATTTGTCTCTGAAAATGGCATATGTTTAAATAAAAAATGCAATTTGTGATTTGTTGTCACTTCCAGGAACTGGAGAATTAAATTAACAAATACATAGCCTGAGGACTGGATGGATGACATAGTGACTGAAATTGGTGAAATTCTCACAATTAAAGACACTTAAGTAACTGAATACAACGTGTTATTACTCCATTTAAATACAAAACAAAAATGACCAACTTTGTGTAACTAAGAATTTTACACTGGACCAACATTAAAAAGTAAAGGTATTTGTGGAGTAAAAATAAACAAGGCATGGAAATATTCCATCTAGCTATTTCAATCAGTTATTTTTAATTGGGAGAACCCAAAAATCCAAAGAGTGTGGAGTTTCAATGAACTTTCAAAAGCTGACTTGTTTGAACCAGTCAAAATAATTGTTTTCAACAACTAAATGCAATCAGTGGTTGATGCTTCACTTCACTCTGATTAATGGCTGAAATAATGTAATCTGATTGTATCAATTCCATTGATAACTTTCTCCTCTTGGTTAATTGTTTATTTTAATTTCATTAATGGCAAAATAAAATCATTGTTTAAATCTAATATACAGCAACCTCCATAATGTGTGGGACAAATACTTTTTTTCCATTAATTTTTATACATTATATTTTCACCATGTAGAAACCACAGCACTTTTTAAAACATAGTTCCCCTGTTTTGGGGCACCATAATGTTTGGGACAAATGGCTTCACTGGTGTTTTTGATTTCAGGTGTGTTCATTTGCTTTCTTAGTGCAGCTATAAGAGAGCTCTCAGTATCTAATAATCTAGTATCTTGATTATAGGCTTTAGATTGCCTTTGCAGTCTCTTATTGGTATTTGTCAACATGAGGACCAAAGTTGTGCCAATAAAAGTCAAGGAAGCCATTATGAGCCTGAGAAATAAGGAAAAAAAACAGATATAGATATAGGCCAAACCTTAGGCTGACCAAAATCAACTGCTTGGAGCATAATTAAGATGAAAGAGAGCACTGGAAAGCTCAGTAATTGCAAAGGTCCTGGTAGGCCAAGGAAGACCTGATGATTGAAGAATTCTCACCATAATGAAGAAAACCCCCAAACTCTTGTCCAACAGATCAAAAACACTCCTTAGGAGGCAGGCATGGATGTGTCAGTGACTACTGTCCACAGAAGATTTCACAAACAGAACTACAGATGCCACACTGCAAGATGCATACCGCTAGTTAGCCACAAAAACAGGATGGCCAGGTTACAGTTTGCTAAGAAGCACCTAAAAGCGCTTGCAGAGGTCTGGAGATAAGTCTAATGGATGAAACCAAGATTTACTTATAGAGTGATGGTAAGAGCAAAGAATGGGGGCCAAAAGGAGCTACTCAAGATCCAAACCACCCACCCTCATCTACGAAACATGGTGGTGCAGGTGTTTTGGTTTCTGCATGTATACAACAGGTCGTGGCTCACTTGTCTTAATTGGTAAATGGTAAATGGACTGCATTTATATAGCGCTTTTATCCAAAGTGCTTTACAATTGATGCCTCTCATTCACCAGAGCAGTTAGGGGTTAGGGGTTAGGTGTCTTGCTCAAGGACACTTCGACACGCCCAGGGCGGGGTTTGAACCGGCAACCCTCCGACTTCCAGACAATCAGTCTTACCTCCTGAGCTATGTCGCCCTGTTGATGATGATAGATGATGATTAATTGATGATGGAACTGCTGATAGCAACATCAGAATGAATTCTGAAGAGCAGAGAAGCATCTTATCTGCTCAAGTTCAAGCAAAGGCCTCCAAACTCATTGGACAGTGCTTCATCCTATTACAAGACAATGATCCCAAACATACTGCTAAAGCAACAAAGGAGCTTTTCAAAGCCAAAAACTGGAAAACTGGAAAAAATCAGGAACTTAAGATGGCTGCTGTATAGGCCTGGCAGAGCATCACCAGAGAAGACTCTTATCACCTGGTTATGTCCATGGGTCACAGACTTCAAGCAGTCATTGAATTCAAAGGATATGCAACAAAGTATTAAACATGATTCATTTCATTTACATAAGATTAATATGTCCAAAACATCACAGTGCCCTGAAATGAAGGGCTATGTATAAAAAGGGCTGTCATTTCTACATTGTGAAACCAAGAAATACCCTTAAATAAAAGCTGAGGATGTGCACTTTAACCACACATATGAATGGTTTGATAGCAAATATAAAATTGTCAAGTACCGAGCCAAATCAAGAAAAAAATTTGTCATGGTCCCAAACATTATGGAGCCCACTCTATATACTGAATATCTTAGTTTTTTGTTTTGTTTTGTTTTTGGTAAATCTGAATGCTTTAGATTTTGTTGTTTTGGGAGGTATTCACAATTTGCTCAAACTTATTTGATTTTATTCAGTAGATTATCAATACTTCATAGATTCTATGGCTACAAAGGGATATTGTGATGTATCATGCCATTGTCAATATGGTGTTGAGAATCAGGCCACATTAAATGGGCATTACTAATAAAATGGAAACAGAAAGTAAAACGTAAGGCTTTTGTACAGTTGCTTTTCAGTATAAACGTGGAAGAGATAAAAATACTGAATTTTAATTGAATTATTTACTGTATTCTGAAAATCAGGTTTGGATAAATATGTTATATATGAACATTTTTTTAAATATATAATTTATACTTCAGTTGTTTGATCTGGTAAACCATAAAGTGGTATTTTTATGTTTGTTTTGATTTACAACTATTTTAGTGAACATTATTTCAGTACAATATTTCTCACCCATATTTTATTTAACCTCTCCTGCGAGGAAAAATGTTATAGTATCAAAAAAGCCACACAATATATTCTATCACTTAAAACATAACTTTATGATCTAAAAAAAAATCAACCATTAATATAGAACTCACTATTAGATTTACACAAGGCTATATTAAAATATCTATGAGAGAATAAACTGTCTTGGTCAGGTACAAAACGTCCTTGCACAAACCCTCACGTATACACATTCAGAGTCGGAGTAAGCACCATGATTGTATGTATTGTATGTAATACATATGAGGCATGGCACATGCAGTTCGGATGTGTTTTTGTTCCAAATTATTATTTCCCACATTGAGGAAACGCCTTTATTAAATGCCGGAATTCCTGCAAAGGGACCCATTCATTCAAAGGAAGTCTGCAACAATGTGTTGTCCAGAAAGCATCCGTCCATGAAACACCTATTAATGAGGTGTCTGGTTATATAATTAGTGAAGGCTGGTGGCAGAATTAGGTATTTTCCCCCATTAACTTTCCACTAAAGGAATATAGAAACCGGGGATACCTAGATACAATGCATGTGTGCCCACACACACGGAAACCCTATTTTAATTATGTCTATATGAACACATTAATGCGAGTTCTAACCAAAGCACTCAAAACTACATTTGAATTCATATTGTATTTATGCATATTGTTACTATTTTATAATTAAATAAAGTTGTATTCTGCAACTTTGTTTTATGAGTTTTTTTAAGCAAACTGCCCAGAGTTCCCACTCATTGTTCTCCTAATGCCGTTTCCTTTGGGAAATTCCTAGCCTTGGATTTAGGACCAGTCTGAGGATAATTACTGGAAACCAAATGGGGGCAGGGAAGATGGAGGTTGTAACGAGTAGGTAACCTTATATGATTGGTTTGTCAATTAAATATTATGCGCTGCCATTGGTAAAAAATGGCGTCAATCTACGAACTAACAAGTCCCTCAAGTTTCAAACTTTTTGAGGCGGAGTCAAGTTACAAACTTCTGTAACTGATCTCGAAGAGAGAAAGAAAAAAAGTTCTTCAATTATTTACTCACCAGTAGGCTGGCTAGCTTGCTACCTAATACAGAGCACTGTCAGGAGTTGGGTGTCTTAAAATCGTTGCGGGGTTTCGCTAAGGAGGCACACTCCGAAAGAGAAACAAGACGGGGTTTGGTTGTCATAATGAAGGTTTGGGATTTAGTTCAGATGAAGATTTGAAGAAATAGTACAGACCACACGGTTTTCCCCTCGACCCATATCCGGTTTGTGTTGAAGAAGGAGGAAAGGTAAGAGAAAAGATAACGGTAGATAGTTAACATTTTTTTGGCTGATGTGATGTGAATAGCTTTTTTGTTAGGTAACATGGGCTTAATGGATAACCGTAAGTTAGAAAAATTAGCTAACCGGAATCCACAAAGTTCCCATTTGTACTGAGAATTAAATTAATAATTGCAGTACAAGAGGTGATGTTCAGCGAGCTGGATGTTTGATAGCAAACCACATCCGTAAGTTAGATAGCTAGTATCTTTATTTAACACGAGTATTCTAACGTGACTTGTTTCATACTCGCCTGCTGAATTGATGACTTGCTGAACTGTTTGTCCCTAGAGGTAGCTAGGTGACTAAATACATAATAGATGGTTAGGTCGCTAGCGATCTCAACGAATTTGTTCACTTGGCAAGATCGATAGTGCACTCCCTAGATAATTAGTACTATGTTGTCCCATAAACATTGTGGTATTAGCTAACGTTAACAAGAATTTACTCATTAACTGGTTAGCTACAGTGATCAGATTTTAGTTTGAGTGACAGCTGTCATTGTAGCCTAACGTTGTTCTTAGCAACATAACGTTCACTAGCTCCACAGTTTGCGGCTAGTGCTGAGCTATTCTTTTATTGTAGCCTACATTGCACATGTCTTATTTAACTGGCTCGATGATGATGTTAATAATAATAATAATAATAATAATAATAATGTGTCCTTTTGAATGTGTGCTGATTACTCTTAGGATTAACATACATTGATATATAATGTACAGGCATGAAGACAAAGAAGGCGTTTTTATGAATCGAAGTTTGCAATATTGGGTCCCTAAACCACTTTCTATCCTCGTTGATATTTAAAATACTTTGGATATATCATAGCTAAGGAAGCAACGGTTGGCTACACAATAATGATTTTATAGCATGTTTACAGCTTAGGACGGTGCTGAACTTTGATGTCAGCGTTAGTTATTACTTTAACGTCTAAACTGTAAGATTAAACTATGTTGGGAACATGATATACGGTAACTCATTTACAGAAACAGAGAGGTGTTTGACCTGATTCAGTCTGCCAGTAGGCTCTTGACTGCAAAGTTCAGCTGGCCTGGCTGCTTCAACTGTTGCCTGGGCAACACATGCAACTAATCAGTCTGGATTGCTGTGGGCACTTGCTAGGATGAATGTTTTTTTTTTCTTTTTTGAATTATCAAGGTTTTAAAAAAATGTTTTGTCATGGTTTCAGTATTCTTGTTAACCCCTCCTATATTTTCTATCCTGAGGTTTTTTTGCAAGAACCATTAAATCCACCCTGGCCTGCTCAAATGTGTGTGCATATGTTTGGTCATCCACCACCAAAATAAATAGCTGCTATCGTTATTTTACCTTATCAACAATCTTTATTAACTAAACAAACGTTTCCTGTGTGCTGTTGCCCTGCGGTCCATAGGGGGGTGCTATTTTTGAGTACAGCCTATCATCACTGCCATGCCTCCAAAATGATCTAGTTGTTTACTCCCAGCCAGGAATGCAGAATGAGATGAGCCAGGTTTTTAAATCCTTTCAGTCATTGCATTAGAGTAGAGAAGTAATAACCTGCTCAAAGTTCTGGTTTTGTGTTTTAGTATAAATGCTGTCAGATTTAAATGGAGTCTTCACTATCCAATCTATTGGCCTGTGGCTTCGCATTTGTTGATGTGAAATGTCTATTGTGTCTGACTTCATCCGCTTGTACTTGTAAATGTATCCTGTTCACGGATATTGTGTACAACACTTGCCCCAGCTGTTGCGGCGGCACGCCACTCATTGTCCCTAAAAGCATTGTTCTGCAGTTTTGTTACTGCACCTGTTGTAATCTAACAGACAGTTTCCCGCCCCGTTTCATTTTATTTAAATGCAGGTTATGAATTATTAATCTGTGAACCATTTTGCGGGGTGTCATTAATGATTAATGGCACAGCAGGCTGTTGCAGATCTGAGGGGAGTCGCCGCTGTGCGCTGTGAATGCATGCCTGCTCAGAATTGTGCAGAACCCCTGACAGAAGGAGTGGGTGGAAGAGGGAGAGAGAGAGAGTGGCAGCGCGTGAATCGGAGCCGTGCGGACCGAGCTGCTGGTTCCACTTCAGATGTCAGCGCTTTACTCCTCGGGTAACTGTGCAGAAGCAGAGAACAAAACAAAACAAAACACAGTAGTAATAGATGAAAGGTTTCAACATTGCACAATAGACCCCCCTTAATGGCCCTGTTCAAGTTTAACTGCCTGGAATGGTTTTGCTTTGTCTTCTGTGGAACAGAAAATAGTTTATTTTAACCTGAAATCAAAAGGAGTTTTTGACTGAACCGTTACACCAGTTCAGTTTTATTCCCCCATGTTATCTTTGCTTGTAAGGCCACTCCTTAAAAAATATCTTCCTTACTATACATACATGTGACATCATGGTATGTAATGTGTACCTTGGGCAAGACTGCCAAGATTTGCATTCACCTTTTATTTTTTATGTTCAGTGCTATTAGATAACAAAGATACACATTTTATTTTGGCGGAATGTGTCATACAGTACTTTAGTTCAAAGTGCAGTCTGGCTATTGTGTTGATTCTACCCCTAATAGGACTTCAGCTTCTGCTGCTGTACACCAGGAAATGCATTTGAATTCAGTGGCTGAATTATAACCATGTGACTTTGGTCAGCCAATCAACTTATCTGAAAGACTCATCATTATTCTTAAGTATTTTGTTTACCAAATGATGCAATGTACAATATGTTCACATTCATATTATAATAACTCCCCATGTAATTTAGACCAAACCAGTTTGCAACTCAATGTTTGCTCTGCTTTCTCTTCAAACATTAGCCCCATAGACACACCTTATGTACTTATTCAGTTAGATTTGGTTTAGATGTACGTTGAATAATTTGTTAGTGTTATTATTATGTTATTTTAGACTGCTTTTGAACTTTGCTTTACCTGTGTGTACAGGCGTAATGCATTTATTTATTATATGTGTGTACGGTTTGATTGAATGTCCTTTAAATGGAATCCCAAACAGTAGTATGGGATTAATTTTTTATCTTAGACTATTTGTGTGTTCAAAGTCCATATAATGAGATCAGCATGTGCTAAAAGAAGTGATTACCCATTTGCTGTTCTAGAATTATAGGAAATTGTTTTTTTTTTTGTTTTTTTTTTTTGCTTAGCTACAGAACCATTGTTTCCGGCTGAGTGGGGCTATTAGAGAAGAAAGGGATGGCGCTTGAGAATAATAGGCTATGTGGGAGAGGCTGGCAGTTTGTCATTTTCCCTGAGTAGTGAATGAAGGGGGCGGGAGTTACTCATTTCCCCTCAGAGTGAAGCTAGGGGCGGGGCATGAGGAAAGGGGGCGGGGTATCCAGGTGTATCCACTCACTGTCACCCTCACCCTCACCCTCACCTGGAGCAATCAGTGTGAGCAGAGGGGCTGTCCTGCTGTTGAAGCTCTGGCAGTGATAGATGAGGGCTCTGTTTTTTCACTTGAGCACACAGTAACACAGAGATATATATACACACACACGCATGCACACACACTCTTCTCCCAGCATGGAAGAGGAGATCACAATGGACGTCCAGGAGGGTCCGGGTGAGTTTTAAGGGCACAAGCCCTACCAAATCCGAGGACTCTGCAGAAGCCAGGTTATTTTGTTTGATATAAGTTAGCCGCGAGCGCCGAACCAACATTTCTCCACACATTTCGACTGTGATCGCCTCTCAGTTTATTGTTTTGTTTGTTTTCACTGCTCCTCTTACTCCCGGAGCGGTTGTTCTTAGCTGAAAACCTCTTTATCGCCCGTCCTCCCCCGGACAGTGATAATACGTACAACCCTTTGTCGGCTTGATTTGTGTTACTGAGACGGGTAAAACGCGCCGGACATAGAAATGCACTGCTGTGTTCTTGCTGTCGGCTGTTAAAGCTTGGCATTTATGTCAGTTGTGCAGTTTATTTTTATTTATTTAAAAAAAAATCTGAGTTCTCTGCCCTTGGCCAAGCGCTCCCCAGATATAGCACAGAGGCCCTATATTTGGCTGTTATTCAGAATGTCACATTGCCAAGTATGAGAGCGGAATCCATGATGGAAACCTGTGATTCGGTGAGTGGCACCCCTGGGACACCCCTCCCTCTCTCTGCATTCCATTTCCCGACTAACTGTAAGACATGGATCAGCATGGGATTCTCTGATTAGAGCGCCAAGAAATTTGTTTTGCCATCGTTTAGCTTTGTGCAAGCCTGCTGACACTTCTGGGTTTCAATCCATTCTTAACTTGAAAGCATTTGGAGTTATGTCAGGGAAAAGATAAATATAGCCTTTTTTTTAGTTGAGGTATTAGTCACCAAGTTGCGTTGAGTTCATGGCAGTTTCCCGTGAGGGGAATTTAATGAGCACCTCCACCTTTCAAATCTCTGAAAAGTTTAGCAATGTGAAGAGCGGCTCTCGCTCCAGTCTTTCCTGTCCAGGGGCGAGTAACATTAAATTAGATGTTTGAAAACAATTCTTTTTATTTATTAATTAGGTCGCCGGCTGCGTCGTGATCATACATTGCCCAGATCTTTAAGGCACGTCACCGTGATCTTGTCGCGTATCTGTGGTCAGTTGGAGTGAAAGACGCAGCCATTTGCCTCCACAATGAAAAAGAAAGGTCAAAACTTCTATTCACTTCATTTTACTGGAACAAATTCCTCACATTCCTGTTTGGGGGTATTCCTTAGAAAAGAGGGAGACCAAGCTGGCAGTTGTCAAAAGAACACAACTGCCGTCCTTTCAGAGTTAACGAGTGATTAAAAAAGACTAGCCATTGTTTTTCACTGTCTGCTGCACGTATGGTGAAATCCTGCTCAGTCGATTTCAGGCTGTTTAGTTTATTATTCTTCGAGGCATTCTGCATGCCTGTGTCATGGCAAACGCAAAGTTTTTGTATGGGGGGTTTTTCATATAGGCTTGGCTGAAAACCTGTTTACCGAGAATCCAAGTGTTTGTTTTGGGTGGTGTCCAGGAGATGATGATAATTCACAGATGCAAAAAGGAAAAAAGGGCAGCACTGACCCCCCTGATAGTAAGCGTCTGTGGGCCGGTGTTGGGGGGGGTTTGGGGCTGACAGGGGCGTATTGTTCCCCCGGCAGGCGGAAATGTGTAGATAACGCCCCCCCACCCGCCCCACATCGCTGGCTTTGTGTTGCAGGCAGAGATAAGTATGGCCCAGGCAGCCGGCCACACAGATGCTCTCTGTGAATAACTGTGCTGTCGTTTAGTGCTCCCTGCGTTCTGGATGCCTGCTCACACAGGGCCACACACAGGGCCACACACAGGGCCACGCACAGCGTCAGGCACGGCCACGCACAGGGCTGCGCACAGGGCCACGCGGGCACAGCGTCAGGCACAGCGTCACACACAGCGTCATGCACAGGGCCATGCACAGCGTCAGGCACGGCCACGCACAACGCCACGCACAGGGCCACGCACAGCGTCACACACAGCGCCACGCACAGCGTCACGCACAGGGCCCTGCACAGCGTCACACGCAGCGCCACGCACAGCGTCACGCACACGGCCCTGCACAGCGTCACACGCAGCGCCACGCACAGCGTCACGCACAGGGCCCTGCACAGCGTCACACGCAGTGTCATGCACAGGGCCACACACAGCGTCTGACACAGCGTCACACACAGCGTCAGACGCAGTGTCACACATCCACCGAAGGGGGCAAGTGGCTCACGCTCCCTGTGGCTTTTATAAATTAGTCTTCTCCCTGGGTGAACCCATTTCTGTGGCAAAGAAACAGTGTGAAATGGCAATGAAAAGATATTATAAATCTTAACTCTTAAATCTGGAACACGCCTGATTTACTAAGACCGTTAGCATGTGCAAAACCTTTTAGCACACGCAAAACCAGTAACATGCGCTGCCGGTCATAGTAAATCAGTCCGTATACGGAGCCCCCCCAAGGTACCATAAAAATATCTCAACGTGGAAATTCGTACTCTCTCAGGCCCTATGTGTCAAAGAATTATTATTGCATGACCATTAAAAAGTATTTAGTGATCAGTTCTTTTTTCTACTTTGCCATTATACTGTTGATAGGAGCCACATAATGTATGAATACAGTGGTCTACCAGTTTGCCATTTGTTTTCCACAGGGAGTCCATCCCTTAGTTGATTTATCTGAGTGGTTGCGTTCATTACATTGTGGCTGTGGTCAGTCCAGGGTCCTGTTTCACGAAGCAGGACTACTCGACGCCTGAAGACTCACCTCCTCAGGCTGCACCTCTCCCCGTCCCTCCCTACCTCCCTGTAATCTCTTAAATGACTGTAAGCTTAGGGTTGTAACTAGGTAGCTGTTTCGTAGGTGACTTAGTTAATGCACCTGCCTTAACTACTGCTTGTATTTTTTCCATAGACTGTGTTGTTGCTGTTCTCGTTGTGTTAGTGTTAATCAGTTTAACCTTCAGGGTCCAAGTTGAACTATGCGGTTCTTCCCTGCACTTGGACCGGTACTTCTCTCTAGGGTTTTCGTCATGCTTGTTCCTGGTTATGGTTATACACTTTGTTGTACGTTGCTCTGGATAAGAGCGTCTGCCAAATGCCTGTAATGTAATGTAATGTAGTCCTGTTTCACGAAGCAGGAATACTGAGTTACCTGTTTCATCCAAATCTGCAGCACTGAAGTAAAAACAGCTGTTCCTGTTTTTTACGCCATGCAGTTATCCATCTAACGCAGTAATACTTCTTTGTGAAATACCCCCCAGGTACCTGGCTGCCTGGGGGTATGACTTGGGGGCAACATTAGCTCAGGAAGGTTTACTGTTCCATCCACGGTCTTCTGAGTGCGTCAAAGTGTCCTTGAGCAGGACACCTAACCCCCCATTGCTCCCAACGAGCTGGTCTGCGCCTTGCATGGCTGCCTTGATTGCCGTTGGCGTGTGAGTGTGTATGTGAATGGGTGAATGAGAGGCATTCATTGTAAAGCGCTTTGTGCAGTTGTTGCTGGAAAATGGGCCATGTAAATGCAGTCCATTTAGCATTTGAGATGGAGCTCTCACTCTGCGTGTCCTTTCCTCCTCAGACATGGACTCCTTCAGCACCAAGAGCCTGGCGCTGCAGGCCCAGAAGAAGCTGATGAGCAAGATGGCCACCAAAAGCGTGGCCAACCTGTTCATCGACGACACCAGCAGCGAGGTGCTGGACGAGCTGTACCGTGTGACCAAGGAGTACACGCGCAACCGCAAGGAGGCGCAGAAGATCATCAAGAACCTCATCAAGATGGTGGTGAAGCTGGGCGTGCTGTACCGCAACAACCAGTTCAGTGGCGAGGAGCTGGTGCTGGTGGAGAACTTCCGCAAGAAGGTGCACACGCTGGCCATGACGGCCGTCAGCTTCCACCAGATCGAGTTCACCTTCGACCGGCGCGTGATGAGCAACATCCTCAACGAGTGCCGGGAGCTGCTCCACCAGGCCATCAACCGCCACCTCACCGCCAAGTCCCACTCCCGCGTCAACCACGTCTTTAACCACTTCTCCGACTGCGACTTCCTGGCGGCGCTCTACGGCCCGTCGGAGGTCTACCGCCCGCACCTCCAGAAGATCTGCGACGGCCTCAACAAGATGCTGGATGAAGGCAACCTTTGACCTTACCCCCTTTGACCTCCTTTGCTAAAGCTACGTTGTTTTTTTACACGTTTATGTGAACATGTGTTTTTTGGTTTTTGTGTGACCTTCTCCAACTTACACTGAAGGATATGTACAGCTGGAGGAACATTCTCCCTCCTGTTTTTATTTCTTCTTCCCAAAGAGGACCTGGACAGGGCTGACTGAATGTGCCTGTCACGTCTTATAGCTCGCCCATCTAGAAGAGAACATTGAACTGTCAGTGCATTGAGCTGCTTGTCTCCTGTTGCCTTGCATTCTTTTCTGTTTTTAAAACTCAGTAAAATGCAGAATACCAAAATAAAATGTCGGTTCAGTTACTATTTGACCATTAGACCGGCTCGAGTGGTTTCATGAAACTTGTTTAGTGGGCCATTTTCCTGAAAGCAGGGTTTCCTAGGGCTTGCAGCACAGCAGGCTGTCATTCTGCATAATCCACTGTAATTTAGCATTTGCTGGCTGTAACTAGTTCAGTTAGATGGGTTGCTTCTCCAGGTAGGATGTAGTAATTACAGTAATCTGTCATTACTGAAGGAATTTCTGAAGGTTTTTCTTCCCCAGCATATGGAGTTTGTCGGTGTGATTTTAGAGTGTACAGTATATTCACTTTAAAGACAAAAGTGACTATTTTGTAGTGTATACAAGGCAGTGAACCCAGTCCAAGAAAAATCTTTTTGGTGGTCCTAACACTAATAGGCCAATTGCACAGCCTTGCTGTTATGGTAACAAAGCTCCATTTTCTTTCTTTTTCTTTTTTTGTTGTTGAAGAAATAACGTTTGTCTGTACTGTAATGCAGCTACATTGTTAACACTGTATTAGGATTGCGACTTGCTGCCCTGTTGTGCAAAACGTCCGTATTGCTTCAGAGAGGGACAGGATGATTGTGAAAACAGCGAATAGGGAACTGCAACTCGAGCTTTATTTTGCAGACCATGGGCAAGCTCTTTCCCTATTTATTGCAGTGCAAAAATGATTGTGGAATTGGTCAAAACACATGACAGTTTATTGCAGTGGGTATCGTAGGCTTACGTTCCCTTTAACTGTACAGTGCACTACAGACAGTGTCGGTCATCACTGTCTTTCTACCCAAACATCACTCTCATCAGAATTTATGTCCGCCCCTCTCCTCAACCACCGCCGCCCGTTTAATGTGATGATGAGAGTTCTTTGCTATAAGCAAGCCCTATGCAGGAAACAAAGTGAAGTATTGATTATTTTAAACTGTTCAGCTGAAAGGGACTCCCTGTCTGGTGAATGCGAGTCATGTTAGATTAGTGCGAGCTGTTTCATGGATGTGCTTTCTTGTGCTTTCTTATTGTGCCCTTGTACATTTTTGCTAAAGAACTTTACTGTAAGGGAAACGCACTCCCCGAATGTTCCCTGAGGAACTTTCCCCGCCTCTCTCCTCTGTCAGTGCAACGCTTAGCATACATAACGGTTTTGCCAAAGAGAAATGTATTTTTTTAACCGCCGTCAGCCACAGCTCCAATATTCAGATGCACTTTCAAGACTATGACTCATCAGTGTGCACTCACACTTTATCACTGTTTTCCTATAGATACTGTCATTATTATTGTTGTTGTTGTTATTATTATTATTGTTATTACCATCTTTATTTTCATTATGAAGACATATCTCCTTCCACCCTCACACCTCCTATATAAATCTGTTCCCTGTGTGGTCAACTGGTGTAGTATTCTTATTGCCAGCGGACTAAGTAATCAAGATGCATTCTGGGATTCATTTCAGTGACCAACAGTTATAAGCAATACGCTGATTACCGAGGTGCTGCTTACATGAGCAGAAAGGACACGTCATCCATACCGGCTCAAAATGGTGTCGGTGGCTTTTATGTCCTAACGGGCTGCATGGCCATACAGTTTTAATCTTCCCAATACTTTCTCAGGGTTGTTTTGGATGGCTTTATGGAAAATGGTTATCAAAACGCAGGTTTGAGCAAAGGAATCAAACCTGTAGAATTATTATATGCAGAACTCTGCACGCTAATTGTAAGGTTCTGCTTATCTGTACCGTGTGATTGTTATTGTTGCTTTTGTTATTCTTATTTTCCAAGAACAAATGTTTGTGTAAATAATGTGTTTTTGATTTTTGTTTCATGTTCCTTTATTTTCCGGGAAAACAAAAATACATGTACTCTTTTTAAAAAAATATATAAATAATAAATTCTCCTCTGTGTAGCTGAATGAGTTTCCAACTGAAAGTCAGAGTGTAGCTTTGAATTCACCAGGGGGAAGGCAGCCGGCCCTCTGTGTGGCTGTGTGACTGTTCGGCCCATATAAATCTCCTGCAGCCTGGGAGAGCTGAACGCTTTAAATCTGCTCTGCGCTGACAAGTAATCTTTTCCTCATGGCGAGGACTTTGTTATGCTTGTGTCATTTTTTAGAAATGCAACTTCCCAAAAGTTTGTTTTCTTGTCTGAAGGGTTTTGTTCTGGCGATCTCATTTGTCAGAGTCTGCAACCCCGTCACAGGTCAATGCTGAACACCAGTGGACCGGAAATGAAATTGTGAAATTTACCAATAAGATTTTAGTACTTTTTTTTTTTTTTAAACCTTTTGAGCAGGATTTATGTCCTGCTGGGGCATAGATGTAATATGTTTTTTGTGTTTTAACTTTCCCTAAAGTGTTCCTTGTATTTTATCTAATGGTATCAATGAAAAACATTATTAAATGATCTTTGCCAGTCTGACATTTATATAAAGACGACTTCTGAAGGAAGTAAAGGTTTGAATGGTTTCCCTGAATAAGAACTTTCTAAGTGGCCAATTATGAAGGTTAATTACTAAAGCGTACATTACTGTGCAGTTTAGTGCATTTATGAAAAGTGGTTATGAAACTCGTTTCCATAGAAACACAATTGCGAAAATTATGCGAAAATTGCCAATATTCCTTACATGCTAAACAATGCCATCTGTAAATAACTAAAGAGGACTTATGCAATCCTTGATTGTAGTGTTGTTCTGATTGCCCCCAATACACAGACAGACACACACATTACCTTTTTTTTTGATTCAGTGAGTCTTGCCTTGATTTCCTGACCAGCACTCAAGATCCTGAATGGAGAGCAAAGTTCAGTTTAACCTTCCTGTTCCCCTGTGCTTCCACTTATCTTTGATGCTAAAAATGGAAAGTTTCATTTTAATCTCTGTTCTTTAAAAATGCATGGTCCCTTCCTGATGTAGGGACAGTGTGGGCTGGTGACCAGCAAGATTTGCAAAAGAATTTGAAGGATTGAGTATAAAAGTAGAGATTCCAAAGCATGCAAAAATCAGCCAGCTGGATGAACGCTGGCGAAATGTGAAAATGGCAAAAGAACAAAATGGAAATAGTAAGTACATGCAAACAGGATTTAAGCATTAGCCACCAAAGCTGTGCAAGAGGCAGGGACACTTATCTTCTTAGTTCTCGCTATTACAGGTCTCACTAGGTGTGTGTCACCACACACATACACACACGCCCACGCACATACTGTATAAATATATATATATATATATATATATATATATATATACTGTATATGTGTGTGTGTGTGGTTGATAAAAATGTGAGATAGAACCCTGTAATTTATCCTGATTTAATTGGCTAAAAAATGTTCTCTCCCTCCAGTGGAGCTGCTCAATGGCCAACAATAGAGGATTGTGGTTGTACTGGGCAGCTCCCAGGTGTAAATGTGTACGAGGGTGAAGCAGGGCATTGCTGCAAAAGAGCATCCGTGCTCAGCGAACCTACCCTGGGTAAATAAAGGTTAAATAAAAATAAGTAAATTTTAGGTGCTATAATATAAGTATAGAGGACCAGCCTATTTCATAAAAAATTAAAGCAATTAGCACCACTTTTGAATTCCATGCATCCCATAGGCATCTATATAAAACTCAGCGGTAATCATGCTCCTGCAGCCCAGTTAATGTTAGCCTGCTGAACTCAGTCAACACAATAACTCCCAAGTGTGCACACCACAAGACAGAAGCTGAATCCAGGCTAAACAAATGTTTTAAACTGCCATTTAAATGAAGTGAAACTGTTTATATCCACCTTTTCTATGAAAAGAAAAAAACATTACCACATATTTAATGTAAATTAAAGGTGTATTTATCTATTGTAAAAATGTAAGTGCTATAATGTACTATTTAAATATGTTAATATACTATACAGTTATGTGAATCTATTTGCGTCTCAGAATTGAGTGTTGGCACACATTGGTAGGTCAGGCTGTTTGTCCAGGGAACTACCTGGTTTTCCAGGGTAGTGCAGCTGACAACATCTTACAGGAACAGGTTGGAGACAGAATCAAATGAAGCTGAAGCCATCATACTGAAGACAATTGAATAAGGCTGTTATGTTTCATTGTCTTGCATCAAATTACACGTATTTATTATAGGTTCAAAATTCTTTCCCCAGTAATTGGTAACATTTTTACCTTTAGGCATTTAGCACAAATATGTCAGTTACCAGTGATATTGCAAAGCCCAGCAAATTTCCCAATAATGACATCAATCACACTGCCACACTTCACACTGTGTATACTATAGCACTGCATAAAGTGCATTGGTCTTTAGTGTCTTTTTGGTGTCTTTAGACTATTCAAATTTTATTATGGAATCTATGAATTTGACTAAATGCGCATGCCACAATAGATGTTCTTATAGTTTACTTATCACCCTTCTTCATAATATTTAATTGATAGTTCATTTTCTGGGTTTTAAACAATTTTTTAATTAATATTTTAGAACTTTCTGACAACCTGCCTACTTTACAGTGGCAGTATAGGGCATTTGCGTTTGTTGTATAAAATAAGAAAATACAAAACAAACATTCATTTAATGCTATTTATTCAAATTTATGAACATAAAAATCTGTTTTTATATCATGCCCATACTTTTTACTACTTAAATGCAATGGTCTCTGGTTGCATAAATCATAGAAAATAGTTCAAACTGAAAAATATTAAACATTCTCCATATGACAAATATCCTTCATTGCACACAATAACTGTCAGGGCCAATCAAAAACATACACTAAAGCTGAAATAATCTAAACTCCATAAAGTGAACTTCCCCCTTTTAGGCTATTAGGGTGTTTTTCAGGTGTTTTGAGGCAATGAGAAAATCTTGTGGCAACTTTGACAAAAGGCATAAAACTTCCCTTTCTTTGAAAAATGTATTTCTTGAAGAATTAACTGTGTCATCGTGTTCGGAGCTTTGAAATACTTGGGGTTTTGCACAAGCATCCCAGCAGGGCTAGATTAGAGGTGGGCGGGCAGCAGTTACCAGGATGTATAGTCATTGTACCGTACATTTCAAGAGCACAATGGAATTCATTATGCAAATAACAGAATCCGTGCAGTTATGAATATCATAAGTGCGACTGTAAGCTGGGCAACTTAAAAATGATGAATTTGGTATGCACTCACAAGCAAAAATAGTTGTCCTTGAAGTGTGAATTCACATTATTTCCTACATTATTTCCTACAACTGCTGTGTTTTACATGCTGTGGGCAATGCCAAGCTCAGGTGTTTATAAACAACCAAACAAATTAAATAAATAGATAAATATAATTAAATGAGACAGATGATTTTACTGTATATGGTAACGGATAATTCATTAATCATTCAGTTCATTAAAGTACAAATGGGCAGGTTGATAGAACACCTAATTTTATTAAATAAAATGCTATTTTAGTGTCACATTGACCGTTTATTAATGGTCTGCACATCAATTTCAAGTACATTTCAAGGTGCTAAATCCAGCCATATTTTGTCCCCTCCACCTCATTATTTTAAATCAACTGAGAGGCCTATTGTCATTTTGATTTCTGTGCACAATGGTTGCAGTCAGTTTTCCATCACAGAGCTAAAAAAAAAATCATAGATGGAGGCATAAGGAACCACACACTGTTCCTCAAACAGTCACAGAATTTTGAAGCATCCTGTACAGCTGTCTCCAGGTTTTAGTGATTGAAGTAGGAATGTATGCCTAAATGCTGTTGCCGACTGCCTTTAGAGTTTCAAAAGTGTGGCTGAACATCAGTTTTCAAATAGGCTGACAAACCAAGAGAAGCCTGTAGAAAAAGATAATCACATGAGCTTAAGTAAGCCATTCAGTGGTACTTTATTCATGGTGGAGTGTGCGCGCTGAGGCTGAAATATGCCTTTGTACCAGGAGAGCTCTGAAACTGTGTCCCAATCGGATGTTTGTGGGTTTAAGCACGGATTACAAGTGTTATAATGGATGGAGAGGAGGTCCATTGGGGTGGTAGCTATGCAGCTACAGTTCTACAAATGCAACTGCATTGGGTGCTCAGCTGTTCACACTAAGTACAAAATAAGCTTTCCTTCCAAATTTGTGTCTTTGGTTATTCATGCGCAGAGCGCTGTAGATTGGCCGGTGATGAATGCCTGGAGGCAGAAGGCATCAAAGCTCAGCTCAACACTCAGGAGGTCTGAGCCCTGTCTGTGCAGGTGTGTAGATGACAATGAGAGATAGCTCATCTGGGACGACGCTGTGCGTGTGTGCGCGCTTGTTCGTGTGTGTGTGTTTTTGTGTGTGGGCTTGTGTGCGCTTGTGTATGTGTGTGTGTGCATGCATGTGTGTGTGCGTGTGTGTGCGCGCGTGTGTGTGTATGTGCATGTACAAGTGCACGCGTATGCACTCCTGTGCATATTGTTTGCTTGTGTGTACGTATGGGTGTGGATGTGTTAGTACATATATGCCTGAGTGGGCACACATATATATGTGCATGACAGAGATTTGTTTACTTATCTGAAACAGCTGTGACAGCGTTTCATTATTTTTTCAGTAGAGCTTAGATGGATTAATCGCTTTGCTCCTTGTTGTTACTCTGAATACATTTTTGTTAAAACTGTTGGTCAGCTGAACATGTCTTGTTTGACATGTTTTTGCCAATGACCAGTGCCTCATTTGCAGTAACTTTTTATGAATAGGTTTTAAGGCAATAACTACCTGCTACTCCTTTGATTTTGTCTGTGTATTTATATCAAAGAGAATTATTCAGGAATAATTTGCTTTGCTGTTCAATTAAAAGAGGAATACTTTAAAACAACAGAACAGCACAGCCTTTCTCAGCTACACGGTGAAAATGTAATGTGGGCTGGAGTGAGCGAGAGGTTGCTGCAAAAACGAGTGACTTACAGATATCCGGGGATCAGTAAGCCTGTCGGAGCCTCGCAGAGTAATTCTGATTGTTGCGGAGCGGACGTGTGACTTGAATCTGAGAGAGAACGCCAGCTGCCGCAGAGGAGATTGACTGAGGTGTGCGAATGAGAATTGCAACACTTATGCGGGGGCAGAGAGGAGGATGGGAGTGAATTTTGAGGGCACGTATCCTTTTACCAGAAGGAACGTGTTTACCTCCTCTCGTGCGGGACTATGCCCTGCCTTCCCTGTCCCCATCGAAAGCCCCACCTCCCCCCCCGTGTCTCCCCCGTCTTGCTCTGGAATCCCAGGCTGCGTTTAATTGGTGCGTGCTGAGCCAGAACAGGAGTAATCAGATCAGAGCTGGAGCAAGGGCCTCACGTGGAGACGCGGCGTCTACCAGGGATTAAAAAGCGGGGAACTTGATTGAAGGTAGAGTCTATGAGTGAGTGAGAGAGGGAGAGAGAGAGGGTGGGAGGGGGATGGCAGTGAGAAAGAGTGGGAGGAAGAAAGAGCGAGAAAGGGAGGCAGCGCAGTGCTGGAGGGGGGAGAGAGAGAGAGAGGGAGAGAGCGAGACAGGAAGTGAGCAATAGCAATTGAGACAGAGAAGCAGAGAAAGAGAGAGGGGAAGACAGAGGCCCACAGCAGGAGAGAGGGCAACAGGGTGAAGAAGTGAGAGGGAGGGAGAGGAAGGGAGGGAGGGTCCAGAAAGAGAGAAAAAGCAAGAGGAAAAGAACAGGAACAGGCAAAGAAAGGAAATATGAGAAGGGGGGAATTCTGAGGCGAAGAAGGAGCGGAAGAAAGTTTTTGTGAGAGAGGGAGAGAGAGAGAGAGAGAGAGAGAGAGAGGGAGAGGGAGGGAGAGAAAGAGAGAGAGAGAGACGAAGAAAAGAGCAGATGAGAAAACCAGCCCATGCGAATGGCTCAGGCGGGAAGTGGGAGGAAAAAGCTCAATCTTTAAGGAGTTTTCTTCTGGCGACCGGACTGTTTACATCATGTTCGCAGACAGCAGACCGCTGGGGCAGCAGAGAGTTTCTCAGCGCGGTAACGCTCCCCAGCACTGGCTTCAGAACGGGGTCGTGGTCCAGAGGGAGTTGGTACGTAGGGGGCCGAGCGCGCAGGCGGAAGCTAGCCCCTTCCCGCCAGACAGAAGGCGAGAAACGGGGCTTACACCGCCAGAGGGAAAGGGAAATTCCCACGTGAGGGGAAGGATTAACGCTAACTTTGACGAACGGAATCTGCAGAGGAGGCTGCCTCTCATCGAGCAGAAACACGCTCCGCAGCCAGAGCCCGTTAGCCAGAGCGGCCCACGGGACTCCAGCTCCGCCAGGCGGAACCAGGCTCCAGAACTACCGCAGAAACACGGCTCGTCTGGGAGGGAGCCCCTCAGAGAATGTGTCTGCTCCAGCCACGGCTACCAAACACGGCCACACCCCTCTGGAAGGAAGTATGTGCCGCCCCCTCCAACTGGGTTCAAAGGTCAAGAAAGCTACGGAGTGCCTGGCTGTGTGGTGGAGAGGCAGTTTTGTGGCTGTGGAAGGGAGAGCTACCACAGGGGTTCTCGTATGTCTGGGCAGGCACATGCAGCAACACGCAATTTCAACAGGCAGCATGGCTCAAATTCCACCTTTATACATGGACAGGAATATAGCAACTATAAGCACGGCCTTAGAGATTTGCCCAGGGCAAAGAATGGACAGGAACAGGGCTGCAATGGGCCCAGCTCTACCCAGGGGCTTATCTTCCCAACTGAAGTTCCTCAAAGAGAGCTGGACTATGGCAGGCAGAGAAGTTTGTGTTGGCCAGGTGGTAACGTGACACACATCCAAAACAAATGCCCCAGCAAAGAACTGGGACAGAAGGGCGATCCGGGCACTGACAGGCCAAAGATAAGCCAGGCGGCGGTACGGGACCAAATACGACGGGTGGTTGTGGATCTGGAGGGGGTTTTAGGGGGCCTGAAGCAGGTTCATCTTGAGATGAAGGAGGTAAGAAAATCTATATACATCTGTTTAGTATGTTGACACAATCCTATATTAAAGAATTCACTAAAAAGAACTCTTCAGTCACGTAAGGGAATCTGAAGGGTCTTGTGCTGCAGCTGTTCTGGAAGATGAAGTTTGCTTCCTGACTCTGCAAAAGTTTACCGTGGTTCTTTAAGTTCCTGAGGTGTAGAAAAGTGCATGGTCTTGACAATATCCAAATAAAACTGTTCCCTAGACATATGAGCCTGCATGCACATAAGATTTTTTTTTCCATTCCAGAGTGTGACTCTCTATGGAACTGCATGAAAGTGAAGTAACAGAGAAGTCATCTGGTGTCATGTGTTCCATTTGCTAAATGTAGGACATACTGAATGTATTGAAAGTGATGGTCAGGGGCACCTTTGACTTGCTCGCTTTGGCAACAGATGATGCTTAGATTGGAGCAGCTGGAAGCATGGTAATAATCTATTTACGGAGAATAATTTCAGTCTCACTTTAACTTGGTAAAACTGTAGTATTGCATTTCACTTCCACAGTATCTGCATCTAATTACATCTGCCTAACCCGTTGAATGGAAAGCTTAGCATTAACGAGGCATTAGAGAGGTGTGAGAGACTTAGAGAGCAGTGTGACTCTGACACTGCAATGTGCACTCACTCCTCAGAGCCATTTCCCACACAGGTGGTCCAACAGATTGAGCTGCTGACCTCCAACATTGACCTTGGAGAAGAGGATCCTAGCAACAGTCTCCCAAGTGACACTCTTTACAGCAGCAGCTCCAGTGGGGTCATGGTGTCCAGTCACGGGGGGGTGGGAAGCCACCAGCCCAAGCAGGTGGACCCTGCGTGCACCTCCCTCAGAAACACCCCCGCTCATTCGAACCCCCCAGCGCTCAATCCATCCGTCATCGTGGCCAACCAGACAGTGGTGACGGGCCCACGAGGAACCCCCCCTCAGGATCGGACATGTGCGCCTCCCACGATGGGCGTTCCACCAGCAAGCCTACCCAGGGACCCAGGTCAAGAGTCTCAGAGCGGGATGGTTCAATTGCACCCCGCCCTTCCCAAACCGGCCTTCCGCAGCCAGAACCGGCAAGCAGACCACGGGCCTGGAGGAACTACTTGCCGAAGCAAGAAACCACCGCCGTACCCCCACAATGGGCAGATGGCAAAGACGGGGAAGGGGAGAGATTCCATTAAGGCACCCCCCTACCCTGCGAAACGCAGACTGCTCTCCACCATGGTGTGAGGGGGGCAGTGGACGGCATCCGTGGGCTCTGGAGCAGGCAGCGAGAAGGGCCTTGCCAGCTGGTGGAAGAGCCAGAGAACCCCAAGAAGCAGGCAGCTCACGGTGAGTCCGGCACCGGAGGCCTGGCTGTACTACCTGTCCTCACCCTGTACTGGTCACATTAGCAGGCAGCAGCTGGCCACCCTTAAATGGCTACACCCATGAAGGTGGCTTGTGCATACATCGACATTCAAAGACATTTACACAGCCAGCCCAGGAAGTGAAAATGGCCCTTTTTCACGTGATTTTCAGTTAACGTCCTCAGCACTGCTGGGAAGCTTTGTCAGACATCAGTGTGGGGGGTGGGGACGGTGGCTGGAGATTAATCAGACCCTTCACAGGGCCTCCAGCCATTATCTGATCTCATTTCCACCGCCTGTGTCTTGAGTCTTGACCCCACCACAATCTCCATCTGCTCTCTGTGAATATGAGATGTGGGTGAACGCCTTCAGAGCAGTTTTACGAGACAACGGGCCAGAATAGGAATGTAAACATTTACCAGAAACTGTTCATGACTCACTCCTTTGAGTCATTCAGTAGGGTTGCTCAACTGGCATACACTCTGTGCATACAGTCTTACAGTTAGAACTTAATCCTACTGCTTAACTTTTATCCAACACAAATAAGCTTCCAAGGTTTGTCACAAATATTTAGAAAATACTGTATTTTAAACAACGTGAAATACAAAAAAAACCCTCTAGTGGATTTTTTCTGTTACTACAGCCAAGTTTTCCTCATTTATTCGTGTTCAGCCAGCTCTTAATCTGGTTGTAATCATGGCGGTTTGGAATGTATTCCAATATTGTTTTAAACAAACTCTGCTCCTATTACATCTGTGATGGCCGCACATAAACACAGAGAGGTAGACGGTAAGCACGTAGAGTGGTTGCAGATGGCCCATTACAATGACGTATTTGTACTTTGGCAAAAAGGAAACCTGAAAAAGTTGCACGTGAAACCATCTTTGGTGAATTGGAAATATACATTTTAGGATTTTTGCTATGTCTTACCACTCTCCAAAACATACATGTACAGCAATGGAGCTTTTGATCTGGAAATTTCCAAAGCACGAAACAAATCAACGTGTTTAAAACCCTTGCCCTTGAGCTGTTATACCCATCCCATTTTTGTCCTTCTGCAATAGTTCTATCAGAAAAAGAAATATTTATTTTAGATGGCTGTTCAATAATTCACAGCGTCTAGCAGGTGCAGAGGGGTTTTGGGAAAGACGCATGAAAATTGTATACTATGCATTTAATCGCAGTTGAAATCAAAGTCAGATGCAAAAGCAAGGCAATGTGATAATATGAGATGGAGTATCACCAAAACAAACCACTTCAGTGCTTCTCCATCCCTCCTCTTAGAAAATCTCATCATCTTTGAACCATGCCCCAGGGGAGAGGAAAATTAACACATCAAAGCATGCGAGTTATCCTATTCGTTTGAAGCTTTTAATCAAAACTTGACACTCACAATTTAACTTGCAGGAAGTCGGAATCACAAGTCACCCAGTTGTATGACAAAAATGGATTTATTTGGATATCCACTTTCCCAATAAACCAAAATAACAATGAGGGAAAAAAAGTCCGCAAAACAGCTGGGCATCTATCACAAAGCCTGTAGGTGCTAAGTGTATTTTTTGTTTGTTTCCACAGTGACACTAGATGGTGTAGGACAAGTGCACCACAGTCATTGATGACGCTGAAGAATTATGTACAGAAAGGCTCATATCCGCTGTAGAAAGGTAAGTGTAGGCAGAATGCTACTGCAATCTTTCCTTTGCTGAACAAATTTTACTTACATTTCAGCTATTTTTATGATCACTTTTGCATTTATAATGGTAGATCTGTGCAAGAAGGAAAGAAATATTTTTATAAAAGAAACTTTGAGACAAGGAAATACTGTTTTTAATTCTCTAAATTCCCAACCCAAAGCATCTACCCTTTCCTCACAGAATTCTGATTGCAATAAATTTCACCTTTTACTCTATAATTCCATAAAAAAGCCCCCTATATATTCATTGATTTAATCTACAAAGTTGAACAGCATCAAGTTCAGGTTTTGACATATTTTCTGTTGTAAGTGAATGCCATTCCTCTTGGGTCATGATTGACAGCAGAGCGAAATAGCCTTGTGCGTTCAGCTCCTCTTCGCATTTACTCTGAAAACAGGCCCGGCTGAACTCAAGAGGTCCCAGCCAATCAGAGCTCATCGTGGCTAGTCTGGCCAATCATGGTCAACTTGGAGAGCTGCGCACGGAACTTTCCATCATTCTGGGTTACTGGAGGAACAAAAGTAAACATGAATGAGTTTAAAAATGAAGGTTTTATATAAAAAGCATCAAAGATCTGATCCTCTACACTTTAAAAATCAAGGAAGCCGATATTGGGACTGGATGGAAACAACGATGAAACAGCTTCACTTGAGCCAAGCCACAGCAATAACGCCTTACCTGTGTGGTCTCCCACTGAGTATTCCTCCTCCTTCAAAGCGACATCACCCAGACCTCCCACAGCCGTCTGTGACTGGAGATGAGAGGGAAGAGAGACAAATGTCAAACAAACGAATGAGGGGGAACAGAAGAAAGGGTGAAACTGAAGCACAGGAAAAATAAGGAGAGTGAAAGCGATGAGTGACAAGGACGAGGAGATGTATCTGTGCCTCTGGGGCCCTCGATCTCTGTTTTAACAGCTCATCAGTTTGTTAATTCTCTTTATACAGGGAACAACGTCAGCAAGAAGAGATTATGAGAGGTGCGACCCAAAGGAACTGTAATTTCATCCTGGCAGTGGAGGCGTTTTAAAGACAGCTCTCTGGGACCAAGGAGTATGACAGATGACCACCTCTGAACAGGAGAATTTTAACCCTCTGTTTAAAAAGAAAAGGCTCAGCTTGACTAAACTGTAATCTGTGCACTCTCTGCATTCCAACAGACCACATATGGTTTCTGAAACTCTACAAAAATGTACATTATATCCAGAGTAGCTTACATCCATTTCAGAAGTTTGGCATGGCTACTCATCCATTAAACTAATCTTTTCTAAAAAAGAATCACTCAGTGCCTCAATGTCAGTTACTCGCTGCCTATCATTGCGCTTACCAGAAAAGTACTTTTTTACATGTGTTAAGATGAAGAAGTAAGAGAAAGCCATGTTTCTGAGCATGCCTGGAGACTAATTCACATTCAAGCTAAAGAATATATATGTACAGGATAACAGGACAAGGTCCAGTGGAGCTAGGAGAGGGTAAATCCATCACACGGCTGAAATGTTCAGCCCAGTAAAACCAGAGGAGCTGGCTGGCTACTGTACATCCGCTGGGGCCGCAGAAATGCAGATGCAGAAAGAACATCTGTTCCCTCGCTTATCCGCTAGAGACACGACCCTGTTCAGCTTCCCATTCAACTTCTGTCACCTTTGATCATGAATATTGAGATGGCTCACCGTTCCCGGAGCGGGCAGGTAAATTGCACATGCATAATTAAGAACATAAAAATATATAATTAAAGGACAGCTCCATCCATTCAGCCCATCTAGGCTCCCCATTATGTAGTGCCCGACGGCTTCCATTTTACATGGCAGAATAGCCCATACATCATGTAAACAGCAAGGGTGGAAGAAAGATTAAGAGAGTTCGGTTACATGCCATTTCCATCTATGATTGGACTTACATATGCGGTGACATGTTCAATCTTGGCTCCTTTGATTTCAGCCTTAAACTGTGTGAAAAACAGGTAGGATTTCCCTTGGGGCCTAAATAGAGGAACAGACAGGATGTAAGAGCGAGCCCTGTCCAAACACCAAATTCGAAGGGAAGTATAAGCAAGACAGGCTAAAAAGTGCGACAGGAGTTAAATATGCGAGTCGACAAGAAAGATGACTGTGATGAAAACAATCTTACATTGTAAAACAACCATCATTACAGCACAGGCACACAGGATCATAGTAATGTACATTTCTCAGAGTGTTGTGCTTGGATGTGAATGTGTAGAGGACACCAGTTCTTACCTCCACAGAGAGCAGGAGAAATGGCTTTCATCATCACTCAGACCCACACTCATTTGCCATTGCTGTGCAAACATGTAAAAATCAGTCTCTCTATCAAACAGCCATGGTTTGTATCCTTTATACTTTTTTTATTTTTATAGACACACATTTTACCCATGTTGCTACATTTGTAAAAAAATGGCTTGTTTTTAAAAGTGTACTGTATCCAAATTGTACCCAAGATCATTTCAGTGGAATCTTGATGATTACCCAATTATCACACAAATAAAAAGTTCAAATACTGCCTGATGCTGTGGTGTAGCTCACCTCATTTGTTCCACCTTGTGATGCATAGGTGAAAGAGCATTCATATTTTTTCTGTGAAAGAAAAACATAGTAGTACTGAGTTCAATTAAATTATTGGGCAAGAAGGGTGGTGCAGTACGCTCAAACCCATAGGATTCTGACAAAGATTCCCGGCTGTAATAATTTACTGTGATCCCATCTCCATCTGTAAAAAACTCTGTGTTCCCCGTCAGGATGAGGTATAAAAAAGTCACAAAAAACCCCCACAAATGTTTTCCTCATCCTAGTTTCTCCCTATAACTGACTTGCGAGTAACGTGGTAACTTCGCAAGTCAAGCTAACCTGATGTGGAAAACATTCTCAAGCAGCACTCTGTAGTTGCCTAGCTAGTTTGTTTCTCTCTAAGTAGGGGGTGTCAGTTACCGTATTTTGATATCGTCTAGCCACACCCCCTATCCAATCAAAACGTCCTCTGTCAATTTCTCTTCCGTACTGACGTGTCGGCCTCTCCGTGGAAGCTTTCTATTCGTCGGTTTCAGGTTTTCATATACTCTATACAAAAGGTGCAAAATGAATAACCCACATTTTCAATAATGTTAAATTGTGCACCGAATAAAACAATGTCAATATAAGCTAGTTATCAAGTCTATTTTAAAATGCAACGTCATAAAATCAATTTTGCTTATAGTAGACGTTTTAGATAAACCGCTTGTTCTCTAGTTAGCTAATGAATCATTTTCACATATTTATAATGTCATTTCATTCATCACCCTTGACTCAGTTGTACAAAATAGCGAGATGGTTAGCAACTCGTCTCGTTAGTCGAATATGAAGCGTTAACTAAAAAAGAGTAAACTTACCATTGTGAATTACCTAATATTTGCAAACGTTAGCAAGCTGGTATTAATTCATAATCAATGATATAAAAACCATTCTTTCTCATTGTACGATAGTTACTCCAGCTCTGCAACTTTACTTCAACGATTAACATTTCCTTGCTAACTTTAATCGGCAATACGCCTAAAATAATTGTATTTACGTTTCCAAGTTGGCTGATGAGCTAATACAGCTAGGCTTGTCGAAATTTTTCGATCACTTACGATTTTCGCAGCGAATGTGTGTACAACTCCCCCTGGCTTTACGTCGAAATCCACCGTTTTGGTTCTTTTTTTGGCAGAGGCGAATGCCAGTGTCAACAAAAATATTAGACAAACTATTAGAGCAGGCGAGGATCTGAAGCCCGTGGCACTGGAGGACGCCATTTTGGACACTGGCTTTTCACCGTAATTGCGATAGTAGACGTGCACATAAATGTTTACGAACACATTTGCGCATGCAGAAGTCGACTCTGGCCTGTCCATATCTTTGATTCAAGAGTAAATGCAAGCATTATATCCATTCACAAACTCAGTTTGGGCAGTTGTTTTAATGATTACTATACTCGCCAACTTGTGTTTGGAAGGAACCCAAATAATTATTGCTTCTAATTGTGAGTCAAATTTGACAAACGTTGATTGAACACCCTCAATCTTAACTTTTACCCCTGTTTTACTCAAGAGACTGTCCTATATTGCCTAATGCAATAGTAAGATATCTTATAGTGCTTTAAAATTAAACAATGCTTTAGAAACTGTTTGTTAGCCTTGTCGCAACACTTTTTAAAGCTATCGAACTGAAACACACACGGAAATTATTAACGGCTGTAGTCATTTATTTTATTTATTTATTTTTACCACAAGAGGGTGCTTCAGCTCTGGAAATACAAGATAATTTACAATTTTATGTTGAATGAGGAGGTTATGAACACGGATCTAAGGTGACACCAGGCTGTCTCGTTTGTGCCGTCACACAAGGTCGATCTAGACAACATGGGCATCGCAAATCATCTGCAATATTTACAAGTAAGGAATGCAATTTGCATATTTAGTTCTCAACTGTGTAAACAAAAAGCAATTTTCTGCACCCCTTTGTTTTTACCATTTATTAGGTATGTGAGGCTTTAAGTTTCTTGTGAAAAAAGTTCTTTTTTTTGTAATTTATCCTAATTTTTTAACGTAGAAACTAGATGTGGTCAGGTTCTGGTGTTTGCCATTTGTTTTTACTGATGCGGGTTGTGCACATGAAAGTCCTATTAATCACTACTGCCTTCCAAGCATCACCTATGCACCATGACCCTTGACCTTGGTTCTGAAGGGGGATGATGGCTGTTGGAGATAAAGTGATTGCAGCTTAATATACCAATACAAACGTACACTTGCTAACATGGTGTACCCATGCTTTGGGTACACCATGCACGCAGTTTACAAGAAGACGCTATTTATTTCCGAATAGCACTTTGAGAATTATGACTGTTATTCTAAATTCAGGGCAGTGAAACGTGTCAGGTCACACAAATTTGTGCTTCAGCATTTCATTGTATCGATGCTTGATTTAGATCATTTAAAAAGCAAAAAAAAAAGTCTGTCATTTTTACACATTTTAATGTTTCAATTGTTTGTACAGATTGTAATTTTCTGTGCCATGTAACACATGCACTAAAATATATGTTGAAACTCATTAGTGGAATTTAACCATGGGACATACAGTAGTCATTAGATTCTAATAAACTGAAAATAATATCTCATAACTGATTAACACCTCTATTACAACAGAACTGTTATGGTTTCATGACATCATTCACACAGTAAAAGATCATATATTTATGGTATTGTTTCTCTGTCTTATCACAGTATTGTTGTCACATTTTCTTATTTATTGCAATAATCTGCCTAGACTGCACATGGAAATTCGTTTTTAATAATTGCCTGGTGCAACAGATATTTATATTAAATCTGGTCCCTGGAAAATAAATAAAATAACGAAATAAAATGCATTCATTTGTGAAGCATCTGTCACCCTCCATTTTCATATATTTGTTGTAAAATATAAATATTCTGTCCTTGTGGGCGCCAGAGTAGTTTTAAGGATTTCGAAAATGCGATGAGTTTTATGCATAAGTATTCAGTTAAACTACAATATGGAGAGTGCTGAATATTTATACCAGTAGCTTTATCAGTGTGTAAATGTTGCACCCAAAGGTGCCGTTATGTTTTCTCATTATTAACATGCATTTTTTTGAGACTCTGTCAAACACATGGCATTCAGAAAAACTGGTTGACTGCCACTGGTTTGAAAACCAAATGCGGAACAACACCAGTATGTAGGACTGTACTTGTACCAAAACTAACAGGACGGCAGCTGTTTAACAACCCCCTCCCCACCCTATCCGGCTTAACTCTCCACCCTGTCAGACCTCGCTATCCAAAAATAATAAAATAACAGGATCTCACATTGCTAAAAATGAACATGTATTGCCAAGCTGTCATATGGACAACTTGATATTTGCTTTGGATCCATGAGGGAAACATACAAAATGTGTTGGAGTACATACCTCATTTTCAGACAGTCTCCTCATTAAATTATAGTAATGTATAAATGGGCAGCTAGCCACACCTAGCATAGCAGGCTGCTTCTGTTCTGCCCAGGTGTGTACTGTTATTTTTTTGAAGAAGCGGAACTTCCAGTCATTCAGTTGTAAAATCTTAGGGGAACAAAAATAAATTGAGAGTCAAATGAATAATGTGTTGTCCGACTTATGCAGTATACCTCTCTGTTAACCCATTTAGCACACTCACATGAAAAAGAACATGATGTCATATAATATAATATAATGCAGTGGGTAGCACTGTCGCCTCACAGCAAGAAGGTTGTGGGTTCGAATCTCGGCTTGGGGCCTTTCTGTGTGGAGTTTGCATGTTCTCCCTGTGTCCGCGTGGGTTTCCTCCGGGTACTCCGGTTTCCACAGTCCAAAGACATGCAGGTAGGGTAATTGGAGACTCTAAATTGCCCATAGGTAATTGTGTGTGTGCCCTGCGGTAGATTGGCAGCCTGTCCAGGGTGTGTTCCTGCCTCTTGCCCAATGCATGCTGGGATCGGCTCCAGCACCCCCCGCGACCCTGCTCAGGATAAGCGGGTATAGATAATGGATGGATAATATAATATAATATAATATTAATTTGGCAGAGGCTAATTTCAGGGATGATTATATGTGTGCAGGTGCAGTAGGAACTATAGTAACTACAGAAAAGGACAGCAGTACTTTTAAAATGGTGAACAAAAAATGGTTAGAACTATGCTGTTGGCATAACCAACTGCCCAATCAAGAATCAGACCTTTTGGTCTTAAAAGTGTTGATGTTGAGGCTTTGGGTAAAGGAAGCTAAAATGTAGTCTGAATGGGGAAGTCCTCAGTGTGCATTGGAAGATAACCTATGATAGCCTTCAGTGAGACTGAAATAGAATGTATATTCACTAAGATTAAGATGTGCATATAAATATTGGTGTCTCTGGTTGTGTATTCAGCTAAAGCACTTAATTATGTCACTATGATGAGCTTCAGTCAACAATCTTATCTTGAGCATATCAGTGCCAGTTAGAGCTGAGAGAGGACAGCATAACTGCCATTTTGTGCTGCCCTGGGATTGAAGGCTTATTGGCAGGATATTTCCTCTCCCCAGCAAGTCCTCCGGTTGATGGAGCACCTGTAGTCTGCCTGTTCCAGCTGATGTGTGGTCCATCATGTGCTGTGACCCTGCAGGCCAGAGGTTGCGCTGCAGAAATGAAAGGAAAGGATTGCTGGCTAGACAAACTTCCAAAGGTTCCAAATGCAGGTCTGTACCTGCCAAAACGGAATAAGATGCTGCAACAATCTTATGTATTTACGATCGAGCATTCCAAGTTGTGGATATAAAGAAAACCAGGGTAAAAATATTTTCGAAAATATGTTATTATAATATAAAATATGTTGTGATTTGTACAATATGTATTTTTATTTAATTTTCTTTTTACAAAATTGTGTGCACAATTTGTTCTTTAACCATCATACTTATGAAGTTTACTGCAGGAGCCTGCTTTGTGGTTTATGGAGCATTAGCATTTTAGAAATGGCGCAAAGAATGTTTTTTTCCTATGCTGACAGATAAAAACCACCCAGGGTGGTATTTAGGTGAAAAGCGTGGTTTTGGCCATGCAGTAATATTTGGGGGCTGGCAGTTTATGATGTAACTTGCTGAAGCAAATCTTTTTCAGGCCTGTCTCTCAAACTTGTGAAATTAGATTTTCAGTTTCTCAGCAATGGCTATGTGTTGCCACAAACTGAAATAGAATCCTGATGATAGAATTATGTTCTATTTGCGAAATAATGGTAGCTGACTCTCTAAACGATTACACAGATGAATAAATATACAATCTGTTGTAATAAAACTTTTATGCCATGTTATTCACACTTTTTGCACACCATCTGTTAACATGAAGATGTCTAGACATTGGCAATCATGTTTGTTAAGTGGTGTGAATCTTTTTTTTTTAATTTCCTGTCTTTGTTTAATAGTTTTTAAACAAAATTTTGCATCAATGCCGACCTTTCACAATGACCCAGGAAAATGTAGTTTTTTGGGGGAGTTTTTTGGAAGTTACTTTCAACTACATTCTAAGTTGCTCTGGATAAGACTGTTAAATTAATGTAATGTACAAAGAAATCACCATTTAAACCATTTATAATAATTGACCATATATGTGAGTCTATTCTGTAAGTAGCACATAATATTCAGGGGAAAAATAATACATTTGTGCTCTTTGTACTTTTAGCAGGTATACCTGCTGCTTGTGGAAGTACCCCACACTCCCAGGTCTGCCATATGGACTGTTATGGCTGGAGAACCTAGTTGCTGAACCACCCTCCCATTCCCCTTCCATCTTTACTGAAGGTAATAGGGCTCACCTAAGATGAGTACACAGGTTTTTATTGGCAAATCTCAAGGTTAGCAGCTTTCTCTCAGTGACTGTAAATGATTCATGACCTATCAGTGTTGAATTCCCACAGCTTGTTTTATTTCTGTCAGTTTTGCTTGGCTTGTAAGAGCTTTTGTGCTATAGGTAATAGGCATGTCAACAGAAATATCCAATACTGAATGACTTTGTCCAGAGATGCTTTTCACTGCAGTCACCTGTAATGTACAATGTACTTAAAACTAAGTGATGAGGTTTGTCCTGGATTTTGGGGTCTTGTAGTTTTTGGCAGCAGTGATGATCACATTCTGTGTCCCTGCTGGATACTGGATCTGTCTGTCCTTTGCACAGCTGCTCAAACAAAAAGCCTTTTCCTCTTGCCTCTGTGGCATGTTTAAAAGGACAAAAATATCAAAAGGGGCAATGTTCTACCCTAGTTTTCCTTCACAGTACATTCACCAAGTCTAGTGCATTTTCCTGTACTCTGAATATAGTCAGTAAAGATCGTAAAATAGTACCAGGCTCTTAATCAGGGTAAATCTCTGGTAATGTTGCATTTGTATAATTCACAAGATGCCATTTCAAATAAACCATTTAAGGCATGGTCTTGGCTGACATTGTGACTTTGGGTAAATATTGGTCTGGAATTCCTAGACTATCTATCCATTTATCCATCTACCTGTCCATCTGTCTAAATGAATAGGTATCTGTAGAGAATAATTTGCTAACTAGAATAAATGTCTACGTGTGCATTTTCACTTTTTGCACACAACAATGCATATGGTAAAGATAATGTATTAATTCAAGATGAGTGACTCACTGTGACAATTGACTGAATGCTCAGACACAGTTTTTCATTTATTTTCATTTATTTATTTTCATTAAATTTCAGTCACTGTTTTTTTGGACATACACAAATAAAACAACCATACTGACTTTACAGAGAACAGTTATTTCATACAAAACAAACTAAATAAAAAAGCTCTAAATAAATTCACCCACTAGGAACAAAACTGTTTTACAGCAAGTATTCAAGTTCATGTGCTTAAGCAGCATGATTCCATTAAATTTTGTGGGGAAAAACCACACAAACATACATACATGCATACATATTAATATTTGGTACATAAAAGGCTAATATTTAAACATGGAAATGGTATTCAGAGTGCACATAAAATGACTTTGAGGGATTTATTTGAACTTGGTTCTTTATTGTCAATGGGTGGTTCATTTCAGAATAAAAATACTATCATACATGAATTCCTTCATTAAAACACCTTCAGTACATCAAAAATAACTTAAGAATGAATGTTTTCTGTTTTTGAGGAGTTAATTAAACAGAGTTAAAATATTACACACTTTTAAATTAAAAAGCTATACAATTGAATATATAATCACATATTGGTGCACTCATCTTTTCCTTTCTTACTTTGAATTTCAGTTATGTTTGAAAAGTGCAGAAATATTTATTTGTATGGGAAATATATTTAAGTCTGTATGGTAAAAAAAAATATCCCAAGTTAGTCTCAGTTAGTTTCCATCAAGGTAAAAACTTTGATGGCATAAAGTTCTATTTTTTTGAGCAGAAACTCACTTCTGATGGCCTTATTAGCACATTGGGTAGATTAGATGCTGTGAAAACACAATACAAAATCAAAAGCAAAGTAAATAAAGGAGAATATAGAATATTTCACATGAAGTTTCATAATAACATTTTAATAATGTTATTATTATTATTATTATTATTATTATTATTATTATTATTAATAATAATAATAATAATAATAATAATAATAATAATAATAACAATAATATAATAATAACAACAATAATAATAATTGTATAATAATAATAATAATAATAATAAAACAACAACAATAATAATAACAATAACAACAATAATAATAATTGTTAATAATAATACTAATAACAATAATAATAACAATAACAACAATACTAATAATTGTTAATAATAATAATAATAATAATAATAATAATATAATAATACTAATAACCATAATAATAACAATAACAATAATAATAATTGTTAATAATAATAATAATAATAATAATAATAATAATACTAATAACAATAATAATAACAATAACAACAATAATAATAATTGTTAATAATAATAATAATAATAATAATAATAATAATAATGGGAAAGCATTTCATGCTTGGTGTAATAGTTTGCTTACCCCCTTATCTGGCAGTTCTGCGCTTGGACAAAAGATCCAGTGTATGTGATGTCACACCACACAGCGTTGTTGGAAAAATCAGATTCTTGTACTTGGTAAGTTGGGTTCACTATAACCTGCAAGTTGAAAACAGAATCCAATCAAATGCAATTGGTCCATTCACTATGCTCCAATTAAATGAAGCGGTCTCATTCTGTATTTGAAAACAGTGCAATAATAGCTAAGCTGGCTGAGTGAAGGATCATGAATTTACATTTAACCATCATAAATAGCTGTGCAAGAGTTCTTTTTACCACTTCCCTGAAAGACAATGTCTCCAACCTCAAAGATTCCCCATCACTGCTCTGGGACACCAAATTCTTGGGCCGTACAGAGGACAGACTCCTACTAGCCTATCCAACATCAGCTAGACAACCAGCCTACTCAAAGATTCTATACACACAAGGAACGTCTGATGTCCTATGGAACCTCCTGTTAAGATGCAAATAGGATTGAAGGAATGCAGGAATTGAGTATCTGGTGAATTTAAAGAATCCATGATCTGCCTTTACTGGGAGGTCTCTCATCCAAATCCAGTCTCACATAATGTAGCTTCAACTGTCAGGCATAGGAAAATAACAGAATTCTAAGGCTGCTGGCCAACCGCAGTGGGACAGTGCTTAACCCTTTGAAGAGTAGGTTTTTAGAATATTTTTTCAAAATACTGAGGGTTCTAGAACTCAATTGCTTTCAAATAACAGTACTGATTGTTACATCAGCATTACAATGTTCAGTGAAGAACATTCTAGTCACATGTTTGTGATCTTACACCTTAAAGGGTTAACTAAATCTCGTCATGATGCAATATGAATGCACCTATACTGGACCAAAGCACAAACCCACTGTTCAAACTCCTTTGCTTTAGTTTAACTGTATGTCTAGCAGGTTGTAGATAAACATTGTATACCATAGTATGGGATCTAGGCATCTGATGTTAAATTCTTTACATTTTATATTGTTTAAAATTCTTTCTGTACATAGGTTTGATCTACCTATTTCTGTGTTTTTTTTCCAGTCCCCCAAATAAAAAAATAAAAACGTCACACAAATAAATATCTAATGCAGAAGTTATTTAATGTTACCTTGAGGATGTAATTACCAGGAGGCACATCTGTGATGTCAATCCACTGACAGTCAATGTCGGCGTCATAGGTGTCGTAGCAACCAGGACCCAATCCCTGCACCACGTGAAGCACAGAAAGGGTGAAGATGCACACTGGCTTTTGAAATGCAGACCACCGTGCATGCCCATTCTGCCCATTCAGTTCAGAGCATTTGGTAAATGCTGATTAATTTCAGAAGCTAATGCATTCAGCATACCTGTGTGTGTGCTGTGCAGGCATATCGCCTTTGGAATCCTGGATCACAGGTGGTGTCCTCCAAGCAGAAACTTGCTTTGTGTCCCTCAGCGACTTTCCGCCCAGTGGACACATCTAGCAAGTCGTAGGTGCTAAAGGCATCCATGCTGTGGTAATGCCTAAAATTGAATGTCCCGGATTGGGTTAGGTTGGGCACAAGCAGAAATCTGGGGGAAAAGGGTGATCTCTGTGGCAGAGTTTTGCCAATTAAGACTTCAAAAAGTAAGTGCAAGTTATGGACATTTCCCTGGCCAATTTATAAGTGAATGTAACGCTACCAAACAGTAATTATGCTAAATGTGTTTATTTCCCCGGCCATTTCAACTGTTCTTTTTATATTCCTTTTGATTTTATTACAACTGTCTTTGGAGATACGCATTTGGTGTGAACTCACTGATGGCAGCTATGCCATTCCCACTGGTGCCGGGGCTTCAGAGGAAGGAAGTCTGCTGTGCCTTGATTCTTCACCCTCTGGGGGAACCGAAGCAGCATCCTGAAGTCAATGTCTCTGACACTTCGCCTGTACGCTGACCTTGAATACATAAAATGAAGAATCCACGGAGGCTACGTTTTTCAGTTGTGTTGTTTATATATGGCCTATTAGGTTTTCTAGGTACCGAAAAGGAAATTACACAAATATTTGATCACATCTACATTTCCGTTAAACATCTGCGACTTATCAAAAGTAGACTACCCATATATCGGCCATGTCTGTCAGGTTGTAAATAGTAATTAGCTTATACCATCATATCCGCGTCTTAAAAATACCACCAGGTCTGATAGTCTATCACTTAAGTATAAAGAATCACTTAAGTTACCTGGCCAGACAGTTCTCCTCGGCGGCACACCTTAAGGCGTACATCTGCACGCGCTGTATATAAGTAGATGCTTGAATATAATAAGGGTCCGGAATGAGGTCCGGGAGTCCTGCCATAAAAAGAAAACAACACCGTGAGCTATTTTAGGTAAACACTGGCTTATTTCAACATGATGAGCTGAGATTATTTCCTTACCGTTGAGAAAATATCTTGTTCCGTATCCAGACCCTTGCGGACGGCGTGTCGGAGCCCTTGTTCTCCCACGGGGTCGGTAGGCGTTATAGAGAATGGTGTTCCCGTTGTTTATGAAGGGATACCGTGGATCATCTCCAACCATATCACTGGGGTCTGCCGTTTTGCCAGACTCTGGCATAATACTCTCTCTTCCAACATCATTGCTATTTTCAGAAAGCACATGCGGGGATCTAGCATAATTAGAATCATAACCAACAAGTGTCTTGTGATCATTCACTTGAGCTGCGCCGTCACTGGTTTCCAACCGGAGAGGATTAATAGGTTCCCTTGTGCCTTCATCTACGGGATTCTTGCTTTCCGCTGTTGTAGACCCTCCGCGACCATCGAGACCTCGGGGGAACTCAGTGGATCTTTCTGGAGAAGCATGAGCCCGTCTTGAAACAGCAAATACATTGTAATTACGAGCATGATTTCCTCCTCCTCTTGGAACTCCGTTGCCAGTAGGTTCGCTAATTGTCAACGACGGTGTAGAATTTGCCCCAGAGCGCGCTCCCACCGACGCGCTTCGAGCGCCAGGGGAACCTGCAACCTGTTTTCTATGGGATGACCCAGACAACAGGTTCCTCGCTCCAGAAGTGCGAAAGGCAGCAGGAATGTTGCGCCCAACTTCTGGTCTGTGCACATTGGTTTTCGAGTGATGATTTGTTTGTTGAATATTGCCATGATTTTGGTTTAAATCATGTTTTAGGAATTCGGTTTTCAGATACATTTCTCTGCCTCCGGATGACCTGCCAGTCGATGCAGACAGAGAGTGCCTATTAATTTCTCGTTTGGTGCTCAGATAAAATTGAGTATCCCTTTTTGCCTGTATCGGCGCTTGATATTCCGTATCGGTGCTCAGTAAGCTATATACCTGGCCGTTATATTCCCATTGAATCCTGTGCTTCCATGGTTTTACAAGCCCTTGGAACTGTGACTGACTAATTACCAGAATAATTAAGCATTTCAGTAGAAATATATGTAAAACAATAAATCTTGCCATTGAGATTAAATTTATGTTCACTTCTGTGCACGAAAATAAGCGAGTGACACAGACGGGATCTTGGGCACACCGTCTTGCAGTTAGTTGTGCAGTATATCCTCATTACAGTGCAATTGAGAAGCTAGTTTGAAAGGGACAGATGGAGAGCACTGCGCTTACTTTTCATGCGGGTATGTTGGCGCACGCATAGCGAGACTGTGCTACTTCTAAGTAGGATATCGTTTGTCTTAACCATTTCATCCCCATATGATGAATTGTATGGCCCGTGCCACGCGCGTAGGTGGCCTTCTCTGATTAAATAAAGGTTATTGAGGTGATATTCGCAGGCTGTCCTGAAGAATAAAACATGTGGTGGACACATTTTCATTTTAGGGCGACCACTTTTGTTATTTGGGTGTTATCGTTGAAAGACACAATGAAATGTATATTAAGCATTTATCTGACAGAGCATTTTGCAAGCTGAACTCGTGATGCCTTCCCTGTAGCCAAAACACCAATTTTGCGTGCGTATAGTTTAACCTGTATCGCTTTATAAAATCAGAATACTGAAAACATTAAAATGCCATTATAAATAAAGCTCAGTTGCTTTATTACTAGAAACAACATGACTGTGTACTAAGTCAAGAAGTCTAGACCATTTTGATGTATGCAAACGAATGGGCATTGATTTGTATAGTAATCGTGTAGTCCCAAGAATCTTAAAATTATTAGCTTGTGTTCCACAACTGATGGTCGAGATCTGTTTATTCCAAGACCGCTGCTGTTTTCGTTGGTTATTTTGAATTAAACATACTCGATAAACAGGCAAGATAACATATCTGGATCCGATTATTTAGTTTTCTTGTGAAAAGTGGAAAATTCCTGCGCCATTAGGTTAGCTCACAGGAAGGTAAGCCAATTTAACAGCACAACTCGTATTTCTCCAATCATCCACACCTACTCCTACATACACTTCTCAGACGTTTCCCTCATGACGCAGTTCCGTTTTATGCATCAAAGTAACACATTTTATTTGCCCCCGCAGTTATTTACTTATTACTCAAAAAGCCTCTCTGTTTCTTAATAGTCTCTATTTTCCTGTCTAAGTTATTGCGTACATTTTGGATATTACACTAAATGGATTGAACGCTTAAAAATTGGTATTTGAAGGAAATTTTTCCTGGCAGATATTTTGACAAATTAAAATAAAAGAGCTCAAGCGCCTGTCGGCAAGTAGGCCAAATGGCTTTTTCATTTATGTTTCACGAATTAATTTCTCGAGTTAAATACACGCCGGATTTGCAAGGGCTTTCATAACAAAATGCGTTTGTCTTCATCCTTTCATATATTTGATCATTTCAAATGTAGACTAATTTGACAGCTGATAAGGCTAGTATAAATTATCTCAAAGTAAGTGTTCGTTTTTGTGGCTGCATCCACTAAAAATCAAACTGAATATGCCTACTTACACGTTTATCTTGGGTTAAGGTCCTCCAGGGAACTTTTTGCCCCAAACCAGACTTGGCTTCTTATACCAAAGAGAGGAACTTTACGTTTGAAAAATATTCTCTCTCGCTCTCTCTCTCTCTCTCTCTCTCTCTCTCTTAAAAGATTACTATTCTCGAACAGCTCAAACTGACTGACTCCTGAGTCTCAGTTGTCAAGTAGCGTGAAAGAACTAGACTGTCCACATGGTGGCAGTGTTCTTCTACCAATCTTTTTAAACATAAGGCTTCATCGTCATTCACAGAAATGAATCCTTGGTTGCCGGTCAGGTCTCATGCATGTAATAGTAACTGATGGACTTTGTCCATGCAAACAGTAGCTATACGTTCAGTAACCACTTTATTAGGTACATCAGCTTGTTAACGCAATTAGCCTGCTCCTCTAAACAGTGAATCATGTGGCTGCAATAAATATATAAAGCAAAAATAAAAAATAAAATAAATAAATAAATAAAGAAATCTGTGAGTGGCAGTTCTGCGGGCAAAAATACCTTGTTAATGAGAGAGGTCTGAGGAAAATGGACCGAAAACAGAACAGAAAGGCCGAAAATGCTCCATTACAGTCCATAATAATGTTCACAAAACTCTGAAATTATATAGTTCACTGTAAATTTTTCAGTTCAGTTCAACGAAGAATCTTTAATTTCACCAAAATTAAGTGAGACCGCAACATGCGTCTAAACACTCCGTCAATTCACTCTCCGAAAATTCGTTCACTGAACAATGTCAAACACAGAGATAAACAAAAAACTCTGTCTTTCGAGGAAAATGAGCAAAGTATAATTAATACCCAAACGAAAAAAACAAACAGGCATTCAACATTTCATTTCAGTTCAGTCTATCATTTAACCAAAAATAAGTGAAACACAATATGCGGAGACTCTTTGTCAGTTCACAAACCCGAAAGTTTGTTCACTAAACGATTTCAAACACAGAGATTTATTAAGAAAACTCGGTCTTTCAATGAAAAATAATAAAGTGAAATTTATATCAAAACGAAATATCAAACAAGCATTAAAGAGTTATGGGGTGGTCACAAACTATGAGTTTATGTTTGTACGAAAAAAAATGTAGGCCTGTGTCCGACAAGTGGAGAGAATAAAATTGGAGTTTTGAGCTGAGATTAGAAACAATGGATTTAGAAGCATGGTTAAGTTAATGTTTTATTAACATAAATAAAGCACTATATGTTTATGTTGAAGAGGCAGCTTGCCATAAGGTAGGGTTAGTATTAATGTTAGGGGTTCAGTTAGGGTTAGGGTTAGGGTTACAGCTAAGGTTAGGGTTAGGTTTAGGGTCACAGTTACAGCTAGGGTTAGGGTTAGGGTTTCAACTGGGATTAGGATTAGGGTTAGGGATAGGGCTACAACAAGGGTTATGGTTTGGCTTATGACAATTGTTCGTGTTAGGGATAGTGTTAGGGTTACAGCTATGGTTAGGGTTAGGGTTACGGCTTGGGTTAGGGTTAGGGTCACAGCTAGTGTTAAAGTTAGATTTACAGATACCTTTAGGGATAGGGATAGGAATCCAGCTAGGGTTAGAGTTAGGATTAGGATTAGAGCAAGGGTAAGGGTTTCAGATAGGGTTAGGGTTAGGGTTACAGCTAGGGTTAGGGTTAGTGTTAGGGTGACAGCTAGGGTTAGGGTTTAGGCTCCAGCTCGGGTTAGGGTTTAAGCTAGTTTTGAGGTTAAGGTTAGGGTTACAGCTAGGGTTAGGGTTATGGTTCCAGTTAAAGATAGGGTTAAGATTAGGGTTACAGCTAGGGTTAGAATTAGGGTTAGGGGTTGGATAAGGGTTACAGCTAGGTTTAGGATTAGGGTAATGGCTAGGGTTTGGGTCAGGGTTAGTGTTTGGGTTACAGCAAGGGTTAGAGTTAGGGTTACAAATCGTGTTAGGGTTAGGGTTACAGCTTGATTTAGGGTTAGGGTTATGGTTAGGGTTTCATGTAGGGTTTGGGTTGGGGGTACAGCTAGGTTTAGGGTTAGAGTTACAGGTAAGATTATGGTTAAGGTTACAGCTAGGGTTAGGGTTAGGCTTACAGCTAGGTTTAGGGTTAGGGTTAGGGTTACAGCAAGGGTGAGGGTTAGGGGTTCTGCTAGGGTTAAAGTTAGGGTTACAGCTAGGGTTAGAGTTAAGTTTACAGCTAGGGTTAGGGTTACAGCAATGGTTTGGGTTAGGGTTAGAGCTAAGGTTAGGGATAGGGTTAAGGTTACAGCTTGGGATAGGGTTAGGGTTTATTTTACACCCTGGGTTAGGGTTAGGATTAGAGCTAGTGTTAGGGTTTGGTTTGGGGTTATAGTTCGGCTTAGGGTTTGGGTTAAGGTTACAGCTAGGGTTAAAGATAAGGAAACAGCCAGCGTTAGTGTTAGGGTTACAGGTAGGGTTAGGGTTAGGGTTAAAGTTAGGGATAGGGTTACAGCTTATGTTAAGGTTAGGTTTACGACAAGGGTTAGGGTTGAGGTTAGGGTTTCAGCTAGGGTTAGGGTTATGGTAACAGCTAGGGTTAGGGTTAGGGTTATAGCTAGGATTAGGGTTAGGGTAAGGGTTACAGCTTGGGTTAGGGTTACAGTTAAGGTTAGGGTTACAGCTAGGGATAGGGCTAGGGTTAAGGTTACAGCTAACATTAGGGTTAGGGTTACAGCTAGGGTTAGGGTTAGGGTTAGGATTACAGCTAGGGCTATGGTTAGGATTACAGGTAGGGTTAGGGATACAGCTAAGGTTAGGGTTTGGGTTAGGGTTGCAACTAGGGTTAGGTTTTGGGTTAGGGTTAATGATAAAGTAACAGCTAGGTTTAGTGTTAGGGTTAGCGTTACAGCTAGGGTTAGGATAAGGGTTACGTCTAAAGTTAGGGTTAGGGTTACAGTTATGGTTAGGGTTAGGGTTACAGCTAGTGTTAGGGTTAGGGTTAGGGTTACAGCTAGGGTTAGGGTTAGGGTTAGGGTTACAGCTAGGGTTAGGGTTTGAGTAACATCTAGGGTTAGGGTTAGGGTTAGGCTTACAGCTAGGGGTTAGGGTTAGGGTTAGGTTTAGAGCTAGGGTTACAGCTAGGGTTAGGATTAGGGTTACAGTTAGGGTTAGGGTTAGGGTTACAGATAGGGTTAGAGTTAGGGTTAGGATTACAGTTAGAGGTAGGGATACCACTAGGGTTAGGGTTAGGGTTACAGGTAGGGTTAGGTTTAGGGTTACTTCTAAATTTAGGGTTAGGGTTACAGCTCAGGTTAGGGTTAGGCAGAGGGCTACAGCTAGGGTTAGGGTTAGAGTTAGGGTTAGGGTTTCAGTTAGGGTTAGGGTTAGGGTTAGGGTTAAGGTTACAGCTAACATTAGGGTTAGGGTTACAGCTAGGGTTAGGGTTAGGATTACAGCTAGGGCTATGGTTAGGATGGGGTTAGGGTTAGGTTTAGGGTTACAACTAAGGTTAGGGTAAATGTTACAGCTAGGAGTAGGGCTAGGGTTAGGGATACAGCTAAGGTTAGGGTTTGGGTTAGGGTTGCAACTAGGGTTAGGTTTTGGGTTAGGGTTAAAGCTAAAGTAACAGCTAGGGTTAGGGTTAGGGTTACAGCTAGGTTTAGGGTTAGGGTTAGCGTTACAGCTAGGGTTAGGATAAGGGTTACGTCTAAAGTTAGGGTTAGGGTTACAGTTAGGGTTAGGGTTAGGGTTACAGCTAGTGTTAGGGTTAGGGTTAGGGTTACAGCTAGGGTTAGGGTTAGAGCTAGGGTTAGGGTTACAGCTAGGGTTAGGGTTTGGGTAACATCTAGGGTTAGGGTTGGGGTTAGGGTTACAGTTAGGGTTAGGGTTAGGCTTAGGCTTACAGCTAGGGGTTAGGGTTAGGGTTATGGTTACCGCTAAGGCTAGGCTTAGGGTTACAGTTAGGGTTACGATTAGGGTCACTGGTAGGGTGAGGCTTAGGGGTAGACCTAAATTTAAGGTTAGGGTTTCACCTAGGGTTAGGGTTAGGGTTCCAGCTACGGTTAGGGTTAGGGTTAGATTTATTTCTACGGAAAGGTTTAGGGTTACAGTTAGGGTTAGGGTTAGGGTTCCAGCTTGGGTTAGAGTTAGTGGTAGGGTTAGGGTTAGAGTTAGGGTTACGGTTGCTGCTAGGGTTAGGATTAGGGTACTTCTTTAGTTAGGGTTAGGGTTACAGCTAGGGTTAGGATTAGGGTATGGGTTACAGCTAGGGTTAGGCTTAGGGTTACAGTTAAGGTTAGGGTTACGGTTAGTGTTACAGCTAGTGTTAGGGTTCCAGTTACGGTTAGGGTTAGGGTTAGGGTTACGGTTACAGCCTGGGTTAGGGTTAGGGTTAGGGTTACATCTAGGGTTAGGATTAGGGTTACTTCTAAAGTAAGGGTTAGGGTTAGGGTTTGGGTTATGGTAACAGTTAGGGTTAGGGTTACAGCTAGGGTTAGGGTTAGGGTTAGGGTTACAGCTAGGTTTAGGAATAGGTTTTCTTATAAAGGTAGGGTTATGGTTACAGCTAGAGTTTGGATTAGGGTTACTTCTAAAGTTAGGGTTAGGATTACAGCTAGGGTTAGGGTTAGGGTTTGGGTTAGGGTTACAGATAGGGATAGTGTTAGGGTTACAGCTAGGGTTAGGGTTACAGTTAAGGTTAGAGTTACAGCTAGGGTTTGGGTTAGGGTTAGAGTTAGAGCTAGGGTCAGGGTTAGGGTTACAGCTACGGGTAGCATTATGGTTTGGGTTATAGCTAGGATTAGGGTTTGGGCTAGGGATACGTTTACAGCTTGGGTTAGGATTAGAGTTACTTCTAAAGTTAGAGATCGGGTTACACGTAGGGTTAGGGTTTCAGCTAGGGTTAGGGTTAGGGTTACAGCTAGGGTTAGAGTTAGGGTTACAGCTAGGGTTAGGGTTAGGGTTACTGCTAGGGTTAGGATTAGGGTTACATCTCAAATTAGGGTTAGAGTTATAGCTAGGGTTTGGGGTAAGGGTTAGGGTTACAGCTGGGGTTAGGGTTAGGGATACAGTTAGGGTTAGGGTTTGGGTTAGGGTTACAGTTAGGGTTGGGGTTACAGCTAGGGGTAGGGTTGGGGTTACAGTTAGTGTTAGGGTTAAGGTTAAGGTTATTGCTATGGTTAGGGATACGTCTCAAGTTAGGGTTAGAGTTACAGCTAGGGTTCGGGTTAGGGTTAGGGTTACAGATTGGGTTAGGGTTACAATTAGGGTTAGGGTTAGGGTTAGGGTTATAGCTAGGGTTAGGGTTAGAGTTACAGCAAGGGTTTGGGTTAGGGTTAGGGTTACAGCTAGGGTTAGTGTGATGATTACTTCTATAGTTAGGGTTAGGGTTACAGCTGGGGTTAGGGTTTAGGGTTACAGCTAGGGTTATGGTTAGGGTTAGTGTTAAAGCTACGGTTAGGGTTACAGCTAGGGTTAGGGTTAAGGTTACAGTTAGGGTTTGGGTTAGGGTTGCAACTAGGGTTAGGGTTAGGGTTAGAGCTAGGGTTAGGGTTAGCGTTTCAGTTAGGGTTTGGGTTAGGGTTACAGCTAGGGAAATGTTTAGGGTGCTAGGTTGAGTGTTAGGGTTAGGGTTAGAGCTTTGATTAGGGTTAAGGTTACAGCTAGGGTTAGGGCTTCAGCTAGGGATAGGGTTAGGGTTAGGGGTACTGCTAGGTTTAGTGTTAGTGGTAGGGTTAATGCTAGGGTTAGGATTAGGGTTACTTCTAAAGTTAGGGTTAGGGTTCCAGCTAGGGTTAGTGTTAGGATTACGGTTAGAGCTATGGTTAGGGATATAGATAGGGCTAGGGTCAGTGTTAGGGTTAGTGCTAAGGTTAGGGTTAGGATTTCTGCTAGGGTTTGGGTTAGGGTTAGGCTTACAGCTAGGGTTAGGGTTGGGGTTACAGTTAGGGTTAGGGTTAGGGTTTCAGCTATGGGTTAGGGTTAGGGTTAGGGTTACAGCTAGGGTTAGGGTTAGGGTTACATCGAGGGTTAGGGTTAGTGTTAGGGTTACAGCTTGTGTTAGGGTTAGGGTTACAGCTACTGTTAGGGTTAGGGATATGTTTAAAGCTAGGGTTATAGCTAGGGTTAAGGTTTATTGTTACATCTAGGGTTAGTGTTAGGGTTACAGCTATGGTTTGGGTTAGGGTTAGGGTTACAGCAAGGGTAAGAGCTAGCGTTAGGGTTAGGGTTGGAGCTAGATTTAGTTTTAGGGTTTCAGCTACGTTTAGGGTTAGGGTTACAGCTAATGTTAACATTATGGTTAGGGTTACAGCTTGTGTTAGGTTTAGGGTTACAGTTTAAGTTAGGGTTACAGCTTGTGTTAGGGTTATGGTTACATCTAGTTTTAGGGTTTGGGTTAAAGCTTGGGTTAGGGTGAGGGATAGGGTTGCAGCTAGGGGTAGCGGTTGGATTACAGCTAGGGTTAGAGTTAGGGTTACAGCTAAGGTTAGGGTTAGGGTTACAGCATGGTTTTGGGTTAGCGATACAGCTAGGGTTACAGTTAGGGTCCGGGTTACAGCTTTTGTTATTGTTAAAGTTAGAGCTAGGGTTAGAGTTATAGCTGGGGTTAGGGTTAGGGTTTCAGCTAGGGTTAGGTTTATGGTTCCAGCTAGGGTTAGGGTTAGGGTTCACCAATGACTCTACCAAGTCTAAGGACGCATCCCCCAACTCTTTATGACAAGCAGTTCAACAGCTGTGAAATATTATACATTGGCAATTTAAATGAATGGCCGAATGTTCACCCTCGTGATTTCACAATGATGTGTCTTCAGCTGCTAGAGTTTATTATGATGTCATGAGGGTCAACTTTCCACCATTCCTTCTCTATGGGGCAACATTGCCACAAAAGGTAGAATTTTTCAGAAACCATGCACCGAAACTTTCCACAAAGTAATAGCACACCATTCCTGATGAAGCCACTCGATTTGACATATTGCACGTGTATGTGGTGCGAAAACTCTGGGAGGAGTAGCGGTCCAAAAATGGGTGCAATAAAGAAGAATAATATGTGAGATAATAGTAGTGTGATTGCCTAAGGCAACCACACTAATAATAATGCTCAGTCCGATTACATCGACATATGTGGAACTATCTGGTTAGAGCTCGTCGGCAGAAATTTGTCAACGGCTGAAATCCACATGGATCACACAGGTTCCCGTCAGTTTTTTTTGCCAAGAGCTTGAAAGCCAAATACGGCCATAAACTCCTGTCTGTTTTCTATATTTATCCACTGGGAAACTCGTGATTATAAACTGCTATGGGACCGCCCCTTATAGCGACGTATAAAATCAACAGATTTCGTTCGAGTGGTCGGCACAAGACGTTCGACATCGCGCAGAATGATAAATGAAAAGTATAGCCCACTGTAAGTATAAATGCTGCATTGAGAGTTTATTTTATGGTGAACAAGAAACATTTGAAAGAGTAAACAAAACACCATGCCAAAAGTGTTTCCATAAATGGTGAAAGTATATATTACTTCTGACACATATCTTGGTCATGATCAGTAAATAAAACTATAATTTTCTTTCTGGTTAAACCCTCTTGATTGCTTCACAAAATCCTGTTGTTTAATAAAAGAAGCGACATTCAAATTGCTCTGTGTGCTGTGGTAAACGTGGTAAAATACGTATTTCTGTGCTGCTTTAAAATATATATTTCATTTCACAAATCTAGGTGTCCAACGCCGTTCAGATCTTTGCTTCTTGTGTGATAAAGCGAAGAATCTCTTTACTGGTTCACTAGAAGAAAACACGCCATGGAATAATAAATGCGTCCCTTTTTACGTTACACCTGAACCCACCTAAACGGCAACATCTAAACAGCCTTACAGTCCAAACCAGAAGTAACATATTTTTTTTAATTTTTTTTTATTTTTATTTTTTACGTTTTTCCAATCTTCTGAAGGTCTTCGTTACATCTGGTCTTCTTTGGGGGAAGTAATAAGACGACAGATGAGACATGAATCACGTACTATCCCAACAATGGACTTAAAGAGTTTTAGAAAACACAATCGTGGCTAACTGCGAAATTCGTACAAGTGAAAGCTTGAGCGAGACGCAAACCATGGATTTACACAAGTGGACGTACAATCAAGAGGAAGAAACTTTTTCGTCTTTGAACCAACTTGGATTTTATGCTTTTTATATACATTTTTGTTTTGAAGGAGCAGTTAAGTAACAGACACTAAAGGTTTCCTTTAACAAATAGTGTGACCCTTAATGCACATGAATTTATTATCTATACATATTTAGCATTAATATTTAACCGTATATTCACAAAGCCTGGCATGGCTCACTTCTTGCTTTCTTGTGTATAGCTGTGCTTTATCGACCAAACATCCAAATCTCAACCTTCGATTGTATTTTGGTTTCGAGATTTTGGATATTTTTATTTATTCATTATTTTTTTCGGTGGTTACGCAGTTTTATATCTGGGAAACACACGTGCCGTGTCCCCTCGTGCTGAAGCTCTGCTGTAAATTAACTTCTTGTTCGCCCTTGAAGAGGAATGCGTGACCGATTTAATCTAATGTTATGATCACCAATGCCCATAGGTGTCCTAAATAACCCCTGTTTCTAAACCTGATCATTATATCTACATTTTCATTACAGAGATGAAGCACCTTTCTGAATTGCAGAAACGCATTTATGATAAAATGGCTGCAAGTTGATTCAGATACCATATTCACTAGCCTTTAAAATGTACAGTAATAATGGCGCCATCCACTAGGCTATGCAGTCAGTAAATGTATGTATATATATATATATATATATATATATATATATATATATATATATAAATCCCCTAATTATTGAACTAGGTGGATAATTTATCAATTTAAAGGCAAAGAAAAATGCTTAGGGACAGATAACAGCTTTTAAAAAAATCAAAGTATAGAATAATTTCTGGAATTATTTTTTTCCTATTTAGTTTTATGATCTTATTGCCTTATGCCTTAGACTGCAGTGAAAATGAAAATATATAGCCAGTATGAGAGAATATGCACACTACATAGTTGTAATTCACAGGATATATGTGACACACTTTCTTTGTAAAGGATTCAGATTCTGTAGGTCATTTATTAGACATGAGCCACCTGCTTGGCGTGCTTGTCCTTTGGGGACTATGGCCTTTGCAATGTTGCTTAAGGCGTGGAAACTGATAAGGTCCTCACTGAAAGGCTACGAAGCCTGTCCTGATGGACCTCTGGGCTTCTGCTAGCCAGCCTTCACCCCCATTTGTCAGATCCAATTACAGCCGAGAGCTCTCAGAATAGTCTTAAACAGTTTGGGATTTTTGCACTGCACCTTGTGGTCATGAGGTAGTGTTAAGCCCGGTCATGTTAGCGTATGGTCATTTAAATATTATAAGGGCAGCATCTCGTTCAAAAAAAAAAAAAAAAAAAGCACACTTGCAGAGGGGCAAGTGTGGTTTGTAGATGACCACGTGAGATTTCACGCTGTTTTGGAATTAGAAACCTGTTACCAGGTTCACTGCAGGAGTCATTCTGTAACACAATATATGTTACATTTGAAAAATTCATCATCATTCCAGACTCAAAACAGGAAGTGGGAAGGAAATCAGTTTTGGAAGATGGACAGCAAATATATAACATATTTAAATGCATATGTGATACCTATCAAATACTGTAATTGCTTAACTTGCTGTTGCATTTTGCTCTCAAATTAGCCATTGGTGGGTTTTGGTTGCATTTGACAGGCTCATAATTTTGTAGTTTTTTTGTAAGTCTCTTTTTCCCAAGAAGATGTGCGTAAACTATGTTGTGGCTTTGTGCCTCACAAAGCCACAAAAATAATTAATTAAGTGTTCTTCCACAGCTTAATTAATTATTCAAGGACACATGCGGCATTGAGTATCGACATTTTAATTACCTTTGAGAAATGACTGTTGACCATATGAGAAGGACCTCCCAGTCAAAGAATATCAAATAAACTGCCAACATCAATTTAAAACACGATAAATACCCATACATGTACCTAGATATTTAGCAGATTGTCTTATGCTCATTCAGGTTTAAATTAAGATTAATTGCATTAGTCATTAGTTGCATTAGCATAATTGCATTAGTTTAGCACTGAAACATGACATTTAGCTTCTTTCCAAATGTGTCTCAATATATAGTGCTCTAAACCTTGAACAAATAAGTAAAATGTAACTTAAATGACTGCCATGTTTAATGTTGATAGGCAGTCTTATTTAGAGTATTTAGAGATATCCATTTTTACACAGTGGGTTGACTCTGCCCCCAGTACCCAGGATTCACAGAAAGAGAAATGCATTCTGGGGTTTTCTTAAGATTTTAGTTACTACAGAGTTGGTTAAGAAACCACAGATCTTTCCATTGGCCACTTAAAATAAAGGACTCTCCGTTGTGGATTCCTAGTATTAACAGATGAGGCTGTTGTTGACTTATGAGGAATCTGAAATGCAATGTGGAGATTCTAAAAGAATTATGTTGAGGACAGAGACAGAGACAAAGAAGAGCTTAGCCTGACGCCCCAGGTTTTTAGCAGATGGCAAAGCGGACATATATTTATATATTTCCTAGGCTAAGGTAGACGATACCTGATACGCTGCTCCTTGCCATCTTTTCGTCCAAATTAGGCAAGAAAGGCAGTTTACTTTTTGCGTGGTTGCCTCTCAGTAGTGACGCTATGGAGAGAGCAGCGGAGTGTCTGACATTGAAGCTCTCTCCTCTCCCCTGCTCTGTCCTCAGATGCGATGCACATTGTGACTGGGCGTGAGGCAGCTACTGGCCAGTCAGGAGGGCACGGGCAGCCTGCCACTGAAGCTGAGGATCAGAGAATGTCCATCTTTATAAAGCCTATATTTACTCCCCTGACACTGCAAGAATTTCTGCTAAATATAAACGTGGTCCAACCCACCATCATGGCCACACTACGTCCACTGGCACTCTGGACCTTCGAGCGATGTGACAGAGAGGGAATGTCTTTACAAGAGTAGCCATTATGGACTGTAACTTTATTACATTAGAATGCATTCATAAGTGTGTTAACTGAGGTGGGCTTTGCTATAGGTGGTAGCTAAAGTATTACTTACTGTAAGTGCCAAAATCAAAATGAATACATTAGACCTCAAGCAAGTTGTGCTTCATGGTCATTTGCTTAAACTCATAAAGGAAACTGCATGATAATGCCCAGAATTTGCTTACACCCAGTGCATAAAGACAATATCCTGCCAACTCGCTTCCACTGGTGCAAATTATGGTTTTCCTAGAGGCTCATCAAATTTGAGTGACCATTGTTGTTTTTTTCTGTGGCAATATGAAAATATGGATAGTCATAAATAAACGAAAGCAAGCGTCCCACACAGGGATTAAAGGATTAGTGTGTGCTGGACACAGTGTGTTTGGAGGAGTGTTCTAACTGTACTGCTATGATTGGGATGGGGTGTCTCAGTTCTAACTACTCCCTAAATGTTATGTAAATTAACTTTTCAAATGTTTACGCTTACTTACACAGTAGTTGGCAAAGATAATGACACTCTATGTACAAATGTTCCTTTCACATGGTCAATACACATATAAGGTCAAACATTTTATGATGTAGTTTAGTCTAGATAATAATTTACTGTGCAAATGTAAGTTACTATTCAAAAGTATTCATTCTAAAGCTACCCTTAATAACTTTTGCAGTGTTTTGCTCACAATACAGATGGATTATGCAAATTTTCAAGAATATTTCACTCTCACGTTTTCATGTTGAAATTATGGGCAGTAACAAACACAAAATATTTGCTTTTGTTTAAACATTCAAGTAGAAATGTTAAATATAAACACTGCATGGTCACAGTAGAGTATTGTGATGTGTGTCAGCAAGACTGAAGTACACTACTTTTCAAAATGTATGTGGACACCCCTTCTAATTAGTGGTTTCAGCTATTTCAGGCACACCCTTTGCTAACAGGTGCATAAAATCAAGCATACAGTCATGCAATCTCCATTGACAAACATTGGCAGTAGAATGGGTCATACTGAAGAGCTCAGTGACTTTCAACGTGGCTCTGTCATAGGATGCCACCTGTCCAACAAGTCAGTTTATCAAATTTCTGCCCTGCTAGTGCAGTCCCAGTCAACAGTACGTGCTTTTGTTGTGAAGTGTAAACATATACAAGCAATAACAGCTCAGTCGCAAAGCGGTCAGCCACACAAGCTCACAAAATATGACTGGCGAGTGCTGAAGTGTGTAGTGTAAAAATCATCTGTCCTCAGTTGTAGTACTCACTACAGAGTTCCAGACTGCCTCTGGAAACGTCAACACAAGGACTGTTTGTCAAGAGCTTCACGAAATGGGTTTCCATGGCCGAGCAGCCGTACACAAGCCTAAGATCACCATGCGCAATGCCAAGCATCAGCTGGAGTGGTGCAAAGTGATGAATCACGCTTCACTATCTGGCAGCCTAGCAGAAAAATATAGATTTGGCGGAATGAATAGTGCCAACTGTACTGGCCCGAATAGTTTGGTGGAGGAGGAATAGTGGTCTAGGGCTGTTTTTCATGGTTTGGGCTAGGCCCCTTAGTTTCAGTTTAGGGAAATCTTAATGCTGTGACATTCTAGATAATTGTACGCATTGTGCGCTTCCAACTTTGTGGGTTTGGGGTTGGTCCATTTCTGTTTCAGCATGACAATGCCCATGAGCACAAAGCAAGGTCCATAAAGAAATGGTTTGCTGAGTTCTGTGGGGAAGAATTTGACTGGCCTGCACAGAGCCCTGACTTTTACCCAAACAAACACCTCTGGGATGAATTGGAATGCCAACTACAAGTCTGACCTTATTATGCCCAACATCAGACCCCACCCTCACTAATGCTCTTGTGGCTGAATGGAAACAAATCCTTGCAGCAATGTTCCAAAATCTACTGGAAAGCCTCCTCATAAGAGTGGAGGGTGTTACAGCAGCACAGGGGGGTTCAACTCCATATGAATGCCCACGGCTTTGGAATAAGATGTTCAACTGGTACATATGGGTGTGATGTTCAGGTGTCCACATACTTCTTAAATGTAATGCAGTTTGGGAAAAAATGACTTGGAAAAAAACTGTGCTTGGCAGAAGTTTGCTATCTGCCTGACAGTTGGGATTTTCTTTATGTCACATGCTTTGTGGAGCATGTTGGAGGAGTGCACAGCTAACAGGGTGTTTTTGAGCAGTGTCAGTACAATGGCACCTTCCCCAGATGGGCTAGTTCAAGAAATTGTCACGTAACACGTGGTAATTAAGTGAAAATATGGGCTGACCACGAGGCGTATGGATTTACTAGCTCTAAGGTCAAAGCATTGTTCAGGAAACAGCTTTCTGTCATTATTTCTTATCACTTCAGACCACAATCAGTGGCAATAAACTGCAGCAAGAAAGACAAAAGGAACAGCAGAAAGATTTAGAAGAAGAACAAAAAAGCATACATGTTTGAATCAAACTATACAGCAAACAGGAGGGGAAGGCATCTAGGAAGGAAATAGACCAGTGGGGTGTGCAAATCTATTCCTAGAGGGCAGTTTTGTGTGCTTCTTCTTGTGCCAACCAGTTATACTGACTGAACAGCAGAAGACTGCACATGAATGCTGACTGAAAAAGGTTCACTCTGGTCTGATATAGGAGTGAACATGTGCTGGTGCCAATCAGCATAGCGCTGATTCACTCTTAAATCTGACCACAATAAAACAGAATCTCAAAACAAGGTTGTTGTGCTCTGCTGATATAGACAGCTGCCCTAAAGCTGTAATGATTTAGCCAATGTGTTCAAATGTCACTCTGAGGTTCCACACTGCTCAGCTGCAAACTATTCCCACAAGGAAGAGACAGGGTAATTCCAGTTTCCTGCCAACCAAGACTCAAGTTTCACCTACTAAGATGCTGCAGCACTGTGACTCTGTCATCACATCTGCACAGAATTCCAGTAGGTCCAAGGCACATAAACCTGAATCCTCAGTCAGACATGCACAAATGAATAAGGGATCTTCATGTGCTTGCTCTATCAGTGTGAGAATACTTGTAGGCTATACACACACTATTTTATTCATATTTTATCATTATCATTAATATTAGTAGTAGCAGTAGTAGTACTACAGCTGCTATTACTTCTAATAATAATAGTAACCATTATTTGGCAGAATAAGGAACTACAGTTTACAGTGTAAGATGGAAACAGAAAAGACCATTATTAAAACATTTATAATGAAGTATTTTGTGTGAATATTGAAAGGTCCTCAACATAACACATACACAGGGGATCAGGAAACCCAAACAGATTCATCATTTGTTTCTGTAAGACATTATGAAAAAATCTTACGACTGACGACTGGGGTGTTTTATAACTGAGGAAACTAGATAATTTACACTGTACTTTGCATGCACACCTGTTTTCCTGCAAAATGGAAGACAGGGAAATCTATCCATGTGGTGGAAAAAAATGTAAGTTTCTTATTTATATGGAATCCATGAAAACATTTTAGTTATTTACCTTTCTTTTTAAAAGACTAATTTTAAAAAATAAGGAATCACAATAATAAGAACATTAACATAGCACTGTCATTGACTAAGCACTGTTTTAACCCATTTCAAAATGTCAACCAGATCAATATCAGGAGAGTGCACATTATGGAATGTCAGGAGAGTTCTTTCCTGACATTCCATAATTACTCATTCATTTTCAAGGTCAGTTAAGCTCAGTCAGTTCAGTTAAGCTCCTCTTAGAGGATGCCCTCATTCATGGCAGAGGCTGTGGTTAATTGAGGAATCCAGTCAGCTGCCTCATTTCTAGAATAGTATAATAATGTTAAAATAGCACTACGAGTGGAAGTCAGTGCAAAAGTGAAGTTGTTCCTGCTTAACTTTAAGAAATGCACTTTAAAAAAAATTACTTTTCAGAGTTACAAAAACAGCACTCTTGAAAGTTAAGAACAGATGACTTGGTGGTTTTACTGAGCCGCTTGCACGCATTACATTAGATGGGGTGAAAAGAAGGCCAATACACCAAAACAGCTCCTATAGTAATATGGGAAGTTTGTTGCAAGGGGACTTATGTTTCAGTAATTGGGATATTTGAAAACAGGAACAAGTGTTAAGACTAACTCTGTAGAATGATTCTCCTTGTGATGACAGTTGGAATTTACATAGAAGACACACTGTCATTTAGGCATCCTGTTGGAAATGGGGTATTAACAGGCCCTATTTTTAAATCTGGAAAATCCTCTGGAAATACTTGCATGTGCTGAGGCTCATGGCCTGCCAGTCCTGAGCTGTGTTTAGTCTGACCCACTCTGAGTAACCAATTGAAGCCAAAGAACACAGACCTACTTTTGTAGGTGGGGGGTCTGACATAGGAACTGAGAGATACAGTATAAGGCCTCATATTGTTTGTTTGAAGTCAAAATCAAAAAGATGATCCATTGGAATGGATGCCTGAACTGAGCTGCAGTCTCCAAGATGGAAAATCTCCAAGATAAAAAAAATAAAATAAAAACATGATTTGTAAGTGAAACCTTACAAGACACAGGCAATGGTGTTATTCATAAAGAATATTTTAACAAAAAGTATTGGCTATTTGGTGGTGCAAATTGAAATATTACATGTGTATGGAAAATATTACACATTTTTTAAACTGCAGACAAAATATGGAGTCACAGCCTTGCTCCAATGGTGAAGTGCTTTATCGCCCCCCCCCCAAACTGATGCGTTACATTTCAAGTTTCTACCAGCTTGTGTCTGCATCGCTATAATACAGAAACGTACATGAAGACAAATAAACATCAGGTTTTTCCTACTAAAGACCAATGAGCTATAGGTTTATTAACACTTTGTGGGCCTGTGTGCTTCTGCAGTGTTCAACCCAACATGCAACATTCTCAGCCTCACCCGTAGCCAGCACGCTACCGCCGTGTTCAATATCCTAATTTTAAGTTGGCAGGTATGTGCACAGGAGGCTAAATATTCAATGGGAACCGACATATACTCGTGACGTGTTTCAGCAGCTCATTAAGTCAGGTTGAAGGTCAGCACCAGTGTAAGCTCAAATTTCAGCAAGCATAGCGTGGCCTGTTAGAGTAACCCATTTTATATAAAATACAAATGTAAAGAATTAGGGGTATTTACATTTGATTACATTGTTGTACAGATGGTATAATTATTATAGTGTGCTTTTCACGTAAAGGTAGCAACTTGACCACATGCCTTATTCTTTTATGAAGACAATTAACTTTACTATGAATCTTGAAGCCATGGGCACTTCACCCCTTTAGCTGGACACACCAAACATGTGAGCAAATTGAAAAATACTTTTAAAAATCTGGACATTCTCAGCCTTTTTTCTACAATGGCACTTTTTATAATCAAATTCCACAGGCCACCATCCTATCCCAAAACACATCACATGCGTGCGCACAAACAAAATTTTCCACAGAACAACTGGTAAGATCTTGCACCCAGAGAGCAGGTACCAGGGCTTCCTATACCTATAGGAACTCCAAATACCTAGTTACACAACTTGCTCCCCAGAGTTCTCAGGCTCAGTTTGCACATGCCACAAGCCCTTCGGAGCTCTAATTTGGTATACATTTGCAGCCTTATGAATAGTTCCTGCAATTTTAAACACTGAAGTATTACTTTCAATTAAACATTTATACATTTAATTTTAATGCTTTAAGTACTGGACTCACAATAAAGTATATTAACCAAACCTAGTCCCATGTATGGTTCCATTACAGCAGACTTAAATTAAAATACTGATATGAAAGTGTGCCATTTTAGAATTTATATTTGTACTGGGTAGTGCATGTTTGTATTAGAAATGTGGCTGTTGAATACCTTATGAACACAACACCAAATAATACAACTTAAGTTAAAAGAAAGACCAGACAAACCATATTCAAGAAGTTTCATTAAATGGAGTCAAGCCCAATTTGGGACAGCACACTTGAAGTTGACACAATAAAACCACAATTTTTCTGAAAACAAAAACAGGGTCTTGCATTACCATAGCACATTATATGTGGAAAATATAGGTGGACAAATTCCACTTAAGTTTAGATTTTGAAACCAAGACAGATGCTGAAAAATAAAATAAAAAAAGCAAAATGCCATCAGTTGTGATAAGTTAATGTTTCTTCAAACTATTTACAAAACATTACCACATACGGTTAAAAAATACTTTAAAAAAAGAAGAGTATCACCAAGAAAAAAAAAAAAAGATACTATTTACAATTCTATACACAGGTCTTCAGGAATGCACAGGCCCTGCTGTAAAAAACAAAAAACAAAAAACAAAATAAACAAGTTAGGTATGAACTTGAATGTTATGGCAGTAAAGATGACAAATTAAAAACCATTAAAAACAAGGATTCCTCCTCACCTATAAACGATTCAACAAAGTGTTCTGGATGTCTTCGTAAACCTGGTTGTAGAGGTCATCTTTCGATCTCAAACCATCCAAGTACTCTGAAAATCATCATGCAAGTTTGAACATCAGCAGAATGTTTGACACAAACATCTAAACGTAGTGTTGTCTTCAGGGACAAATATGGCCACTGAGTTTAACAGCAGTGAAAATTCTGCGGATTTATTATTAAAATATTTAAAAGGCACACCAGGATACAAAGATAGTCAAGGTTACAGCTGCATTACTCAGAAGTTATTGCATCTCAAGACATGTAATTGCATGGCAATACCATCCATTAATTCTTTAGGAATGGGCTTAATACATAAAATGTTATTAACACAAATTCAAATTAAAAACCTTTCAGGATAAAATATTTAAGGACCATGGGAACCCAATAGAAACTGAATGTTGACAAACCCAAAGTTTATTGAAATCACGGCACTGCACTGCAGTTCACTTTCACTCACCAATAGCCAAGCCGGTTCTCTCCATTTCAGCCCTGTGTTTCAAGTACATGGGCCACACATGCCCGTCAAACAGACCAGGGGGGTCAGGAACGGTGTAATTCCTTGTACTGAAAAGAGAATTGCTTGGAATGACAATGCTGCAAAGAACTTGTTCATGGAGTCTTTACAGCAAAAACAGCACACATCAACCTACCTCCTCCTCCTCTTGCACTCCTCATATGGAATGGCTGTGTAGTAGCACTTGTCATACACATCGAGTAACGGCCTGAATGGGGGAGAGGGGGGAAAAGTAGTTCAGAGAATGCTTTTGGCACACACTTCCATGGCAATATTTAAAAAAAAAAAACAAAAAAAAAAAAGTCCCTAGTGTTTTGTGAAAATGCCAAAATCCTTATCTCCTGCTTCAGGACAAGCAGGGGCCACCATCAATGGGTACACTCAACGAGAGCCTGAACAAGCTACTTTACAGCACTCGCATGTGACAGCACTAGAGCACTTGTATTCCTCGCAACCCACGTCCCAGGAACTTAATCTGAAGATTGTCACCCAAGGCAACAGCTAATGCAGTAAACATTCAACCAGCAAAGCCAGTCAGTATTAATTAGTGATAACCCACATCCCACCCATTCCAGACAGCTAAATTCCACAGGTGCTAAACTACTCTTGACTCAAGGAACATTTAATTTATTAGGACCCCTAATCTGGGACAAGACATGACAAATTTCACACAACGATGTGGATTTAGGGTGAACTGTACAACACTGTTCAGGAAGGTGGCTCACTTGTAGTTGTAGAGGAGGAAGCCCTCCACGATCAGAATGTGGATGTCTTGCTCAGGATCGGACACCTTGGTCTCAGGTGAAACGTTGACGCCGTGGGAGCGGGCAAACTTCACCGGATTCTCTGCCCAGCCCTTGATGGTGCAGACCATGGCCTCCATGTCCAAAGATGTAATCACTGCATCGGAACAGAGAGGAGGGAAAAGGAACAGCAGTCTTTAATGGACAGGAACACTGTTCACTGAAGAAATGTAATCAGCACAGACGATCTGAAGTTAGGAAACAAAGGCACTACCGTTGCACATTATTAAACGAAACAATTTAGAAGAGGGGGGGGAAAGGGAACGTTTCATTTTAAGTTAAAGTAATGTCATATGACTACAGAACATTTAATACAGCATTGGTTGAAAATGCAGTACTGGTTTCCTACAGCGAAACACATTCTTACCATCCCACTGTCTAAAGCCGTCCTCCCCGACTTCTATCTGATCTTGTGGCTGAAATAACAGTGACCAATAAAACAATGCTGCAACCTCAGGGCGATCAGCAGCCTAATAGATCCGATCACACCCTGAACATGGAAAGCAAGCACATACGGAAGCCAGAAAGCATAAAGCAAGCCAGGAGCACTTGGAGGATTCTGGGGTGTATACACACACATCAAAGAAGGATCCAAAACAGTGTAAAGGAACCCACATACAAAGCCTTTAGAAAATGTCCATTAAGAGATGGACACTGCATGAGCAACAGTCATCTTCACAGAATGCTCAAGATTGGGGCACATAACATTAAATGTCCCAATTTAAGAATAAAATTTTTGTGGAGCAATGGAGAAAACAAAATATTATATAAAGCCAATCACTTGATTTATGTGTAAAAATCCATCACTTTTGCTGGAAGCTGTCAATGTCATCTATGTTTAACGTGACTAATGCCCATAGGTATGCATGCGTACGCACTTGAGATGCAGCATGCAATGAAGGGGGGAGACAAAAAGAAATACTGCAGATCTACTGCAAAAGCTCTGTGACGTCAGTGGTAGTTAGTTTGAAGCACACCAGACATCAAAGTAATATCCATAAACAATTTACTCCCCAGTGCCCCACAGTGCTGTAATAATCTTTTATTTTCATTATTTTAATTAATTTGGAAAGCCATCGAAATGTCACTGCTGGCTGCAAGTAATACAAGTCAAAAGGACAGTATCTCAGTTTTGCCACTAGATGGCCAGACGACCGCCCAAAAACGGATCAAGGGGTTAAAATTGCTGTAGCAATTAGCAACGCCCCCAGATGACACATTCAATTTTTTATTTTTCGTGGTTTCAATAGGCCTATTGCGGGCTTGCAGCAAGACATTCCCAATAACAATAGCAACAGCCTGAGATTAGCGAAGACGCGTTGTGCGCATGCAGCAGAGCCTAATGAAAACTCAACACAATCCAAAACATTTAAACGGTAAATCAGACGAGTTAGGACAAAGCTTACCTTGAAAAAGTCATCTTGGTGTACCACGCAACAGTTAGGCAATGCTTTGATAAGTCTATTCGTCAAAGTGGTTTTTCCACCATTGGTCACGCTAAATAGGAATTTAAAATAGCAGATTTGAATTAGTACATTATACGACTAAATTACAAGTAGCGGTCCCTAAACTGGCTAGCCAGGGAATTTACCCTGGTCTTCTAAAGAGCTAGCTATCTGGAGTCTAATATTTGCTGGGCGGCTAGTTACTGAAATGGCTGCCATACCAAACGCATATAGTCAACAATTACTTGGTTTTCCAGTTATCACATAATAGGACGGTGAGTGCGTTATGCAAGTGATTAACGTTAAAGTATTTCTCGTCGATCGAGATACGTTAGTATAGATCATGTGTGGATAAAGTAACTATACGAGACTGACAATACTGCATTGCAATAATTTAAGTTGCTAGGTCTACGATATACAGATTTTGAGAAGTTGAGAAAGACAGAGCTGCCAGATAAACTGACTGACAAGCTGGTTAACAAACTGACCATATTTACTAGCTGGGGCAGTGTTACAGTGTTTCAGCTTATGTTGCGATTTCTCAGTTACAACAACACTGCATAATACTAAAATGTCACCTTAGTCTTAGTTTCAAATGTAAGTTGGAGATTAATTTAACATAAATGCTGATAAATTTGCTGGATAAACTCATAAAAATCTCTTGACATCATGTTTTTCTAGAAATGTATAAAGCAAATGTATCGGTTATATTTGAATCATCTTCAGTTTGTGTGTTAAGTTTGAATGTCCCTCCTTTTTCACTTCGGCGAGACCGCGCAGTTGTTTAAATCTCCCGCTCAAACTCCTCAAAACAAACTAGCCTATGAGCCTGCCCATACTACTCGTTGCGTTCCAAAATGTAACAAATTACCGAATTAGCCGGCGAATACGTCCTAAAATAAATTCAACTTGTAAAACGAACTTAATTTTGATATAAAATGGTCAGTTTGGCAATTATTAGCCATTACATGAATACGAACATTGCTGATCTTACCCTAATGTACTGATAAGGCATGTCAGATAAGTTAGATGAGCCAATTAAAATGCCATCAATAAATATTATCAAATGTAAGTTTAAAATATGGCAGACATAAACACCTAGCAAATAATAACATGGTAATGATGTTTGTTAACGAACTGAAAGGGTAGGCTACTTACCCGCCAATGCCTATGATATATTTCATTTTGTCGATTTCTTGATTTTCTTCACAAGAAGTAAAACGTGAATAGAGCAAACACACCCGAATTACTAAAATGATATATAAAACGTTTGGTCAAATATATTTCAAGCTTTCTCTTCTGTACTCCTTTCTTTTCCCTCCAGAGTCCCACTCTCTTTACTATTTCATTGATAAAGAAGCCGTGCCCCTTTTGCTTTATAGCAAACTCGGAACACGTCACGCAGATGCCTGGCCCGCGTGGTCCGACGCACTTTCTTCTCTCCAATGTCTCCGTTCTGCAGTACCCAATCGCTGGCCTCTGAGCACTGGGCGGGTCCAATCAGCGCCGTCGCGGGCGCTGCGGAATTTGCATGGTGGCATAGGTCCCTTTGCACCTGTTATTCCCTGTCTATCTTTGCATGTACAGTCGTGAAAGGCAGACTGTCCACCTGACCATTAACCCAAAAATAGCACAGCGTCTTATAATGAGGAAAATTTTCGGAAGCCTTACAGAAAGTTATCGGCTGAGACTAGGGGCTGCATTTCCCCATATGGAACCACAACACATGAGTAATTGTGCGTAAATACATTTCGCAAGTTCTGCCTTTAGTTAATGACTGTAGTCCACAGATATGCAATGAATGAAAAATGTTATTTCATAATTATATTAGTGAATGTATAACATTGATTGAATGAGTATGGCCAAAAGTTATTTATCAGTGTCTCATTATGTATAGCTTGTGGTTCGATCACTGACAATTAGTCATTAAGAGCAGACAAAAGCACATGAAGGCATGGAATTTCTCACCCCACTATTGTGTCCTTGTGCCTTTGTCATGTGCGGGGGAAAGTGGGAATGTGAAACGTGATGTGTTTTCTGCAGACAGAGGGAGATAATGACAAGGATTATGCATACGTGCAAGAGGTCACCACACAAAGTCCAGATAAGGTTTCCTTTATTAGGTGAAGTGTGCTTTGAACATAACACACCCTCCCTTCCAAATAACCCAATGGCAAAAGCTATTCAACAGAGGAGGGACAGGCAATAACTGTGTGTTTGTGTTGATTTACAGCGTGTGACACATTCCATCAGTTCTACAAGCAGTCAGTGCAGGGAAAATCATTTTTATCAGTGCAGCCTAGTACCTACTTTGGTAATGCATCATAGTGTTTCCCTAGGCAAGGTAAGATATGACAAATCAATTTATTAGTGTTGTGCGCATTAATATTAATGTCTTGTTGAAATAAGTGATCATATGTTTTATAGCATTGTGATGTGAAGGTGAAGTAATGAGACCTGTCCCTTTTAGAATCACACAGCCAACTTAGCCAGTGGTGTTTAAAATTAATCTCTCACAATGCAAGGTTTCATGGAAACCAAAAACCATTTATTGATTTGTCCATTTATGTGTGTATGTTTTTAAGATTTTGGCCAATTTAAATAGATCATTTAAATTTATTATTTAAATGATAACAAACCGAGGGTCTCTTGTTTTTATAAACAAATTCATTTACACTTAAATATTTAATAATATATTCAATTTATGAATGTAAAGGGAAATCTTAATCCTTGCAGGATGACATAGGGTCATCCATAATTGATTTGGTATAGAGATATTTGAGATACAGATATTATGGTATAGGGATATGTCTTTCATAATGGAGTTTGTAGTAGATAGCAGGTTCCATTTAAAAACAGTATTCAATTAGTAACACAGTCCAATCAAACTAAAAGATATATGTCCAATGTGGAACCAAAACCTGAATTTACAGAAGAAGGAAGACTTGAGGAAAAGGTTTCCTAAGGCTGGAAAAAAATCAGGTCAAAGAGAACTAAAGCACTTAACATGTTCTTTGTCGTGTTCTCTCATTCTCGTTGCAAGGGTTTGCTCGTTATTCTATTCACAGACAGTTCGCTGGCTTTGAAGCTGTTCTTTATTTGGGCCCCTGTGTGTAGCTGCTTGCTGCGTCACACATATCTCTGATGCAACCGTCATGAGTACTGGGACAGTGGGAGTTATCACATGTGACTCCGTGTCAGTCTGCCTGTTTACCACAGAGGACAGGTCTCAGGTACATATGAGTCACCTACTTTACTGTCCTTTAACTCGAGTGAGCGCACGCGCACTTTGACTCTTATTATCTGCGATTTGACCTCTCTCATGCTTACACTTTAAATTGAGATCAAGTTGTTTCATTACATTCTGCTCAGAATATTAGCTGAAAGCAAAGTCATTGAAAAAGGTGAACTGCGCACATTAAACCACTGGAATCAAGAGCCACATTGGCTCAGTTATATAGCTGCTATTCTGAACATAAAACACTATGTGCACACATTGCACTGTAACATATTGCTGTCACAAGTATCGATTTATCCATTATGGGTGGCATGGATATAAGAATCTTCCATAAATGATGATCTGTAACGCCAGAGTGATAGAGCTGTATAGAGGAGATGAGATTCAGTATCTGTCAGGTAGCTGCTTCAGTCTGAAGCAATATTAATATTTTAAGGAGGGTACAGTATGTGAAAAAAATACAACTGTAAAGAAATGTTGAATGTTTGTTAATTTTGATTTAATAAACACAGCATTACTTCTTGTAGTTTAAACAATATCAGAACTGAGTCATTTACTATATACTGAACTTTGAAACCTGATGTGACAGACTAAGGTGAGGTCAACAATTCAAGCAGAGAAACTAATTTAGAATAAACATTTGGATTAAGTTCATTTGAGTATGCAAATTAATTGTTCTGCTTGCACACAATAAATATGTTTAACCATGTATCATTATTTTAAAAGAAAATAATAATAATCTGAGGAACTCAATATTTAAGTTAAATGGTATTGTCATCTGATATTGCTTTGTGATTCAGAAATTAATTTAATGTGAACTATTTCGAATTTACCTCTGAATGCTGATGGCTTCATGAAATAGTTTTGGTACCATAGAGTGTATTGCCGGTGAGACTGACATTTATCAGTTTTACTTGACAGCGATAAAATCTAATGCAATTTCAGTTCTGTTAGAATATCCATATCAGCTGCTCTGCGGATGTTTGATACAGCATTAAAATTGCTTGAACGGCGACAGTTGTCTCCACAGATCCAGGAATCAGAATGGGTCGTCGGTATACGAACAGCTCTTACAAACCTGTTTTGCTTTTGCACGGAGGCGGTTCCAGCAAGGTCCTTTACAAAAGAGTTTTTTTTCCACAGCAGCAGAGTGAGGCGAGTGAACCGCCCGCGTTCCATCAACACACATCCTACCGCCGGACTCTCTGCCGTCGTTGCTACTGAAAATCGACGGCACAAAACTGCTTATTGTCGAAGCTCCGTGCAATAAGTAAATAAAGAGTATAGATATAATCAGATTATGTCAGCTTTATATTTAATGCTAAGCACAGATATTTTACAGTAAGTTAGCCAATGTGTATCATTATTTATGCAGTTGGACAAATTTTACCCATTGAGTGTTTCTTGGGTTTAACTCTTTCTTACAAAGGAAAATCATAAACAAGAAATGATAAATAATATAAGACTAGGACAGAACCAAGTAGCATCGCATGGTACAGAAAAACTGCATGCATCTCTGGGCCTTTGTGCTTTCCTCATAAAGTAAACGATTTATAAGCCACAGCTGTGTGACGGATAGTGAAAGTAGTCCTTCCCTAATAATGTGCTTTTATCCACATACCTTTTTTAAATCAGATAACACCAGAAAGTAAGTTCATTCCAACAAAGCAGTCTAGTGTACTATCAATGGCATATCCAAAAATATTGCTGATTAAAACATGTCATGTTTGCCAGAAGGCTTCTAGATTTAATATTTGACAATGTTACACATGATAAAAATGATACAGGACAGAGAGGTATACCAGAGATTTGACAGCACAATTGTCACTGGAATTGGTTGTGATGAAAAATAAAACTGTTAAAAAAATCACTAACAATTATACTATATTCTTACCATTCAATAAGTTATTTGAACAATTAATTTCAAAGTGCAAATCAACATAGCTACTGTACTGTATATACATATAATTGATAAGAAAAATAAAACTCTATTGGTCTCTACTGCTGGTCAGAAGCAAGAAATCTTTACAGTAGAAGACAACAATAAACAAATCAATAGGCAAATTAATGATAAAAACATGCTGCTTTCATGACCAGGAGATGTGACCTTTCCCATCATGGGAACCAATCTGCACCACTTATCAACACAGCTTATCAATAGATGTAAGAAAGTTTGAGTGCCGGCAGCACTTAAATACAATCAAACCTTTACAGAAATCACCATACAGATAAGAGGCTATTCTATTAAACTGTAGTCAAATGCTTAGCAGATGTACTCTGATGCCTTGACTCCAAAACAGTCATTTTCAAAAGAGCACAGACAACGATGTACACTTTTAAACAGAGAAATGACACCGGACAGCATTATGGGGAACAAGCACAAGCGGTTAAATTACTGTACACAGATGCCACCGTTTTAGAGTGCAGATTCCTGGGCAAATCGAAACATCAGCAACCAAAAGGTGTTTGGCTATTTGTCATATAGCAGGGCAGGTTGATCAGAAACATGGCAGAATTAATATTTACAAACAGGGTGATGCTGCCACAGTTACAACTGGATGAATTATAAGTGCTTAGACATTCATGGCAGGGAAACGGGAAAAGACAGCTAGCACTACACACCAGTTGAAAACAGGCTGGGTTTCATGGTGCACAAGGACAGTGGTTCCTTTGGTGGGGGTGGGTGGGGGGGTGGGGGGTGGGTGGGGGGGGGGGGGGGTGGTGGGGTGGGGAGGATTTTAGCATGATTCCAAGGGCCCTGACTGACAGGGGCTCTCAAAAATAGTACAACATAGGATTTTCTGTGGTGGTGAGGTACAATGTGATATCGTCTCATGGGACCCAGTTCACTGGTGGCACACTTGCTCGACGTTCACAGATTTGTGAGGTGCACATTTAAAAAAAAATTGAACAGTCCAAGTTTGCACATTTTTGCTTCAGCACAATATTTTTTCATCAGCATCAACTTTCACTGGCAGATTCTGTGCAATCAATTTTATCACTGAAAGTGTACTTCACATGTGAGTCCTTAGTAATGTATTCCATGACCCATTGAAACAGACGGGCCTACATTTTAGGGGTTGGGGGAGCCCACAAGAGCACAGATCCTATCCAAGGATGGGGAAGCATGCCTTCATTGGAATGCTTCATGTTGGAATTTCCAGAGTAATATTAGACCTGGAGTGGAGGACTTAGGCGGGCAATCTAAGCTGAGCATGGAGTGTGTGGGGGTGACTCTCTCATAAGGAAAAGCACTGTTTCTAAAGTCACATATTTCCTTTGTACAGTTGTTTGATTTCCACTTGCTGAATGTGTAAATGCTTTTTTTTCTCACTCCAAACTTCTTCCTGTCACAGAGAAAATAAAGTGTTAAAATGAATTGTTGGCTTCATAATTTATTTGCTGTGTATACTGCACGTCCAAACATTCAAATTTTCTTCTTGCAAAAAAGCCATGATTTTGGTAAAAATTACATTATTTGCATGTATTTTCAAATGAGAATATTGTAAATCTATACCTCACCAAGTATGAAATGGCAGTAGAAGTATGCAAACATGCTTTAGAACACAATCCAGGTTTCCCGGTACGTTCATGAAACAATTTGAATAAACCCATGAATTCTGAAATTTAAGTGCCAAATTATATAATTGCATTTAAGACCGACTGGTGCATTGCTAAAACCCACCCTCTTTGCTCACCTCCTGATTAGAGATGTTATTATAAACTATTAGAACTGGATAAATACCACAACAACAGCACACAATGAGTTCGATATTTGCTCTAAATAGATGCAATTACTTTTTAATATATGCTTCATATTTTAAAAAAAGACCAGGGTCCAGCCATCTAAGTTACTTTCACCTGTGCCACAACTATATATTATACTATATGCGGAGTGGCATATTATGCAATCAGTAGGTCAGCATGCCATGTGATTACAAAACACAGCAATGGCGCTACTATAATTAAGGTTAATGTGGAGACATTTGATAATGTATTCAAAATATCACTCATCTGGGTTAGATACTAGTGTGAGAACCTAGCAGGTGGGGCTTATGTAATAGTGGAGCTGTATACGTTTAAAAAAATGAGTTGGAACATCTGCTTTGGTACTTGAGCACTCACAATCCTGCAAGGTCAGACAAGCGTTTCTAAATCAGTGGTTCTCAACCTCGGTCCTGGGGGACCTCTGGTGTATGCTGGTTTTCGTTCTAACCACAATTGCAATCCCAGAATTTTATCATGCCATTTTTTTTTCTTAATTAGGTGCTTTTTATGTTTGGTTGAATTATTCACCCTCTTAAGTCACATTATTTAAGAAAATGCTTAGCATGCCATGAAGAATAATTCTTCATTATCTACCATATGGTTAGTTTTTGTAGCCCAGGATCCACACTTTCACCAGTTAGGAACCTATTGATTCACCTCAGTTTTTAATTTGATTAATTAAAAAACCTTCCAGACAGCAGATCCCTAGTAACAGGGTTGGGCAGCCCTGTTGAAACCGTTTGCAGTACACCACACTGTGAATATGAGACTTGTATTCTTTGTGGCATGCACAGCTATATAGGACATAATGTGAGTTAAAAGGGTAAATAATCCCTCTAAACATTGTAACACATAATTAAGAAAAGTAACTTGTTAAAATTCTGGGATTGCAAATATGGTTGGAAGGAAAGCTGAGCTTGAGAACCACCATTCTAAATGATGGAATGCCATCTAGTGGCAATTAAAATAGTTACACTGATCCATAGATGATGATTTGTACTGTAGGGCAGGGATCTGATATTAAAATCCAGGAAGGCCACGATATCTGTTGGCTGTTGGTGTGCATCAGCACTTAAGTGCTCAATTGAAGTCATTGTTTGACTAAAGAGTCCACACACCTTGTTTCCAAGGCCTAAACGGGCTGCTGATTGAAAGGAAACCTCAAAAACATGCAGGCACTGCAGATACCCAAGATGGGAGCTTGAGACCCCTCATGTACAGCACAGAGTACAGTATGTTGATGGCTTACCTAATGGGAGGCACAGAGCTTCTAATTCACCTTACAGTCCCTGCTCTTCCACCATAGATGCTGGCCTGTAAACATAAAAATAAACATGTTTAACCATGTATCTTTATTTTAAAATGATTTTAAAAGAAAAGAGTAATAATCTGAATGAAATGATATTATAGACTTGATATTGTTTTGTGATTCAGAAATTAATCTAATGTGGACTATTTAGAATTTACCTCTGAATGCTGATAGCTTCATGAAATAGTTTTAGTGCCACACAGTGTATTGCTGTTGAGATGGACATTTATCAGTTTTACTTGACAGTACTTTACTTCCACCATAGATGCTGGCCTGTAAACATGTCAAATTGTGGTTATTTTTTTATTCACTCTATGTGCTTTTTGCAACAAAGTGTGTGAAAATGAGTACACCTTCCTCCTGCACAAACACATAAACCCCTATGGCTTTTTGCCATTTTTAATTACCTTTCTGTTTTGGCTGGAGGCTGTGAGTGCGGCTGTGGCAGATACTGCTGCTGTTCCTGTTCCATCCTGTAGAGGGCAGGAGATTGAATGAAAAAATGAGCTTACATTACAGGGCACGCTCACACTGCACATTTCATAAGTTCTATGATGTCACAGCCCACCACACATATCAGAGCTTCATTTCAGGGGACCATTGCATTTTTCTGCTCAACATAAAATGGGGAAAGGATAAGATACTTGCTGTATCCATCAGATGTACCCATCTAATCCTGTATTTAAAACAATATTTCCATATCATGGCATTAAAGAAAGAATGAATTTTTCTGGGGCAAACATGAAATAACAAAGTGATTCATTTTTACCCCAAAGCAAATGTTTTAGTTTAAGGTTAAACGTGATGTAACTGTCCCAGTTTTTCTGACCTTCAGCCGAAAAGCCAGAGTTTCTATTCCAGTTCTTAATTTAGATGAGCACCTCACAGTATAAAATAATACATAGTCTGGTGTTGTGATTTACTTCATGCTTATTGCAGGTTGCAGAATGAACTTTGCAGGAGAAGTTCACCATTTAACCAGAATCCTTGTACAACCACAGCTACAATACGCTCTAAATGACCATTTCACAATTATGATTTTGTGAGATTTTTATTCATTTTATCAGTGGCGTGGCAGTGCTTTTTTTTTACCTTTCTTTTCGAGCCTTATTTCTTTCTTCCTCATATCTAGAATGCCAAATAAATATGAGCAATTTAGGAACTGTAAAACAGAGTCAAGACATACGCTTTAATATGTACAGAGAATAAATGTGATTTTACTTTTGAATGTAATGATTCAGATGATTATTTTTGCTTCAAGAAATTTTAGGGCTCTATGGCTGTATAACTGTTCAACTAATGGTATGCATATACTGCACTTATATGCAGAGGTGGGTAACCCGGCTTCAAAGAGTAAAAAGACTGACCATGTATTTGCGCCACCAACCTGCACTAAACCAGCTGATTACAATAATTAGTTCTCCTACCATGGTGAAGAGTTATGCTAATTAGAATCAGCTGGTTTAGTGCATGGTGGTGGAGCAAATACATGGTCAGTCTTTTTACTCTTTGAAGCCGGGTTACCCACCTCTGCTTATATGAAATAATTCTGTTATAATATTTCAATGAGCACTGTCCAGTAAAGGCTAATGAGGGAATTAGTAGCAAAGGCAATTGCTACCCCTGGTGGTAGCCAGTACTTACTGCAGCACACACTCGGGGATCTGAACATGCTCCATTGGGATGATCTGTTCCAGCTCCTCCAGGCTGTGTACGTAGCGGATTTTGTCCATAAATTTCACGCTGTATGAAAAACATAAAAAGGCTCCATTCATATGGGAAACATTGTGGACATAATAGTTAGTACCTGATTACTTGTTTTTGACAGCTCAGAATGCAAAGAGTGACTCATAGCGCCATCGATTAACACCATCAAACATGCTTTTTTTCTCATTTGCAGTACGCTCCCCACTGTTTCACTCCTCAGAAACAGTGTCCGCCAACAGGCTGCGGCAGGGAACGTATTTCATTATTTTGCACCATAATACTCACTGGAGTCGCTGTGATAGAGAGGAGTCTGGTTCACTTAGCGTGCTCACCTGATGAAGGGCCTTGAGATGGCCAGTACAGTGCGGATGAACCAGGAGGGGTGAGTGATAATCAGAGATTTCAGGTTCTTCCTCAGCCTTGCAGAAACAGAAAAGCAAAGTCGTGCAGCACATGAGAAATGGACAGGCTCATTAGAGAAATTAACAACACAGGAAATATCCAAATAGGGGGTTTGCAGGTCACCCTGGAAATACACAATTAATATGTATTTAGACTTTGCAGAATGTACTATAGAATTAAAGTCAGTCACCCTTTCATACAGATCAGAACTGACAGGCTGAATTATTTGCACAGAGGTCTTATTACAGATTGCCTCCTATTGAATACTTTTAGATATATGTGGAAAAAAAATGAAATGGTCAATCATGCTGAAACTGGTCATCTTGGTGGGTGTCTATAATGTTCTATACTTACAGTGCAGGTAAAATATACAGATGACATCTTATAATTCAAAATAATGAAAAAACGGATCTTTTTAGATGTAACATGGATGAGCAAAGCAAACACCTCTGTGGGAGAGGAGCGCACATACACATCTTAATTTTCAAAAATGTTTTGACATTTTTTAAAAACCTTGGGCTTGCTACCCTAGATGCCCCTCGAATGCCATCGTTTGTCAACGGAAACCATCCAATTTATTATGTTTTCATAATCTGTGTGATTCCAGCTTCCATTGCTCATGATGGTCTTTGACAAGTGCAATTACTTTCCATTGATTTCTACAAGGCCTCAGCTGTGTCTGGCAACACTCGCATGTCCATCATAATTGCAAATGGCAAATGCATTTACGTCTCTGGTACAGTACGGGGACTAGACATTACACGCCATGCAGTACCTCCTGTCAATCATCTGGTAGCACTTCTTCAGCCAGCTTAGGCCGGGCATCTTCCTGCGTGGCGTAGCTCCATTCATGTAAATGATCATGTAGTCCTCAGCCACCAGCATCTCTAAGCTGCTGACCACGTACCTGAAAAGGTGGAGGGTAAGGGCGTAAAGACAGAGAGGAGAGCGCAGGTAGCAAAATGCCAAGTTATTAAAAATACCACATCAGAACGATTTCATACTTGGAAACCGTGAATACTGCTTAATTGACATGGCGTTTACGTTTAATCTAATAAGGTGTGTGACTGTTCAGTGGGCTGACAATTTGAAGTTGATGTGAAAATCCACACAGAATGCGCACACCTCCAGCTCTTGTGTTTATACATGACATAGTCAAAAATACATTTTTATTATATTCCTGTTTATAAATTAGAACAATGGAAGTATGCACCTTGTGACTTAATAAATGCTTCAAATGTGCAGGGTCTTGGGGGGGTCACTGTCACTTACAGAAAGAGATTCTCCATGATGTAGTGGTAGTCTGCGCAGCTGCTGTCGGGAAGGTAGCAGGCTGCAAACACAATGATGGCGTTCAGCCCCTCCCCATAATAACCTAAAGGAAGGACCAAAACAGACACGTGCTGAAAAGGTCACGCAAGCACACCGTGTGACCGAGAAGCCGAAGCGGACGGACTGACTGACCCCCGTGCGTGATGACGCGTAGGTACGGCCTGATGACCTGCATGTCGATGCGATGCTCTTGCTCCCCGATGATGACCGTCCTCCACAGCCGCCCGTTTGCGCCCGCGCCGTCCCCGTCCTCCCCTGCCTGCCCTGCCCGGTCACCCGGGGGGGCCTTGGCAGAGGCCACCGGCGTGTCATCTGTGTACAACAGAGATTAAAATTCCAGGGGTCAGAAAGTGAAAGTCGTTTCTTCCACCCGTGAACTCAGCCAGCTGATTTCACTGAACAGTTCTACCTCCTGTGTGCACAATTTAGCAACTCCTGGTAACTGGAACAAAATACTGGGGCGGACTTTCACTTTCTGAACTGGGATTTTCCATCTCTGGTGCACAACCAACTACCGCAGTTCACCACACTGCCAATCCAACAAGGTCACATTGAGCTTCTGAGTTCATATTATGGCTGGTTTGGTGCGACTGCAGGCCTGGCAGAAGTGATGTAAGTGAAATCACATGGGTTCTGAATACATTAGCAGTTCAATGTGGAATCACAACATGACCTCATTTTAATGACTTTCAGTCCTCTGCATCTCTTAAGAGGAAAATCTGAAGAAGGGATGATGAGAGAAATCTAAGGCTTACTGTACAGTACATAGGCACATACAGCCTTGACCCTTGTGGTTTGTAGTGAGAGAACTCAACATGTAATGTGCTCCAACCCCATGACACCCATTTCCCTGGGCTGACCTTCCCACTCCAGCTCGTTGCCATTGGTGATGAACTCAAGAGAGTCTGTCTCATCCGGTGTCTCGATGTCGTCCACGTTGATGTCGAGGTCGTCTGGTGTGTCAAGGAAGTCGTCGGACAGCAGAGAGCCCTCGCTGTGGTCCAGAGACAGGTTCATCTCAGGGGCCACTAAGGTGCGTCGCTTCCGATGGCCTGAGCCCCCTCCTCCCAAACCCACATTGAGGGAAGTGGGTGGAGCTAACGTAAGAGCCAGTGTCAGAATGTTAGAAATGTCACCGTGATTGGTTTAGCTTAATTTCACTCATTGTGACTCAAAATAAACCTTACAACTTTCTAATAGGCTAAGGGTCATTTTCTTTCCTGTTCCCCTGGTGATTTAACAGGAATAAAGTTGTGTCCGTGCACATGACCGACAGTGAAACATTCCCATGTATACATTTGGTTTTGGTACAAGATGTTCCAATAAAAACAAACCAAAGCAGTCAGCTCATTGAGATTCAGCACACGCTGAGCAGGCGTGTGCAGTGCCTCCAGTGGCTCTCGGCAGACCTGGTATATGTGCTGTGGTCGTGTGTTTGGACAGCACTCTACTCACACGTCCTATCATCTGTGAGTCCGCAGGAGGTCTCCATGTCACCGTCTTCTGGAAGTGGCCTGCGGCAGAGAACACAAGACTGTGGCAGCAGAATGCACACACAGCCACACACTTCCTCCACAGCAGCTGCATGCTCCTCGAACCACATGCTGTAAAGAAAGCCTACTTAATGCTGCCTTGAGCAATATATGCAGCGATAATTTTGTAGCAGTTATTTTGACCCTGCATCGTAAAATATGCAGCATGCATTATTCATCGTATGACACAATTCGTCACATGATATTTGTCTTGAGTCTTCAGAAATACACTGCCATGACTGGTTCTGAGTTATGTCATCCTGATGATCATGTTATGTAGGCTTAATGGCATATAGTTCAAGTAATTTGTTGCCAAAAAAAGAAAGCTGCAAAGCCAAGATTTAAAAAGTTTCTTGACCCTATAATATCACATCTAATTATTGTTGAAGATTTCAACATTACTCAAAATGAAACCTCAAAATTTCCTCTCAAACAACACTACATGAAGTTGTTCCAGCACGGTAGCACGAACATCATTGGAAGAGAGATAATAACCCCCCCGATAAACCATTGTGTGAATACTAACTACAGCCTACAGAAAATCTGTACAACTAGAAAGAAAGGCGGTAATCAAAGTCCCTCTGGGGGCTTTTAAAATTCTAGTAGCAGCACAGAAAGAAATGAGAAAGGAGTGAACTGGTGACATGTTAATAACCCCTCTGCTGTGTTAAGGCAGAAACAACTGCCACCCTATAGCCATTTTACAGGAAATCATTATTCCAGAGTATCCCTCTGAAGTGAAAGAGAAAAGAGCCAAAAAAAACCCCCAAATGCACAAAACACCTCATTGCACATCTATGGAGAGCTGACATTCGCTCACAGCCTGCTAGACAGGGCAATGAGTATCTGAGTGAAAGTGAAAGACTTTATCACCCCCCTCAAATTGCAGCACTGTGCAGGACTGCGCAGACTGGTTTCCCCAGTATACAGAACTACGCTACCCTGACAAATGATGTCTCTGCATATAACTGTGCAAAATGATTATCCCCCTGCACAGACTAATCACACAGCTGCACGGCTGTGCAGACGGTTATCCCTCTGCACAAAACTGCGCTAAGCAGACGCTTATCCTTCACTACCTCTGTGCAGAACTCCGTAAAGCAGACGCTTATCCTTCACCACCTCTGCGCAGAACTGCGCTAAGCAGATGGTTAACCCTCTGCACCTCTGCACAGAATTACTCTACGCAGAGAGCTTATCCCCTGCACCCCTACACAGAACAGCGCTACGCAGATAAATTGTACCTCTAGACACAAATATACTGCTTGTAGCCCTTATTCCTCTGAGCTTATCATCGAACAGCTGATATTTTCCACACATAATACAGCAGAAAGCAGAGGAACAGAAAAGGTGAAATAAGGCCGTGACGAAGCGAGCAAACGTGTGAAATTTGGAACAGTTTGGACTCACCTGCAGGAGAAGAAGAGGGAATGATTTTATACAGGATTAAGGTTGCTTTTCATCTACAGTCGTTTATCCTAAATTGTCCCTGTGCAGCACCCTTTTAGGAAATTGGAGCTGCGACATTCAGCCTAGCTCACACACACACGCACGCACACACACACAAACCACAGAAGGGACTTGGCCTTATGATGCATCTGCTGCTCCTCTCCTTTCTCTAAGCCTGTCCGGCCTCCATCTTCCTGAGATGATGCTGTGTTGTTGACTGCTGACTGTGGTCACATGACGTAGGGCATTACCATATAAGGGCAGAGCTGCACCTGCTCTTTTCTTAGACTCAGGCAGCCTTATTCATCGCTCTCTCTCTCTCTTTCCCTCTCCCCCCTCCTTCATAATGTCCTCTCTTTCAGTATTTCCACTCTCCTTTCTCAATCTTACAGTTGCTCCTATTTAGCATACGGGGGGATGGGTGGTGCAAGGTGGGGATTGGGTGGTGCATAGTAAATAACAGTGGATGCTCGGACTCATGTACAAGTACTTTGCTTCTGAGAGACTATTGACTATAATCAATATAGAAACCTATCCAGTCCAGCACTGATCTGCATAAGCCTGCTTTCTTTCTAAATGCAATGCTATTACTAAAATAGATGTGGTTGGTTGTGAATTTCGCAAGGATGGTGGGAAAAACAATTATATCATGGTAGCAATTCCCATGTTACTGTCCTGGGTAGATGTCAAATATACATCACAGCTCAAGGGCCTACCCTTGATCGTGTTTACTTTTAATTAACAGTGTGCTGGTGATGTGACTTTTAAACCTTGCTATACGACTGCACAAGCTAATCAATGGGAAATGACTTTCTTACAATCAGTTTGTCTACATTACATCAACCTTCAAGATTGAGTCTTGTGAGCATAAGGAATTCAAAACACTATGCTAACAATTGTTTCTGAGGTTAGGGTTTTGTCTCCTTGCAAATTAATTTCTGAATCTACCTTGAATTAAACATATTTCCCTAAATTAGTCCATCATATAATAAACCCAAATATTGGATAGAATATAGCGTGCTCCATAATGTTTGGGACTTAAAAGGTTAAAAGTGCACATTCTCAAATTTTATTAAATGGGATTGTTATACATATTGGTTTCACCACGTAGAAATTGCAACACATATCAGGACACCATAATGTTTGGGACATATTAATGTTATGTAAATGAAAGTAGTTGTGTTTAGTACTTTGTTGCATATCCTTTGCATGTAATGACTGCTTGACTTCCGTGACCTATAGACATCACCAGGTGCTGAGTATCTTCACCGGTGATGCTCTACCCAGGTCTGTACTGCAGCCATCTTCAGCTCCTGCTTGTTTGGGGGCTATTTGAAATGCATGTTTATTTAGATTCAGATCAGGTGAATGACTTGGCCAAACAAGGATTTTAGTTTTTGGCTTTAAAGAATTCATTTGTTGCTTTAGCAGTATGATTGGGATTGTTGTCTTGCTGTAGGATGAAGCACCATCCGATGAGTTTGGAGGCATATGGTTGAACGAGAGCAGATAAGATGCTTGTGTATACTTCAGAATGCATTCTGCACATTTCATTGGTACGACTCTGGTCCTCATTGACAAACAGCAATAACAGACTCCAAAGGCAACCAAAAGCCTAGAATCAAGATGAAATATTGAAAGCTGTCTCATACCTGCACTAATGAAGCAGTTAAACACAACTGACTAATCAGAAACAAGTGAAACCATTTGTCCCAAACATTATGGTACCTTGAAACGGGGGGACTATGTATAAAAAGTTTTGTAATTTTTACATAGTGAAATAAAAGCTGAAAGTGTGCGCTTTAACCACATGTAAATTGTTTGATTACAAATATATAATCGAGGAGTACAGAGCCAAATCAAGAAAACATGTAGGCCAACACCACAAACCATCTACACAGTTGTGCCACAGCTATGGTACTTCTCTATATTTTATGTAGATAATTTAATCAGGAAAAGTATTACACAAGCCAGCAACCTAAATCATCAGGTCTGGTACTGAAAATATTTTAATATTAATGGTTACAATAGGCCCTGACACTTGCTTCTATCCTCTGATTTTTCACACCTTAACCTCTATGTTGTCATAGCAACCAGTTTTCTCCATACCTGTGAGCCTGAATGTAATTTTTACATGTCCTTTATATATTTTCCATATATGGCTGTTACAGCCACTATTAGCACATTCATCACCAAACATTTTGGTTTGCTCATAATGAATCTCTCCGCTCTCCACTTAGGTAAGTTACTTTGCATAAGAGCTCCTGCCAAGTGACTAATGTAATGTAACATATAAAAACACTGTGCTGCTGTTCATTTTCATAGGCTACTCATTTACAACCCATTCTAGAAGGCTTTCCTAGGCCGGTGCAAAGCTGGTCCAGATGGGAACTCGCATCATCCCTCAGGGGTGGATTACAATTTATGTAATGCACTGCTGCTAGGTATTTACTACAAGAAATAATAATGACATCACACCAATGTGCTGGTTCCACTCAATTCACATTCCATCATTTCAAATGTTCACAAAAAAAGGTTTAATAGACTGTTGATTATCTATAAATTATTGTGGTTATTATTATTATCACATGAAAACATTTTTAATGTATGTAACAGTAACTACATTCATAAAACAAATGCTTTCGAGATAAATGTTTGCATATAAAGCGAGGACCAAAAATGTATTTCTCTGAATATTGCCTTTATCAGTGTAAGATGCTTTTCTATGTAACATCTAAATATAAGATGTTATCAGTAACTGTATTAGTAAGAGGAAATGCCAATGAATGCCTTTAAAGGATTCATACTACAGTACACAAGCCACACTCAACAGCTGAAGAATGACGATCCACGAAAATGGTGAGACTTTGTAAATACACAGCTGAAAAGGAAGCCAAAGGGCTCAGGCCATGTATGGATGGATGAAGTTGCAAAGGCAGATGTGGCCAGGGAATTAAAAAGACGTTTTTGCTGGGGCGTGGTGTGAAAGCACATCGCAGAGCATTCTCCCTCTTCCAACATCTAGCGACAAGAATGAGCTTTGCTCTGTTGGAGAGGTGAAGTCCTTACTAAAGTAATCATAAAGTAGAAAAGCGGCAGGCCCGGAGGGCATTACTTCTTGGCTTCTAAAAGAAGATATAGCTCCTGTCATGATTAATCTCTATAATCAGTCATTCTCAGAGGGCAAGCTTTCAACCATGCGGAAAAACGCAAATGTAGTGCGCGTACCCAAAGAGCCAGGAGCAAACCGACCAAACCGTTCAGACCAATCTCTCTAACACGTATCATAGCAAAACTTCCAGAAAAGGGTATGCTGAAACAAAACAGCCACCATATCCTTTCAGTCGTAAAAGATCAATTTGCTTACCAGAAGACCTGTTCAACCACAATCACCTTAGTCAATGCATGCCAGTCCTGGCCAAACACATCGGACTCACAAGACAGCACAGTAGCTCGAGTTTTATTGGCAGCCATGACCAAGGCCTTTAATAGAGTCAATTATGCAACACCGATGCTGCACTTTTGTGAGGTCATTTCAGATCCCCAAGACATAGTACAGTGAGTTAGAAGCACTCACCCACGGTGGGAATAGAAACCCAGGCCTCTCACTCCAAAGACAAATGCATTACTAGTAAGCTAGAGGTGAAATCACTAGCTAAGGGCAGCAACATTATTTTGAACCAGAGGGTTGTATCACCAGAGTAACCTGCCATGAGGCCTTCGCTTTATTGCACCTCTGTGCTTACAATCAAACTAACCAAACTACACCCGCTACAATCACTCCCCTTTGAATCCCTCACCATTTGAAACTCCACAGCAACGTTTTTTTAATGATTCTGAATCCGGGTCAGTCCGCACCAACGTAGCCTGCTACGAGGCCTTTGCTTTACTACACCTCACTGTACTTCCTCGCGAACTAGCCAAGCAACACCCACTACAATAGCATGGACTCTCAACTACCTCCTTGGAAGGACTCAAATGGTCTCTTACTAATTTACTTTGTCCTCATCAGAACAGTGCTTGAGTATGGGCATGTTCTACTGCTTGGATGCACCAAAGGGCAGGAAGAGAAGTTGGAATGAGTACAGTGCAGAGCACTTAAGATCATCTCTAACTCGGGCAGTTGGCCTCTCCTCCACCTCCCATCTCTTAAACAATGAAGGGAGGAGGTCACAATTTTTCTACTTAAAGGGATGATCAATCCATCCCACCCATTGCGTGACCTCCTTCCTCAAGCTGGACTAAAAAGCACAGGCAGACCAATAAGGAACAGCTCAGCTCTCTCCATACTCCCTGCCAGGACCAAGGGTGGTCCTTCTTGTAAACTGCAAACAGATTTCATAATGATAGAGATGAGCCATAAAACCTTGCCTGTTATATAGACACCAGGATAGACTTGAAATGTGAAATTTTGTAAATGACTCAAGACTCAAATACAAATATAACACATTAATGCAGTTAAATTAAGCAGAACGGTACAGATATGAGTTATTTAATCAATTTCATGATAAAATATTGATAATTAACCTTGTGATTTCATGCTTTGTGTGCATATTGCTGAAGTGAAAAGTAGTACTGTTGAGGAGGGACCAGTCCATCCCAAATTATAAAAATCTGTGCATCATCAACTGCAGTCACACCATGAACATTAGCAACAGCCTCTATTTGGAGCTGCCCTCATAACCCTAATTCAGGCAAAACCCATCTAATTAAAGCCCATCCTGAGCATCCCCTGAGCTGTACCCAGGAAGCATGCAGGCTCACCTGGGGAAGTCCTCATCCTGCCACTCATCCTTCACTTCCATGTTCTCCATTCGTAAGGTAGCCTCAGTTGTGCCCATCCTCCAGAGAGGAAAGCCGGGGCTGGGGATGCTGCAAGACAGACAGATCTGCTGAGGAGGACCAAAGGTGGGAGCTCAGTGTATTCAAACTCAATGCTCGCAGACACAAGGCTCCTACTTCATTTCCTCCATGTGAAGGAAGTCAGTGGAACACCTCTCTCGGTATGCCAATAGGGTGGATTAAAAAAAAAGAAAGATATATATATATATACAATGTATGATTCGGTGAAAATCACAGAACTTGTCTGGCCATAACAATCAGTGGAAGATGGCAGTAACAACAATAGCAAGTTATATATGATTAAAAACAAGACCTGTACCAAGTGCAGGTCGCAAGACTGTCCCATGACAACCATGTGAAATCCACGTGATAGAGGGACTCCTACCCCCCATTCCCTCAAAGTCAATCAGAATGTGAATTTCCTGCTAAATCCTGAGTGAAATTTCAGGAAAAATTAGACGTAATCCTTCTTCATCTCCTCCTAATCCACACAGAAGTGTGTACTTCTGAAGTGTTCAAGCCTTTTCTTTATGTCATCCTGATTTAAGGAGACAGTGTTCCTTTTTGAATAATAGGGTGACCTATTTCAAGGACATTGTATTTATTGTGACTTGAGCTATTATCAGAACACCAAGAGGACATCTCTGTCTCAAATGATGAATCAGTGCTGACTTGAAAAATGTATGCTATGTGGACTGACATCTGAAAATTATATGGTTAGTACCTGAAAAAATAAGAACGATTTGAAAATTAAACTTTACATATGCACATATGTGTGAGCCAATGTGTGTTTTTATGTGCATTGTTGTGTATATGCCCACCAGGTCAAATTTTTCAAATTTGAGAGTGATTTAGATTTGCCTACTGTGACACATCTCGGTTCTCGGACAGTCAGATAGTACAGAAATTCTAAATGCATTGTATATTTTCCACATTGCTTCATGTGAATGCCATCAGCGCACTCAAGCAGAACACCAACAGATCCCAAATGAAAGGCTCTTAGTGGCAAAGGATCCCTGGGTCAGTGGCTGCAGTATTTATGGTAACAGATGTACCAAGGAAAACCACTACCAGACGTATGTAGCTGCAAGACTGGTCTGTTCACGTGATATGAGTAGCTCCGTTTATCTGCGTCTATTTTAATGAATTTATTGATTTTGTTTGAGAATTAATATGTCAAGATCATAGAATATAAGATGCTATAAACACCGTCATATGTCTGTAGGGCACAGCTGTGCTAATAATGCACCTTGTAATATAATTAATTCAATCCTTTATCATGGTGTTGAAGCAGGACTATGTTGTACTGCCCTTTGACTCATCTGAGACCAATTTAAAACAATCACTTACCAATACAGAGAAACAATGAGGCACTGTAGTGTTGTATATGACAGTATCAGGCCAGACACAAGTTTTTGCCTTACTGTTTTGTCAATGTGCTTTTTAACATTAAAAAGACAGAAAAGCTGTTTTCAGACTTGTATTTAAGTTTATGGATGATAAATAGAAGTGAAACTATACATAATTTGAATCACCATAGCTGGAATATAACATCATGTATATCAGGGGTGCTCACACTTTTTCAGCATGCGAGCTACTTATAAAATGACCAAGTCAAAATGATCTACCCACTACAAAAATGCGAAACATATATTTATTTACAAATATATTGAGGATTCTTTATATGTACAATGTATGTTGATGTACCTTGCATAACCGCATGAGCCAATATTGCACAACACAACATAATTAACTATGTACATTTTTTTGTCATTACCTGAGTTTACTCTGATGACTTGCACTGAATTGAATCAGCCAGGGATACATAGTCCGGACAGTAGCTGCTGACAGCCAGCCTCAAGCACACTTCCAAATGTTCATCAGTCATGGTGGAACGGTACTTGGACTGACTAGCTTGTTAGTTTTGCTGCACTTGGCGCCGTTTGCGCATGCGCAGTGACCTAAGTGTCAGAAAAATTCAGATGTCATCTAACTGGCTGCCCTATATCAATCAAGTGACGGGATGGAAGACAGGCTGACGTCTATTTTTTTTAAAGGAGTACCATGGTTATTTTCACACTTTCTCGGTTTTATGTGCTATTTGCACAAGAGGCATTGAAGAAACACAATTAGCAAAGTATTAAATATGTCCGTTCTGTATTTTTGGAGAAATATGCGTTTTAAATTCATCGTCCTATTTTCAACCGGTTGAGAAAGTTGTCATTTTGCTGTGTCACGAATACAGTAACCACTCCCATTTCCACGCTCCGTAAAGAAATCTGACAGGTCACACCGTCCTGCTGTTCAGACAATGCAAATATTTGACTAACGTTAGGTTCACTTAAATTAGAGTGCCTTTAGATTATTTCTGGTTATCAGAATATCAGATATTCATTTAGCTAGCTAGCTAACGTTAGCTAGCTAGGAGGTTTGCTTTCATAAGGCAATGTTATCGATAACGTTAGCTTGCTAGTTTGCTTTTATGAGGACGTTATAGTTGTGCTTTTATCTTAACTTGGCTAGCTAGATAGCAAAAATTATAATTGGATATAAGTCAACGTCCTTACCTTAGCTATCTATCGATAATTGATATACTACTAAGCTAGCTAGCTTGTGAAAATTCAGTCTCCCAAAGAGAGCGCGTAGCATGGGGGTAGCTATGGTAACGGGGCACGGTCTGTCAATCATAGCTAACTGACAGTTCTCATTACCACGTCCAGACGGTTCGGGTGAATTTTTATAGTGGGAAATTTAGGCTTAGAAAAATACGTTTTAAAGTACATTGAAATGACTGAAGAATAAAAAAATTATGCACATTTGTTTTGTTGTTGAACGTGACACTTCCCAGTTGTCTTTAGGCAACCACCATGGTACTCATGCGATCTACCAATACTACCTTTGCGATCGACTGGTAGATCGCGATCGACGTATTGAGCACCCCTGATGTATATTATTACATCCATGCAAGACATGATTGGAAGCAGATGACATTGGCACTCAAATGTGTTGAGCATGCACCTTTTCTGAAACAAGATTTAAATGCCAGCTTCCAAGTACATGATGGAAGTAGATGCATGGCATTGAGGATTGCAATTGAGCAACAAATCCTACGGCTGATGTATGGAAGTCAACAAAAATGTAATGCCTGGGTTTTCACCAGGGGCAAAATAAACTGACAAAATCAACTATTACTCATATGGTAGATGGGGATTGCTAATACACTTGAACAATAATTGAAGTCGCTGAGTGTTGCAGTACAAGCAAGCTCAATGCAAAATAATACGGGCGAAGTAAACAATGAAAAGCACACACCCCCTCTAAGTACAATGACATGGCACTCAGCAATGCCGTTGGTCTGAATACCAGAAATGGATACCCTGCAGGCATTAATTGCATAAAATACAGTGCCATGACATGCTCTGAAACAAATGAATAGGAAAATTAGCACAGGAAGGCATGGCTGCTAGTTTTACATTTCATTGCTCTGGAAGACGGAAAAAGGCACTCAATCCTGATTAGCAACATTAAATAGAGCATTAAATGTTATCTCATCAATGGAGAATGGCTGCGTATTTGAGATGCATTACACAACCTAAAATAAGTACGTCATCCATACATAGGCACTTGCTCAAATTGATAAGTCTTCCACAGAATCTCCATGGAAAAGGCAGAAACACAATATGCTGTGACAGCATCTCTTCGATACGAGGAAGAGAATGGCAGTCTGGTCTCTGAGGGAGGCAGTACTCACATTTACGGGACAGATTTGTCCGTTCTCCTCTGTCCGTCGGTCCTTCTTTAACTCCTGCCTTCCCGTCTTCCCCGTGAATCAGCGACGCTTCGGCTCAAGAGAAGAAAATGTTATTGTTTCAATTGAACGGCAATGCATGCCTGGTGTGTTTTTTTCTCTCCTTTTTGTCTTGTGTGAAGTTATTGGCCCCAGTCCTGGTTTCTAGGGGGGGATTGCCAGTGACAGCAGCAGGTGTGTGAAGAGACCAGACAGGACAGCTTGCTGTCCTCCTGGGCAGGATGAGGTAGAGGCGTACCCCCTTGTTGTTTGGGTGGGAGTGCTAGAGAAAGCTGTTCTCTGCAGTGGGAGCAGCGTTGTGGGGATTTTTCAGTATTCCACTTAGGTCCCTGTGGTCTATGATATCATAACCGTATCTGTTTCTATATTTGTCATTGAATAACCATTTCTGTCTGGACTCTGCCTTTCTACTCTTTTAACTCAGATGTCGTGATCATCAACATGTCAGCTCTTATCCCTGCTAATAAGTCCATCCATCTGCATGGGTAGATGGATTAATACTTTTTAAAAACCCCATTTTCTGTGTTCTCCTCAGCTCCTCCTGTTCATCCTTTCCTCAAAATCGTAAAATTCTTAATTTAGGAGCAATTCAATCCAAATAATTTTTTTCTGTCTCCTTGTGTATTCATATGTTTTCTCCTGTGAATGTCCCCGTCTTTCAGATTTCCTGTCTGTCTATCCGTCATAAGTCATTACAGATGGTTTCTTCATTGCCACTGTTCCCTGGCAACAACATCGCTGGTTCGCCTTTCTCCCAGTCCCTCTCTTGGTCTACATCAATCCCCCCCACAACGTACACGCACGGATACAACCGCACGCACTCCGTCTCACTCTCAAAAACCCCATCCTATCAGATCCCTCCCTCCTCGCTCTCTATCTCTCGCATCCTCCACTCCTGCCTCACTCCTCCCCCATCGCTTTGCCCAGCTGCAGGGTGCTATTGGCGGTGTCAGCCAGCAGTGAGACTCGTAGCCTGCATTTGTGGGGTTCTGAAGCGGAGCAGCAGCATCCTTTCTGCTCCTGCTATTGGCTGATGGATGCATTACGCTCTGCAGTGTGTTTTCACGTTCTATTAATACACTGGGCTTGGGCTGCAAAGCTCCAAGTATTCACGGGGTGGCAGTGTACATCGCCTACACTCCACACTGCAGATTCTGGAGTAGGCTTAGCACCAGCAATTTTCTATACTAATACTATCAGCATTCTACTTTATGCTACAGAAAGACAAGCTGGCAAATTTATGTGTTCTGCTGCAAATTATGAATATTAAATGTTATATTAACTTATATAAGAATGTTATATGGTGTATTTCAGTTTTAGTACTAAAGTTTATTTTGCTAGAGGTCATCTAAATTACATCCACTCGATTAGATATGTATATGTTTTTGTCATGTTGACATTTAAATGAATAATTATTATAAAACACAGGGTAGTATTGTAACGGAGAACTAGCCAGCTTGAAACAAAGTGGAAACTCAACCCTGATCAACCAAGCTGGTTACAGTATATCTTTGATAAGTCCGATTTTATCCCATCTGCACAAAAACGTGTGATAAATATAGCGGAAAACGCTGTAAGAAAAATGACTAAATATTTAACAACGTGCCCTCCTTTTCAGAAGACCAAGCTGTCACATTCAGCGCTCCAGAACTTAAAAAATATAACAAGCGCGCGACCGGGTTATTTCTCAGGCACGTGACCGCAAGAGGACCCAGCTCGCTCTTGCCTGAAGATGCCAAGATGGCGGCGAGCAATTATTATGGATTCACGCATGGTGCCGGTCCGCAGTACAGGTATTGAAACTGATGACAAATTGGAGTAGCATGCATACATCCACGATCAGTAAGGGAGGTCGTTCTTATGCTGTTCCAAGACTTCAAATCGCATTTTCTACATTGTTCTGAGAAGCCGTGAACGGAAAACAGCGTATTACTTGCATACTTGACATATCAAATCCAGTTAGCTAGCTAGCCCAGCAACCGGGGGGTCTGGAAGCTGGTTAGCTAGCTGGTTTAATGTAAAATATTTCAGTGGCTGAGGTATGTTTTCAAAAGTAATAAGCGTCACCCAATTAATAGTCGCCCAAACCAAGCCAATCAGTTATCTAGCTAGCCAACCGGCTAGCTTAGCTTTTATCGCTTGGAAACAGTAAAATGGCGGTGGGGTGCATCCAGCTGTGGGTCAACATCTTATTTTATTTTATATGCTTAGGTAGACGTTAACATCGTTGTTTTGGTACTCTGTTAATAAAGAATGCGTGGATACTGACCTACCGGTAGCAATTGTTCAGGATGACTACGTGGACTTCTTTCATAACTAGCAAGATGGGTGCATGGTGTGTGAATAACACACTGGGTAACAGTTTGCCGGAGTTGGCAAATTGTCTGAGTGAGGTGGCAAGCGTTTGGGGAAAAAGCTAGCAGCACGGTTTGAACAAACCGATTATTTAGGTAGCTAGCAAAGTTAACTCCAATGGACGAAATGTTTACCATCTTCAGTTGATAGGCTGTCTGTAGTAACGTTAACCCACCCGAACATGACAATTACGTCATGTGGCGTACTGGCCAGTGACAGATCTAAAACTTGGCTAAAGGCAAAGATTATAGATGGGATCTTCCTCTCTGCTGAAGAGCAACATGGCCATGCTAATGGCATACTCAAGTTGATTAGCATTTACCACTGGGTAACTGTCTCAGTGATGCATTTCAGTATATCCTGCATTCTTTGCACGTGTTTAACCTATTTATGATTTATTGATAATAGTTTGCGGGTCAATACAATACAAGCTTCAGTGCAGAGGTCATGTCATCGCAACATGTCACTTGTATTGGCAGCCCGCGGTAGATTGCGGCAAACATCAAGTTGTTTTGAATGACAATATGCAAGCCTGTTTTTTTAAACGATCAAGGTGGTGGAATTTTGTATTTTGAGAGTCTGAATCTTTATCCACTGTGTACCTTGATAGTGGTACGTTCTCTTAAATGGCAAACTAACTGATTTTACCGAGCTGCCAAGATGCAAATTGCTCGTATAACTGAAGGCAGGCTCTTGCTGTTGTGGAATTTATTTGGAGACTCCTATTTGTGTTTCAAACACATTTGCATTCCAATTGAAAAAGTTCATGAGCACTTAGTACTTTTATAGTGATGGAGTAAAGTATAGGGATTATAACTTGAAAAATGCAAATTGGTTGTGGTTTCACACAGTGTTGTGTATATATTTGAATAAGGTAAGGCAGGGCTTTAATAGCAGGGCTATTCTTTGTGACATAAAATTCACTTGACTTCTCAAATGTTCATTTAGTTCTCTAAAAAGAAATGCCATATGGATGACACAGCTACATCTGGGTATCATACACCTCATATGATATTCTGAATTATGATGTAATAATTAGGCTGTAGAAACATCCATAAAGTACAATTTTTTATTTTACTCATCCTTTGATCGGCTGTATTATAAACAATATTGTGTAAATGCAGAAAAATCTGAGATCTCCAAGTGGTGGTTTTTGAGGTAGTTTATTTTCTGTTAAGGTGGGGAGTGCAGAAATGCAAGCAACAAAGTATGCATTAAATTTAAGAAAAGACATCCCAAACCGAAGAATATATTTTCCCATTTTCTTTTTTTAACGGACTTTAGCTCAAAACCAGTGATCCCATTCTGAACTAATCTGTTTATGCAATAGTTTATAGAACAAGATAACAAAATGTGAGATGTCCCAAAAATGTTACTTAAGAAATCAGAATACTTATTTTTTAAAGGATTACGTTTATGTACAAAAAATAAGCAGTATCATTGCCTTCATAATTTAGAACCTTTTATGAAGATTATAATGATACCAAGATGTTGTTGTCTGTAAAATATAGGCCTATGGTTAAAAAAAGGTCTTCAAAGAGACGTCTGTTGGGCCAAAAATATCCTTTGATTACAGGTTTCTCAAGAAGTAGGCTATTTGTAACCAAATTCTCACATATGCTTGAAATATCCTTCCTCCATTGGAAGTTTCCTTGTGGAAACTATAAGGAAAATATTGGATGTCTAGGGGGTTTTAGGTCCAAATTCACATGGAATGCCTTGGTAGTGTTTAGGTATTCTGGTTTGACCATCCTGCTAGATTTCACATGCATATCTCCTGCCCTGCAATTTGCTCTATTGTCTCTGACTTTTCTTAAAGTCTATTATGAAATGCAATTTTAAGGCTGTCTCATGTTTTTTTACACTACTTTGCCATCTTCCTATTCCATTTTAAAAGCCACTGTATTCTTTCACTTTCAGTGACAAGCAGCTAATGCACCTCACTAAAAAAATCTGCTGTATGTTAGCTGTCTTATTTGCATTATATTTTTAGCTTGAAAAAGTAATCACATGCCTTTATCTTTGCTTATTATGATTGTTCTGCAAATCGAGGTTCAGACTGGGTGGAATTTCTCTCGTCTAGTAGTAGGCTTCAGTAAACGGCTTCATATCGAAGCTGGAAAAGGTTCATAACTTGATTCGCCATATTCCGGTCTTCCTCAGGCAAACCTGCGGAACTGCTGGAATCTGGGAAATTTTACAGATCCTTATCCAGGAAGCCTTTTTAGTTTGCATCACATGACTTCTGCCGCGCAGGGAGTGAAAGAGGGCTTCAGAGACGAGCACAAATGGGGACATTGAGCAAATTGCTGGCACAAAGAATGGCTGGGTAGTGCAGCTGTGCTTCGTGTCCGAGAAGCCATTTCCACACCACTAATGATAGTGACAGTTGGGGGTTTTCAGCATTTTCTGAACCAGGGATCCCTACCCAGTCCCAAAGGCACCCAGGGGACCCCGTCATAAGTTAAAAAGGGTTATATTTTTGAAAAGTGTTTTATATTTTGAAATATTATCCCAAATCTGTATGTAGGCATTGCTTATCAAGTTTGGCCAGGGACCCCCTACAGTACTTTGAAGGACCCCACAGGGGCCCCACTGTTGAAAACCCTGGGTTTGGTAGAAACAGTGTACGTTCTGTGATGTTGGATATTACGTTTTTCCGGATGGAAAAAAGATGGAAGGCGCGATTGATTTTGGAGGAGGCAGAGATGTCTTGTCGTTGTCCCACTGTCAAATTTCAGTTGACATTTACACAAAATGTTAGAGTTGAGAGTGAAAGCAGTTGAGCATGTGCCTGCAGGACGTGCTATGGAACCACAGTACGCCCGTGGGGAGCATATTTGTGCTCTGAGTTTTCTCTTTCCTTGATAAGGGAACTTTTTAGCCTTTAGGCATATTTGTTCACATTAGGCCTATATTGTGGTCCTGTGGCAGTATGTAGGAAAGCCTGAAAAAACTTTGTTTGCATTTTGTTTTTTTGCATTTGCGTTTTTATTTTTTGTAAATTTGAGAATGTTCACTTCAAATAATGTCTTTTCCCCAAAAGGATGTTTAAAAATGGAAAATTCAAGATTAAGCCAGAAAAACTTCAATAACCCTTTTGTGAAAACCCCATGTCACATTTGTATTTACATATATTTTTTTACTTAAGTGCAGCTAATTGTAAAATAAAAGGTTTTACTTCAGAAGAGCTCATCTGCAAATGTTTACTTTGTTCAGTCCTTGTGATGTTTACACAAATGGTTTCAAATTTTTTTAAAACAATTATACTCTGATCCAACATGCAATTCAAAATGACAGTGATTTTTAATGCATTAAACTGTTACGCATTAGGCTAAATCCAGTCTAAATTCCAAAGGAAAATTTCATCCATCCAGAAATAATAATGTAATGTTCCCATGATAATGCTGCAATACACCATTCAGTGTTTCCTTGGACCAATGCTTCCGAAGATTGACTCCCACTTACTTCCTATACCAGCACACTGACATTTTGTTTACTGGAATTGTTATACTAATTCATGATGCATCCTGTGCTGTGCAAGTTGTGTTGCTTATTGTTACTGTTGCACTGTTTGCATGGGTTGTAAAAGTATAGCCTACTATTTCAGCCATATTCATCCATCCATCCATTAACCAATGCCCACTTATCCTGGGTAGGATCAGGGGGGGTGCTGGAGCCTATATGTTATAATTTTAGTGTAAAATTACTTAACATTTTTGAATGGGATCTTATGAATATAAATATAGCCTACAGCCAAATGTTTAATACAGGCTTTAACATTTAAAATTATCAGTGAATAAACCGTTTTCAAACAGTATGAAAAACTTGACAATTTGGATATTTAAAAATATTGCTATTTTAGGTATACATGTGTTCCTGTGGAAATTGTTGACTACTGAACAAATCAAAGTCAGTTTGGAGCCTTAATCTCTACCTCTTTCAGATATGGCTAATTTTGACATCTGTAACTGAAAAGTAAAATGGTGGTAAGCAGTGCATTCAAATATTATTTGTTTCGAATGTCTGTATTGAACTGGCTGTACTCATGCTTATTGGGAGCGGTCTGCAATTTTTCGGTTTCACAGATTCTGATTGAACTCTGTTCTCCGACATCCTGATCACGCAAGTGAACTTCCGTATTCTCATAAGGCTTAGTTTGGCAATGTGGTGCTGTTGGGCTTACACGCGTGTTTTAGATCATGCTCCCTTTGAGGACCTCATCTCGCATCATGAGATTTTATGAGAAGGCCTGTGAACCGAATGTTGTGTTCCTGAGCACGGGCTGTCACCTTAATTAATCCGTTTTAGCAGAGAAAAGCTACACGTTTAATTACTTGGCACGGCCTTGTTTTCCAGCTTCCGTGAGAGCATTGGGTCTTAAAATGTTTCTGGAGGCCTGGGCTAGGTTGCAAGCTCAGCTTTTATTTGGTATGTTTTGGCTGATTTAAACAACCTGCAGAAAATGGGTCAGCTCTGATTTATGCTAAGCACGGAGTTCTGAGGAAAGCAGCCTTGCCTTAATTCAAAATCGGTAATGGCGAAAATGGGCGACGGCTGAAATGTTTCACATTTCAACGTACGTCTTGGCTTTAAATAGATTAATTTCGACGTGCCTGCAGTGGTGAGTCTTTGGCCTGTTTCCTAAGCCTTTTAGCTTAATTGTCTCTTATTTGTCTTGTTTTTTTTTTTGTTTCTTGCAGCACCCAGCCGGCTACTGCCTACTCGCACCCGACCACGGCCAGCTACAGCGTGCAGCCGGCTCCCGGAGTGGCCCATGCCGTGACCGCCTCCTACGCTCCCGCCACCGCCCCCGCGGCCCGGCCCGTGGCATCGGCCCCCTACCCCGGGTACCAGGCCCACCCGGGGCCCGACTACGGCTACGGGGCGCGGCAGCAGGACCCCGCGCCACAGCCCACCACCACGCCTCAGACCTACCAGGTATACAGTGAAACGGTCAGTCACTTTTACCGTATCCACGCTTATTTGATGCAGTGTTCCATGCAACTCGCTTTTCTTTTATTTGAGCGCCGTTAACACTCTCGTACCATGCCCTGTATTCATTTGTGTGATTTCTGAGGTCGCCTGTTAATTTGTGTCCTCAGTGTGGTGGTGCTTATAGTAATGATTAGTTTGTCTGATAACATACGAAAAAAACCTGTTTATACTGTCAATCTTAGAACTGTCAATCTCTTGTATGAACCCCGCCCTCCATTCTTACTCTTCTCCTTATGCACAGTTTAGTTGTCCAATATGAATGTCAATGCAAATGATGTGTTCGCACTTTTTTGTCACAAAAACAGCAGGACAACTACAGTTATGGCCGTGCAGCGTCTGCCACCAACTATGAGAGCAAGCAGTACTACCAGACAAGCGTAGCACCTGCCCAGCGGACGCCAACAGAGACCTACTACCAGACAGGTGAGCAGCTCCGCCCGTTAGCTACACCCACGCTGCAGATTCCAGACATCGCTTTCAAAAGCCGCTGCCAAACACCGTAATGTTAGCCAGGCTTCAGAGCAGCTGCTGCGTTTGTGGGCGTATTTTTGTGCCCCAGTGCACTTTGTAACACCGCAAAAAAAAAAAAAAATTAGGCTAAATATACAGCTGTATAGTTTCACCATCAGAAGGGAAATGAATCCCCACTTGAACGTGTATGTCTGTGTGAAAAGTGAATCTGAACCACAAAGAGCAGACCTTTACCCTTTCTTCTGAAAAGCCATGTGCTTGCCTGCAGGCGCGAAGACGGGTTACAGTCAGGCCAGCACGGTGTACAGCCAGCCGCCGCCACCCCCGCAGAGACAGGTCACGGCCTTAAAGCCCATCGCGCCCGCCATCTCCGTGTCCACCAGCTACAACATCTACCCGGTGTCCACCAGTGTCCAGCAGCCCCCTACGCCCATCTCCTCTTACGCGCCCAGCTCCTCCTACAACTCCACCGCTGCCACTTCCTACTCGGGTGAGCCGGCGTGCCCCTCCTTTCCCGGTAGTCGGAGGCGGTTTACGGTTTTATTTCCAGAACCGCGCGGTATGGCGGTTCGAGAGGTCTGCGGCGCTGTGCTTTACCCCGGCTCCCGCTGCGCTCTTACTTTTTTTTTTCCCCCAGCAGGTATCAGCTACTCCAGCTACGACACCAGTGGCTACACCTCCACCCCGTCCTACTACCAGCCCGCCCAGCTGCCCCCCCCTCAGCCCCAGCCCCCCCCGCAGCAGCCCCAGCCTCCCGTGCAGCAGCCCCCCAAGCAGCTGACCAGCTCGTCCTGGAGCAACGCGGGCAGCAATATGGTGACCGCCCCTGCGGTCAACACCTACAAGAAGCCCATGTTCCACCAGAGCAAGATGCCCAAACCCAAGGGCCCCCCCAAGCAGCCGCAGCTGCACTACTGCGACATCTGCAAGATCAGCTGTGCTGGTCCGCAGGTGCGTCTCCCTGCAGCGTCGCTGCTGGCTCACCCACGGCGTACAGGGTGGCGGTCGGTGTTGTGCTACTGTTGCTGGATCGCTACCGCGGCTAGCTGTGTTTCTCGTTTGCCTCTGTAGGGTGCTGTGAGAAAAGGCTTATATCTGCGTAGTAAACAATCTCCCAGGAGAGCTCACAGATGCTGGAAGCACCACATAGTTTATCGTCAGTCAACATAGCGTGTGATTATCAAACGTCTAAAAAAGCAGTGATATGGAGAAAAAAATAAGAATCAAATGTTATTAAGGAAGATAAAACTTTGCCCAAACATAAATGTACTGTTTCTGCTCTGGGAAAAAAGAAGAGAGCACAATTTGCAACTATATAGATGACATCAGTTTGTGGTATGAGAGATGACCAGACAGAAAACCTGGCTTTCAGTGCTGTCCCCGGTTTAGTTCTTTTGTTAAATTTCGAAGGGGTTTTGTGCTATGTGGAAATGCCGTTACAGTTGATTCACAAGCTTCAACACTGGAGCTAGCTGCGGTTTTTCATTAGGCGGGTTTGATTTGAGAGGCGTCAAACGCGCTTTCGCCCTGCAGACGTACCGAGAGCACCTGGAGGGCCAGAAGCACAAGAAGAAGGAGGCGGCACTCAAATCCGGCACGCAGACGAGCAACGGGCTGCGGGGGGTGCAGACGCAGCTGCGCTGCGAGCTGTGCGACGTCTCCTGCACCGGCGCCGACGCGTACGCCGCCCACATCCGCGGGGCCAAGCACCAGAAGGTGAGGCGCCGCCGCAGCGACCGTTACCATGGCACCCACAAGTCTGCCTCATCTGAGTTGGAACTACAGCCCACAGAGTCCTTGTTTGTTGGAAAGGGTGTAATGGCGTGCTCCATGTCCACTTCGCTTAACTACACACGTGCATGGATAACAATTCTAGCCACAAAGAAAAAAAGAGGGGAAAAGTACAGGTTTATTAGTCATGAAAAGCCAGTGTGTTTCAACATGCCGTTAAGCCAAAACACATTTATTTTTTCTATCCAGTAAGCCTGTATTTTTTGTAAATTCGTTGTACCAAATGAGAATTCTTATCCCAGTGAACTGTACTGTAACTGAACTGTAACTGTACTGTGTGTTGCTTTGTCAGCCTCGTGTTTGCCCAGTGCTCATATTTGCCCCCCCCCCCCTCCTCCCCAGGTTGTAAAACTCCACACCAAGTTGGGCAAGCCCATTCCGTCAACAGAGCCAGTTCTGGTGAACTCCGCCCCTGTTGCCACGACAACCACTGCCGGTAAACCTGCCCCTCCCGCTGTCACGCCAGCCGCCGCCACCGCACCGACGAAACCGGTGGTGCCCAACCCCAGCAAAGCTCCAACGCCGGTCAAGAAGGCCGCCGCACCCAAAATAACCTTTGTCGGTATGTCTTGGCGTACACAAAACACGAGCGGAACACAATTCAAACCCTCTCTGGTGTGTAAGGTCACATGCCACTCGCTGAGAGAGAATTGACCATTTGGCATCTTTTTGAATCCTGTAATTCGCGCCATTGGTTACCGCGACCTTTGGCGTGGGCCTTTCTCTCCATCAGCAAACAAACCCGCCGCTCCTCCGGTGGCCAAGGTGGAGGAGGCGAAGCCGGCCGTGGCCAAGCCGGACCCACAGAGCGACGAAGACTACGGCGACGGACCGGGGGGCCAGGGAGACGTGCAGCCCGTCGGGCACGACTACGTAGAGGAGGTGGGGCCCGGCTCTCCTCTCACAGAGGAAATGGCACCTTTATGTTGTGTTTCATGGTCTAAGAACACATTATATTTATCTTTTTATATAATATAGCTGGCGTCTCATAACAACCCTTGGTTACTTTTTTCTAACTTTTATTTACTTTTAAGTAAACATAAATGTGCTGCTTCTGAGTCATATATTAATTTACTGTTATATAAATGTATATGCTGCCTTTGAGTACTGTATTCATTTATTATTATATGAATGTAGATGTGCTGCTTCTGCGTAAAGCATTAATGCTAATTTTCCGTGGTCTCTTCAGGTCCGTAATGAAGACGGCAAGGTGATCCGCTTCCACTGTAAGCTGTGCGAATGCAGCTTTAACGACCCCAACGCTAAAGACATGCACCTGAAGGGGCGGAGGCACAGGCTGCAGTACAAGGTGGGGGGGGGGCTTCACAAATGATTAAATTTGCTGTTATGTTTGCCTTTTTTGTTCAGAACGGAAAAGCTCAACACAGTTTGAGGCTTTTGACTTTGTAACTTTAAGTTTGCATGCAGCATAGATGGTAGATTGCATTTAGCCAGTCAGTAAATCAGTGTGGGGTTGTAGCATGGCATTCTTGGTCTGCTTCTGAGTTGCAACCAAAAAAGGGATTGCATTTTGTGTGTAATTGAAGGCTGTTTTTCAGTTTTACCAGTAGGTGGCAAGATTGGTCCGATTAAGGTGTTTATATTGCTCATACTGTCATCTCTCAACATAAGGGTGGTTTTGAGGTTTCCATGAAGGTAAACGGCTACAAAAAAATCTCATCATTATGCAACAACGTATTTTTATTTTTATGACATCTCTGTGGCCAGCAGCCGTGAAATATTAATGGAGAGGTAGAAACCGAAATATTAAGTAAACATTTCTGGAAGAGTGAGGTGTAGACATTAACAAACTGTGTTTTGAGTTATAACAGTGCAGTACTACTCAAAAGAAACAAACCTAGCAGGGTAATCAGGAAAAAATGGCTTTATTTATACTAAACTACAGTGAATAACGCCTGAAGGCATCCATATAGTAGCTAATGAGAACAGGAACACTGCACTCACCCCTGGACACTCAAGATCACGGCTGTGACTCGGGCATAGCTGACATTAACAGTTACTTTGATGATGTCAGCCTCTGAGAACCAATTTAAATATGCCCTTACCTGTCCGTGAAATACATTAAAATGTTGTGTATGCTGAGATTTTTGCTGGTCTGTATCTGTTTGATCTATCAAAGGTTCGCAAGATCTTTGAATGCCATCGACGAGAATGCCTCCTAATACCCTTAGCTGACCTTGAGTTGTGTGTCATGTACAAATGGCTGAGTTCTTCTGCTGTTCGTTTTGGCTGTGGAACAATAAGTTTGGGTTTTTCCTGAATTGTCACGAAAAGACACGTGTGGTTTTTGGGAGAGGGAAGTGAAACGTTGCGTTTTTTTTCCCCCTGCGCAGAAAAAGGTGAACCCAGAGCTACCGGTGGAGATCAAGCCTAGCAACCGTGCGCGGAAACTGCAGGAGGGCAAGCTGAGGAAACAGAAGCAGAAAGCCGTGCTGAAGAGGCAGCGCGATGACGAGCAGCGCTGGCACATGGAGATGAGGTCAGAGGGGCCGGGCCGGCGCATGTTCATGAGGCCAGATGGGCAGAGCTGGCTCATGGGGATGATGTCAGAGCTGGGGAATCCCCAGTGTGTCATAGTGTAGGGTCTTCCAAAGGGATTCACATGGCTTCTCCCTCCAGCCTTCTGTGTGTGTGTGTGTGTGTGTGTGTTTGTGTGCCTGTGCGTGCATATGTGTGTGTGTGCGCGCATGTGTGTTTTTGTGTGTGTTGAAAAAAGGTGTTCTATTACTATAAAATGCTAAAGTAACCTTCAGTGGGTGTTAAAAATATTGTGAAATCCTGCTCTAATATATATCCATGACTCAGTGTCTGCATTTTTCCATCCTCAACCAGCTGAGCCAGTCAGAGATGAAAGCTGAGTAGGTTTTCTTACCCTGTGACAGGCGCTATGAGGAAGACATGTACTGGAGGAGGGTAGAGGAAGAGCAGCTGTACTGGGGGGAACAGCGACGCAGGATGGGCCCCCCTCCCCTGATGAGTCGGCCCGGAATGCCTGTACCCCCCCTCCTGGTACGTGTCCTCCCCTGGTTCCGCACATAATCATGACAGGGAGCCATCTTGTTCCATTACAGTTAATGAATCCAGAGGAGCAGTCTATCTTCATATACAGATACTTTAATACCCTAATTTTACGCACTGATCGACGGAAGTATCTGAGTGGCGAACGTAGTCTTATTCAGTGCTCCTGGAACGGAATTCATTTAATGATATCTCAATTATCTGACTCCAAAATAGAGTTTTAACCTTTCCTCCATGCTTTCAGTTATATATAGATGGAAGAGACTGCTTTCCGCCAGTATTGTGGGTCTGTGGATTGCTGGTCAGATAAGGGGCACACTTCTGTAAACAGTCCTACAGAGCCCTTCAAGTCCGTGTAGTTAGAGAATCCATAAGAGCACTCTGCATACAGTCATGTAGTATCCTGGTATTGCACATGACCCCCATGCGACAGCTTGTTTTCCTACAATTCGAGAATCCAGAAGAGCACTCTGCATACAGTCATGTAGTATCCTGGTATTGCACATGACCATATGACTGGGTCCCATGCAACAGCTTACTTCCCTGCAGTTAGAGAATCCAGTAGAGCATTCGCATAGAGGCCCTTAAAATCAGCAGCCTGGCACAGACCTGTGTATTTCTCTGGCCCCTTTGGCTTCTGACGTGGCCCCCCAGCTCGGCGCCCCCGCCTCGGTGCCGCTTGGCTCTTGAGAGGGGCCTGGTTTTCATTCGGCTCTTCTCCCCCAAGCCTGCGCGCCGCCCGGACTCCCCCGACGACCGCCACATCATGGCCAAGCACTCCAAGATCTACCCGGTGGAGGAGGAGCTGCAGGCGGTGCAGAGGATCGTGTCGCACTCGGAGCGTGCCCTCAAGCTGGTCTCCGACAGCCTGCTGGAGAAGGAGGGCCCCAGGGCCGACGAGGCCCCCCAGGACAGCGCGTAAGGCCCCCCTCCCCCCGAGGGAACATCTGCCAGCCTGTCCTCTCGTAGTCTTACGGGCTACGGTGTCGCAAGAAATGCGCTGTTATATGCCTAAGCTGGGAGATGAACCTAAATTACTTCAGCAAATACCCTGCTGTATAGATGGATAACTGGTAAAAATGTAAGCTGTGTAAGTTGGTCTGTATTGCTAGGCATACAAAGTAATAACAATAATAATAATAATAGCTTTGTTTATATGGAACATTACATACGTGTCTTTTACTATGTGTTTTACAGAAGTAAGACGAAACATTATCACAATATGAAACTTTCTTTTTCGATGTTGGTGGAGAAATTAGCCTTGCGAACACGGTTAAACTTCAGACCCGTGTTTAAACTGTGACAACCCAACCCTAACCCAACCCTATTCCTGTCTCCTGGGCGCAGCGCTGCGGACCCCCAGCCCCGGATGCTGAAGGGGGTGATGCGGGTGGGGATCCTGGCCAAGGGCCTGCTCCTGCACGGGGACACCACCGTGCAGCTCATTCTGCTGGCCGCCAAGAAGCCCACCGCCTCCCTCCTCAGCGCCATCGCAGAGCAGCTCCCCCGCGAGCTCGCGGTAAGATCTGCCAACTCTCCTCACACCTTTTTTTTTTTTCTTATCATTTTTATGATCTTTTTTTAACAAATGGGGAAGTGTCCTTTTGATTCCCCACGTGTTTGCAGCAGGTGGTTTTGAGGGTCGACAAGTTTGGCCTTTTTTTTCAGATCTGTCTTCACAAGTACAGCGAGTTTGTAAAAACGGAAGATGTCTTCTCCGCACATTTAGCTGGGTGAATGTAGTGGACTTAAAAAATAAAGGAAAACTTGCAATTACCGCAGTAAACCAGTACAGTACCAGTCTGAAACCAAATATCATATTATTTGAATATAATCTGTCTTTGTGTTTGATAAACGGAGGCTGGAAGCCCTGTATTATGGATTTGGTATACATCGTGGTAAATTATGACCACATCCTGCTCAAAACGTGGTCTGAGGAAGCATCAGAATAGCACTGCTACATGTAGAAATTTAAGCACTCATGAGACGTCAGCAGCCCTTAAGTTGTTATTCTAAAAAACTAATTCGTCACTTCCTTTCCTGGAAACGCATTACGAAATTCAGAGCTTCTCATTTATGTGTTGGGATGACCGTAAAATGAGGATGTTGCAGTAATTTAAAAAACTTCCACTTTACTAATAGTAACATAAATGGTGAAGCTGAATATAAGAATAATAATATCACTGCATTAACAATATTAAACCAGTTATGATAAGTGAACAAAGCTTATGCCTAAAATATGTTTTTAGCTCAGTTTTCAGACAGAGATATATTGTCAAGGTTGTAACTCATGAAAAACCATGACTGTTGCAGTGTATATAAATATGTATTTCTCAAAGTGTGTGTCCTAATTTGTAATATTGCAAAAAGTGAAAACAATACTGATTCTATTATACTTTATGGAAATGGAATGTTTTTCAGTTTTACTTTTGCAGTGACATTTTTCAACCACAAAGGTTTTTTATAGAAGCTGTGGCAGCACTGCTGACCTCACGTGCTTGAGATGCTTGCTGACGTTCTGCAGCTTCATAACGTGTTTACTACACACAAGGGCTCAAAGTCCAGCTGGATCAGTGTGAGGCTCAGGACTTCACTCTTTAAAATGTTTTTAAAATGTTATTTCAGGTTGTGTAGGCATACCATTGCCTTGCAAGCTCATCTGGAGTTACCTGAAGTTTTTTTTTTTTTTTTTGAAAACCACAGGGCTACAATTGCCCTTATATCTGCCATTGTAAAACTGCAAGTCGTCATGAACTTGCATCAGTGCATTTCAACTATTCGTCGCATTGAAAAAACTGGGCCAGTTGAAAGCGTACACTAAAACTGAAAGAATAAAGAAGTGAGCTATGATTTGATTTCTAGAGAGAACTACATGGAGGAGGCAAAACGTGTGCATATTTATTCCTTGTTTGAAAGATATTTTGTTTGCATCGTGGAGGTATTTAATTATCCCCTAAATATCCAACGTGGGAAAATGTGCACACATCAGAAAATAGTGTGATGTGTAGTGCGTATTAAAGCTTTATACTGGTGGTTCACAAAATCAAGTAGGGTCTGCTTTTCATTCAGACTTCCGTCTAAAGCATTAAAGCCCGCACGTGGCAGATGAATCTGTTGCTGTTGGCTGATTAATTTCTATTGAGGGCTTCAATTGCCTCTTCTGCTAATTTTATTTTATTTTTGAAACCTTGAATATTGTTTAAATGTTAACTATTAATTTTGTAAGTACAGTAACAAGGACTGATCATGGTTCAGTGTTGTTAGACACAGTTTATTTTGGGAAAGGCATCCCTATACCACCAGCATCTTTATTTCATGTCTTTATGCTGAAGACTTTGCAAATCTTTTCTGATGTGAGCAATGCCAAAAAACGAGAAAACAGTCATTCCAAAGTGAACTACCTTCATACATTTTCTCGTGCCTGTGTAGTATTGCTGGTCTCTACACCGCAATCCTTGAAGTTATAGAAGGAGACTAGGGAGTTTTTGTGGGAAATTCTAAAGGTGTCACTTAAGTTCCCTGACGAACAATATAAAAACAGATGTACTATGAGTTGCAATGTGTTAGGCAATTCAGGTTTTTTGGAGGGAAAACAAAACTTAAAATAACTTGTTATTAATCAGAAAGCACACCATTATTCTTGAGTTCTTATTCATGTTTAGCCAAAGCATTAATGTCTTTGTGAGCTAATGTGGTTTTCATTGTATTTTTGTTGGACTTACAAGCCGAAGGTAGCAACAGCATATTTGTGTTTTTTTAATTTTTCTTTTAAAAAAAAGAAAAAGAAAATTCTTTGGTGTTACTGCCTTTCTGTGTCTGTGCCTCCAGTCTGTCTCATAGCCATACCCAGTTTTGGTAAAATGTGGTGGGAATGTGGGGGACTGCATGACACATTCATGTTCTTTTTGGAGGGAAATTAATAAAGGACAAGAACATTTGGCCATTGTATACACAATTGTATGCGCTTATGAACTGAAGAGAGAAGGGCATTAAAATCAGCTCTGAGCTGTGTACATGCATACCTTTTACCCAATGAAAATAATTTACAGAAATACAGAATGGGCAAATTTTAAATGTGCTCAAATCACAAAATGAATGGAGGGAGGTTGTCGACACAACAGCAAGGTCGACGGCACCATTTCTTTGAACGTGGCATCCATATAAAAGCTTTATGCTAACTGTTCCTAAACTTGTTACGCAGAACTCTATGAGTGGAAGCAACAAAAGTTACTAAATGCGTGCGGAATGGATTAAATTGTAATCAAATTAAATGTTCTGTCAAATGCAATCAAATGAAATGTTGCACCAAATAAAATGCTGTTAAACTATATATTGAAGTGCCAAAATGCTATCAAATGAAACAATCCCTTGGTGATACAATGATTTAAAAATCATTTCATCATTGTATTTGATTGCTTTAATATTTTTGTATTCACTAGCAGTTTAATCAGTTTGATGCACTGCAGTTGCAATCACCATTGCTTCAATCAGTTTACTTCTTCTTTCACTGCCATGTTAGACAATTTGATGCCACAAATTTGACCAAATTCAGTCAAGTTGTCCCACCCACCAACGTAGCCTATGTTTATGCACTCGATGATTGACAGCTCTTGCCGTTTAGATTATCCAGACACGGGATCTTGCTCACCTGTTTTTGTGCGTGGTATTGGTGAAGTCCATTTGGAAAAGATGTTTGGTGTGTGATTTCAATGTGGCAGACATTTATGCCCTAATGTCTGCTCATCCACTGAAAACCACTATGTGATAAACCTGGTTTTCTAGTATTCATTACCCTCAGTCTCAGCTAAATTTATAAGGTGTATGGTTTATAACCGTCCTTTTCTCTTAAAACACTTCATGCATTATGCCAAATGTGATGATGTGTCTTCTGCAATAGAATAACGCTTAAATTTAACACCTTAATATCCAAGGACATACCCAAAATGGCTACCAGAATTTTTCTCCCCCCACAGTGGCTTTTCACAGTATTCACTCATTGTCATCTCTCATGTGTCGGATCTAAACACACCCAAGCAGCCCCTAATGTGGGGCTAAAAAAAAAAAAAAAAGCTGCTCACAACATAATTTAATTCAAAGACTAATCTAATTCAACAACATATTGTATATCAGGCATAGTGTCTGCAGACTTAACAGAATGAATGAAGCCTGCCTGTCATCTCTTAGCACCTGGCAGTAAAGTTCAGTCTTCCATGCAGCATATGCCACATTTATCAGGCCGGGACTATAGATGTGTGCCGGTGGCTGTGTGACATTCTGCTAATCATATTCCCTGGCCAAACCTAGCAGTTCTCAGTCTGGTAAACTGCACACTTTGTGCATGTGAATGAAACGTTTTTCACATTCAACACTCATGAATTCAGTTTTCCAACACTGGTCCTTGATTAACACTTCAACAAACTGAAAGTCGTTCATGCCATGCAAAAAAAAAAAAGAAAATTCGAAAATTAATTTAGCCTTTTATTGTGACAGTTGCAACTGTATTTCTGAGATGCAAGCCATACAAACAGTAATGTCTGTGTAGCAAACTGCGTGCCACCGCTCGTGTCAGAGATGAGAGAGACGAGAGTTTATTTTTGGACGCAAATGCGTCTTTTATTTTTACTGCTGTCACGCTGCTTTTTGTTACACTTTTTTAGACAAACACACAATTTCCCGGCTGACCGTCCGTCAGCCCTTCAACCGTCTCCAGTCAGCCCGTTCCGTCTGTGTAGACCGGCTTTTTAAGCGTCCAGGCTCACTGTCGAGGTAATCAGCAAATTGTTCATTAATCAAACAATTAACCATCAGTGCTGATTAATAATCCCCAACAGCTGTGGCGCAGAGTTCCGGGAGCCGCCCCGCCCACTCTCTCTCTCTGCAGCCAACGCAAAACCACGCCCACCCTATCACAGTCTGCATACGTCTGTATGCAAACTGCACTTTATGCATAGCTCACAAAAGTGGTTTTGTCTGCAGTTTAAAGATATGCTGCCACTGTAAAGCTGTTTTGCCAAAGCTGTCTTTATATGTGCTCCTGTTTCAGCCACACAAAGTGCTATTGTACCTTGTGTGAGGCGTGCGATAGCCTTGTCTGTGGGTAAACCGGCCTCCAGAGCACAGTTGGCCTGTAGTTCTGCTGTTAAAAACAGGATCCCTCATTTCAATTTTTGCCATTTTAGGAATCGTTTAAATAAAGTAGTTGGTCGGATGAGTGTCCCACAGTGTTCGTTTTCATCACCTGTATGCTCTCCTAGCGGTGTCAAATCTGTAGCTATCTTTGTTCTGTAATGAACATGTTTTCTTACAATACGGGAGGGAATACAAAATAAATGAATGGATAAAAGTTGCTGCCTGGCACAGTTCCTGTTTTTTTTTCCCTTTATTGGGTGATCTGACTGGTTTAATCCATCTTTTCATTCACCTGGAGAGCTGATCTTTAGTACCCATGCTTACTGATCTTTACTACCTGTTTTAACTGATCGTTTGTACCAATGTTAACTGGTCTTCAATACCCATGTTAACTGATCTTTAGTACTCATGTCAACTGATCGTTAGTACCAATGTCAACTGATCGTTAGTACCAATGTCAACTGATCGTTAGTACCAATGATAACTGATCTTCAGTACCCATGTTAACTGATCTTCAGTACCAATGTTAACTGATCTTTAGTACCCCTGCCTGGTTATGACACCTAGTTCCTACAGAGCGAGAGTGGGGCTGTTATTCCATTTCATTTCCCCCCTGCCTCCCCTCCCATCTGTTCGTTTCCTGAGAGAAAATATTGCAAACCCCAAATTGGTCATTTGTAATTCTGTGGCCTTTGACAATTCCTCTATAAATATACTTCCAGGCTGTGCTATGTAGAACTGCTTTTTGTAAAAGAGAGAACGGAATTCACGGTCACCCATATGCAATTAACAATGTACAACCAGACCATGATTCAAAACCAAAATATTGAATAGTCATTATTATTTCCCAACACTAGTGTCCCATAGCCCTCCAACCCCACCCTTGTCCTCTCCTCTGTAGTGAGTAATACCGAGTGTCCTTTTAACCGGCAGACGTTTTCTGAAGATCAGTATGAGGTGCAGGCTCACCCTGAGGAAGCCAACATCGTCATTTTTTCCAGCAAGGAGCCCAAAATGCAGGTGACCGTCTCCCTCACCTCGCCCCTGATGAGGGAGGACCCCGCCGCGGAGACGGACACGAAGGCGGGGGAGAAACCGGCCGAGAAAGGTTAGAGAAGCCTGGCCTTCTGCCCGCCACACCCGTGCGCCTCTCCGGGTCAGATTCAGCTCACGGGAAACGCCCCGACACAGTCGACACCTTTCCAACCTGATACCCCCCCAGCCCAACCCCCAATCAATATTAACTAATTGGTGTCACTTGTAAACGTGTCTGTCATTCTGTGCAATCCACCCCTCAATTTCAATTTGATGCAGGGATCTCTGACCTTTCTCCCATATGTGGAATGTTGTGAACAGTGTGTTATGGAAAGAATTATGTGAGCCTAGAGAATGTGCATCTGGTGGTCTTAGATCCAACTCGTAATCTCTCTTCCCTAAAATTGCATTGGTGTTATTCTATAATTATTCTATGACTGCTTTTATGAGGTCGATGTCTCCTGTACATTTTCTACTTGAGAAGTGTTTTGGTGAAAATCTCTGAAATTGTTTTACTGTAAAGTTTTGCTCATCGTCCCGGAAGATGTCCAGACATGTATTTAGCATTTAAAAAAATGTTTTTGATGTGCTTATGAAATAAAATGTCCTTTATTACCATTGTCTTGGTTTTTAGGAACCAGACTTTATTGACATCAGTTTTAAATAGCGTTTCAGGAACGCGTAAAATTTCATTTGCAGTGGAAGGTTTTAGGCAGGTGTGTCCAATCTTATCCGAAAAGGGCTGTTGTGGTTTTTGTTTTATCCCAGCACTACGACACCTGATTCAACTAATTAACTTAGCATGGGCTTCAGTCAAAATCTTGATAAGTACAATCAGGTGTCTTAGTGCTGTGCTGAAGCAAAAACCTACACCAACACCAACCCTTTTTGGATGAGATTGGACCCGCCTGTTTTATGGAGCACCTGTGATATTTCTATTGTGAAACAAAGCCTGTGACTATATACCTGCATTTATCTGTGCATTTACTTAAATTAGCCAGACATCGCTTCTGCCTTACAGTCTAGCTCTTATAATAGAGAGTTGGTTCTTAAGTTGGACTACTATTAAAACAGCCTTTTTTTCCTTGAGAAATATATGGAGACTTCTGGGAACTGACAAGCTATTTCTTTTCTGATCTGAGTACATTGGCTGTAGTGGTGTTTGTCAGCAGCTTCTTGAGGTCTCGATGTGCTATCTTTGGTCAAAAGAAAAATGGAGGTACAAAAAAAGAAGAGGACAGGATTAAATTCCTTGACTCGGACAGTTTAAGTTTCATTGGGGCTGAAAGAAATGGTGCACCATTCCTTCATGAACACATCCTAGCAGAAACATGAGGATGGGGACAAGAAGCTGCAGGGCTGAAAGACCTTTTCAGTCTCTGAGGAGGCCTGGGCACAGGGGAACTGTGAGGGCTCAGTGTAGACAGCAGTTGAATGGTACTGGGGAAAATGGGCTGTGTGAAATGGGATGGACTTCTTTGTCTTCTAGGGACTCCCGAGGTGGAGACGGATCCTCTGGACGTACTGGACAGGAAGAAGTGCCTGGAGTCCCTGGCCGCCCTTCGGCACGCTAAGTGGTTCCAGGTGAGAGGTCATCAATGTTCAAGATGAAATAAAAGAATACAGAGAACGCAGAGTGCTCCCTTTTCCAAGGGTATTGATTAGAGCCCGACCGATGCCAGATTTTTGGGTCCGATGCCGATCCCGATTTTGGAGAGTCCTAGCCCAGCGATTACCGATGTTTTGACCGATATTTTGTCAAAAAGTGCAACATTTTCAAAACTTATATTTTATCAAAGTTTCTATATTTGAGAACATTTAACTTATAAGCAAACAAATAAATAAAAATAAACACACAAAGACCTTTTTGATAGATAAAAAAATGTAAAAGATGATATTAAATTAAATATATATATTAACACCATCTTCAAGTGGTGTGAATTCAAAATAACTCCACACGTTGCTTTTACTCTTTTCTTTTCCAGCCATCTATAAAAAATTAAAAAAAAAATCAGTTTTCCAGTTTCAAACATGTATTTTTATGAATATTATTTTATTGTTGTTGTTGTTATTAATTTGTTATTATTATTTCTTAGTATCTATTCTCAGTAAATGAGTTATATTTTCTTATTTTATTCCTACTACATGATCTCAAAGAGTAAGACTTTATCTAGCGGAGCTAATGAGTGAATCAAGTGTAACGTTAGATGAAACTAAATTGACTGGATGAAATACGTAACATGAGGCTTGTCCATAAGAATTCGGTGGTGAAAAAAGCTTGCTACGATGACGCGTGACTAGATGACACACTCGCTTGCAATAACGCGTTGGCTATTGAAACAGCATCATATAGTAGCTAATATCATTATCTCAGATAAAAAAACAAACGTGTGATGCATTCAATCACCATTTTATTTTGGCTGGTTATTTATTTGAGAATACAGCGATGTCCTCTGGAAATGTAGATCCTACGCTACTTATGTGCTCACTGCCACTTCATAAAGGCTTGCTAGCCAGCTTGCTAAAGTGAACCAAATGCTTTAGTAAGGGGAACAGTTCTTGAAACTAAATTACCACAAGTGTGAAATGACTGATGCTTGTCACAAGCTTTGGCAAGATACAGTAGACATTCTCTTCAGCAGTGGTTTTACTGTTTGGAAGGTAAGGCTTGGTAAAATGTCTGAGGAAGTAAGCAAGTGGAGAACACTAATCACTTTCTATGATTTTTCCATTTCCTCGTTGATTTGACTGAAAATAATGTTTATAAAATGTTTGAGACCGGTTTACACAAACATGGTTGGCAGACATGATGGCTTGCCATTCTAGAGCTTGAGACAATGCCAACTGAGATTTCATTAGCCGAAAAAAGACATTCTAATTCTCTCTGTGGCTAGTGGCGTTACAGAAAATAACAAAGTATGCATCTTTAGCGCTATCCCTTGTGATTTCAGGCTCGTGCAAATGGTCTGCAGTCTTGTGTGATCATCATCAGGGTATTACGGGACCTGTGCCAGAGAGTGCCGACCTGGGGAAAGATGCCCGGATGGGTGAGAGAGATTTCCTGTCTTCCTGTTCTCTTAAATTGAAAACAGGAAGTAGAGGTTAAAATGATTCTTGGTTTCATGTTACATTTAGAATAAGGCTGAACAGGTGCATAAACAGGAACTCCGATCAAAGAACAGGGGGTCCTTTGTTCTTTGAGCAGCATTCTCAGTGCGCTGATTATGTCTTGGAAATGATTATCACTGTTTGTTTTCACTCTAACCAATGAAATGCACAATCGCCCCCCTGTAAACCTGCTAATGATTTCTACATGATTTGTGGTGTCTAAATGTGATTGAAAGTATAATTTGCAGAAGGAAGTACATTTTGAGAAGTTGTTGTCTTTCCATTCATTTATTGTCAAAGTCCTCTTTTTAATAACTAATACATTCTAATAACTTTTTAATAATCACTAAAAATGTGAACACCACATCTAAATAAATAAAGCAAATGAATCCTCATCGATCTGTATATGTATGTATTATAATTGATAATTGTATAATTATTCATATACGTGTAGTTAGATTACCACTATAACCTGTTTGATTGTTTAAGCTAAGCTTTGCTAAGTCAAAGACTAACAGCATTGAGATGGCATTGTGGTGCCCCCCTCATGCCAGGCCATGGAGCTGTTGGTGGAGAAGGCCATCAGCAGCGCGTCTGGCCCACTCAGCCCCGGGGAGGCCATGCGCCGGGTTCTGGAGTGCATTGCCACGGGCATCTTGCTGCCGGGTGAGTACCTGACTGCCCCCTGCAGGCTGGGCAGGAGAGGGGTGAACATTTATGGCCTTATTTCTGCTTCTGTCACGCCGCTGGCTCCAAACGTAGGCCTCCCGCTGTGTTTGTCAGGCTAATAACACTAGTGGTTAAAGTGCTCTCTACCATTCCTCACTTTTGTGACCTATTTAATTATCGGCTCGAGCAGCCGCTTCCCCATTTCTGTTGTTCCGTACTGTCAACTGACGCGGAGGCCTGTGGAGAAAAACAAATTACTGTAAATAAAACGTCGCAACATTTTGTGTTGGCGTTTCGCCATCGTCTCATGCTGCCATGGAGGAGGGTGGGGTGACCTCAAGCCGTTCCTGAATTTCTGCAGCTGTGAATGGTGTTTGAGTCTTGCGCTGGTAGTTAGCTGTCAATGCTGTCCACACAGATGGCCCCGGGCTGCTCGATCCCTGCGAAAAAGACCAAATAGATGCTCTTGAACGCATGACCAATCAGGCCAGGGAAGATGTAACCGCAAGTGCACAGGTAAAATCATTGTCTTCTTAATGGCTGACTCATTCTGTTTTCTTCCATGTGTCACACAACTTGATCAAACAATGTCTAAATAGACCTTATTGATCCACCTCGCAGATTTTGCTTATGGTGTCAGACTCTCGTCATTGGAATTTTTCGTTTTTTTATTTATTCATTATTATTGTTTTCCCATCAGCACGCTCTGCGGTTGCTGGCGTTCCGGCAGATCCACAAGGTTCTGGGGATGGAGTCGCTGCCAGCGGCCAAGGCCAGCGCTCGCAATCGCAAGCGAAGGAGAGACGGCAGCGAAACGGGGGAGGGGGAGGGGGAAGGAAAGAAAGACAAGAAGGAAGATGCCGAGGACGTCTGAAAAAGAAAACCACAGCGTAGCCACCGCTCGTTTTCAGAAGCTCTCGACCGTCCGTTTCTCTTGTATTAGATACACTATCCATCTATATGACCATACGTTCAGTTTGCATTTTACAGTGGGGATCCGTGGGGGCAGGACACACAGTTCTCTCCCCATACACAATCCACTGTGGATGTCATTAAGGAATTGTGCTTTAAAATTGGTTTAAATGTCACTGAAGCAGAAAGAAAATTTTGCATCATTCCATTGTAAGGATCTTTGCCCCCACCATAGCTGCCGAATACTCTCATCATGCAGTACCTGTACCAACCACTGTTACTTTACTTATTTTTTTAATAGTGCACTTTCTTTAACTTTACCTACATCTTTTCTTATAGAAAAGAAAAGCTGAAATACCACCTGCAAAGGCCAGTTTAAGTATTTTTAATTCATTTACGACAGCAGTTTTTATTTTTTAAGTTGCTTGTATAGAGCTATATGCAGGAGAAAGACGTTTAGGGCATGTTGGGAGCTCTGGGGAAGGAAAATTAATGTTTTACACATACTCCAGAGCAATGACTTAATATGTGCTATGTAGGTATGAAGACAAAAGGACAAATTTTTAGTAATAAGTTATCTTGAAAGATACTGTTTACAGTGCCCAAATTGCAGGTGTAAGAATTTGGAAAAACTTTGCACCTTGAAACAAATAAGCATAAAAATGACTAAACGGACGGCGTTCACTGGAATTTTTTTTTTTTTTTTTAAAGGATCAAACAAAAAACCAAACAAACTAAGCTGTGAAACGCCGCCTTTACGCGTGTTGCTTACTTGGTGCTTGTTGTGGGTGGTTGTTTCCTCTCAAGATGGTGTCTCTTGTAAAACCTGACACAAGCTGAGGTATGAATGTCAATAGCTAAGAGAAGGGCTTGTTTATAGGCAATGACCCTTTCTGAAAATGCACACATATGCCTCGGTGCTGTTTAACAAGTAAAAATTGCCCAAAGGGACACTTGGCCAAGGCACGATTGTGTGACTGGAGTGAAATTTGGAAGCTTTAAAGTGTAACCAGAATAACGGCTCTAGTTTAAAGGCAGGCAATTTCTCTGCCAAGACTAGCTTTTCAAATCTATTTTGGAATGCTGTTTGTGTGGCCAGAGCATAGAGAGGAGAAGCAGTACTTTGGGACAGGCGGTAGAATGATAGGCAGCTATCTTGGGTCAGCCACGACATCAACGCTGTCTGACCTGTCATTATTAAGGCTTGGAGTGGGAAGGAAAAAAGTGTACTTGTAGAAGGGGAATTTTATTTTTTTTGAAGCGTTGGGTATCCCCTACAAATGGGTGTTGGACTCATGTGGTCAGACTTCCTTATGTCTACAACATAAAATTGTGTTGTATAATTCAGGCACTTTGGAGATTTCATACGTTTGGTATGAATGTAGGAAAAAAACCTAATACATTAGGGAAGATATTTCATGTGGTGGAAATTTGGAGAAGAGACAGTATACCCTTGAAAAATGCACAGGTCTAAGTGTATGTCTGTTTATGTACCGAGCTTGTGCATTTCATGGTAATTTCAATTAAAAGATTCACATTTAACATCTGAGATATTCTTTTTTTTTCCCCATTTGACTTTAAGTTTCCAGGAGGGTGTTACAATCAATTTTGTTTTATATATGTGTTAGGAAAGTGTGTACGTTGCTTTAATATTATTTGAATGTTGTTGTAGTGCTGCCTAAAATCAAGAGAAAATATTAAAGAAACTAAGATCATTGTTGGTTTTGTCAGTGTCACAAATTTAATTTAACAATTTCTGTCATTTTTATTAGACGTTAGTGACTTACAATGGTAGTGGGGTAGAAAATTAAACATACCTTAAAGAAATGGAACGCTTCACATGGTAGTGAATGTATAGTTGGATATGAACATTTGGACTAGCATAGCGCACATTGTTGCAAGGGAATAATGAACAAAAAACTTGCGTGCCTTGAATGGTCACAAATCATAGCTACGTCATTACCACCAGTGGTAATGGTTAAGGGATCTCACGCTTGGTGCGCTCTGAAATGAGGAAGCCGGTTCAGCATTTGGCCTGTATTTGTTTGGTTGACTCTGGCAGCAGTACATTGATCATCACCTCCTCCGCACACGGATCTCTCTGCTGGAATCTGCTGTCCTAGCTGGGTCGCAGAGATGGCATAGGAGACTGCGTCTACAAAGGCTTATGAGAGGCATTCAGGTAAGTGAGGTGTGTTCATTCAACACAAGGTTGCTACAGGACGTATTCGAAAGAAAGCAGCTGCAATTCTTAGCTCTAACATACGTATGGCATTGAATGAAGAAGTCATTGGCGAATTCCTTTAGAGCTTTGGGCATCGAATCGCTTTTTTATTTTTTATTATAGAGTTGCCGTTAAAGTAATTCGATAAATTAATGCTGTTTTCGGTTCGAGGCGATGTTTATTTTCGGAAAAGCTATTGTCATCACACCGCTGGCGCTGTAGACATTTCAGTAATTCAATAGGCTTCCATTGACTTCAGTCAATAATAATAATAGCCTAATAATAATAATTCATTATAATAAATAAAACCGCCAGAAAGGCTTACACACAGAAAAGTACAAAAAGATTATAACTGTAATGATAGGTAATCGCTTTCTTAACAATTTCAGATCTTCAGTAAATTTCGATTGGCTATATTTGAACATAGTATTGAAAACGTTCGTTCTGCAGACGAATGGTGGTGCTTGAACTTTTTTTCGCTGTGTTAAGTTCCAAACTCTCACGTGGTCCCTTCAAGAGAGAATGTCACGGATCGGTGGGTCATGAATGGTTTGAAACTAAGGATGAATAAAACATTCCTCCTTTCAAACCAACCCAGGCTTAGGCTACTGCTTTGAATTATATCCACTGAACATTTACATTGTTTCAGCAGATTCTTACATATGGAATCTACTATTCTCAACCAGGCACTGTTTAACCCTATGAAATAACATCAGTCATCCAGCCTGGACCAGCCACACTTTAGGATGGCAACGGTAAGCTTTGAGATCCGTCTTAAGACCACCGTTTGGGTGAATGGCTGTTCACTTCGACATAGATTCTCTTATTTCTCTTGATGTATCATCCTTTAAATCGACACCAGTCCTTACTGTCCAGCTAATGTGATGTGCTGTATTACTAGAAAATCACTTGATCACTCTGCGAGTATCAATGTTCAGTAGGGAAAATGAGATTTAGTAGTCTACCGCACTTTCTTGCGACAAACTGAACTCATTTTTAAAAATGACATGGCCTACATAGTATTTCGTAAAGGAAGTGTGTGGGCTAAATTATACCACAAGCAAAGACAAGTCTTCATGTTCAGGAGCGTTTGCACTGCAGACCACTATGGGAGCTCTTCATTAATGCTAAGTTAACTTAAGTCACTTTTTTAATTTTTTGTTTATTTTTTACTTCTCTCAGAATTTAGCACATACAGTACAGACATTATTTAATTGTTGTCTGCATTGAGAGAGGAATGAGTGGCATTTCAGTAGACCCTTTAGTGTCACGTTTAAACACGAAGTTATCAACAAGTTCAGTTCTGGATATGAACAAACTCACCTTGATTTATACATTGGTTGCTATTGACCCTGCCTGTTGTTTTGTTATAGAAATGTTGGGCGGCTGGCACTCAGTGTATTGCCAAGAATGACCACACCAAGCCCAAAGCTTCTGAGCTGGCCTACCGCAAAGGAGACATTCTCACCATTGTGGAGATTGGGATGGTATGATTTGGACTGCCGTCTTATTTGTTTAGGGATACAAGCTTTCCATTAAGCCCTATGTGCAGTTTGAAGGGGAAGTCTACAAGGGGTTTAGTATGGGAATGGCAGATCTGTGGATGTATTATCATGGGTTCATATTGAAAAAAAAGAAAACGTATTGTTCTTCAGGACAAGGGCGTTTACAAAGCCACACACAACAAGACCGGAGAGGAGGGCCTCATCTCTGCTAGCAATGTCCGAGAGCGGGAAGCCATTCGCATAGACCCAAGCCTCAGCCTCATGCCGTGAGTTGATTTAGGCATGCATACACGCACTCTCAAACTGTGGCAACCCTTAGAATTGTTTCATTGCATGTTACGGAGACGTGTGAAAAACACTCTTCCTTTTCAGAGTAGGGCTCAAAAGAATGAAAACCTCAGTACTTCTTTCTTACACCTCAGGGTTTTTTCATAACTTCTCATTAATTGTTACGAGTATTTGGTATCAGTCTATTAATATCAACTCTGCCTACTAAATACTGTATGTGTGTGTGTAAGTACATGCTAGTTTTGTTGGAGTCAAGTATTTTTGAGAACCCCTCAAGTCATGTGGGCCATGAGCAATTAAATATTTGGGCCGTGGCTGCTCTTAATTGGTTGTTTGGCTCCATCACAGCTGGTTTCATGGGAAAATCTCAGGGCCAGAAGCGGTGAACAAGCTGAAACCCATGGAGGATGGGCTGTTCCTGGTACGAGAGTCCATCCGGCATCCTGGCGATTATGTGCTGTGTGTCAGTTTTGCTCACGAAGTCATTCACTACCGGGTTATCTATCGTGACAACAAGCTGACAATTGACAACACCCAGTTTTTCTACAACCTCATTGACATGATTGAGGTAAGATTTAGAGATTTACCTTGATTTAGAGCTTGCAATTTACATTCAAAGACCTGACTAGAGGGACTTTGTGGCATTTCAGAACTACAAACTGTTGGCATGTAAAGAAAAATCGGAATATTCTGAGGTTTAATAGATAATGTGGAGTTCACATTGTCCACTACTCCAAAGGTAACAGTGTTTAATACTGCAGAATGTGATGTTTTGAGCTACATACTTTACACCTGACCAAAGAACATTTGAAAATAGCACTGTTAAATACTGTATAATACAAAATAATATAGGCTGGGTGCTGCTTCTTGATTGCGGATGAAGACTGAATGGAAAGTGAGGCAGGTTCAAAAGGGTTATTCTTGATGCACAAAAATTCTTTCCAAAGGTAAGGAAAAAGTAAGCTGACAAAGCAATCTCCACAGTGGATGAATAAATCTATACAGGAGAGTATCAAAATGAAGACAGTAGGAATTACAAGAGATATTTCAGAGTGTGTTCTGAAAAGGCTATGAGGTAGAACAAGGAGTAGTGGGGGGATCTTATCTGGGCAGGGTATCACAGGAACTAGAGTCCCACGGCGATTGGTGCTGGGCCCACTGCTCTTCCTCATCTATATAAATGACCTTGACAGGGACATTGGAAGTACATTACCTACATTTGCAGATGATATGAGTGGTTTAGCTAACAGATTGGACTCTAGCAATGTAATCCAAGAGGATTTAAACAGAATCCAGAAGTGGGCAGAAACCAGGCAAATTAAATTCAAAACAGCTAAATGTAAAGTTCTACATGTGGGATAAAAACATAAGGCATGACTGCTTTATGTGAGGAACAAACTGGAATGTGCTCAATTTGAAAAAGACTTGGGAATGATTCTTGATCAGAGCCTTTCAGGTTCTAGGCACTGTGCTGTAGCATTAAAAAAGACAAGCAGGATGTTTGGATATATTGACAAAGGTATTGAATTTAAATCCAAGGAAGTTATACTTATCTTATGCAATACCTTTGTCAGACCACACTTTAAAATTGTGTGCAGTTCTGGGGACTGTACTACATGAAAGATATAGAGGCTCTGGAAAAGGTTCAAAGATGGGCAACCAAATTGGTCCCTGGTAAGATAAAAGTTGAGGAAAGACTTCAAGCTTAGTAAAAGGAGACTTCGGGGGTATTTGTTTGAGACTTTTAAATTAATAAAAGTGATTAAGAAAGTGAACTACTTGAGTTTCTTCAGGTTGAGTTCTGTTTGTAGAAAAAAAATGGTATAAATGGAAATGAGCAAAAGGTAAATTCCACACAGACATTAGGAAGTATTTTTCAGACAGAGAGTAGTCACCTTGTGGAATCGCTTGCCTCAGAGACTTCGGGGGTTTCAAGACCTGGCTTGACATGGTGCTGTATAGTATCTAATGTCTAGTTAAGCTGAGCACTAGGTACACTTTAGTGGTAGAAAATGGTGAGCATTGTTGGACTGGATAGCTTGTTCTCGTCATTATGTTATGTTGTGCTACATAACCGCATGACTTTCGATGGCACTAGTTTGACTGACTGTCCATTTATAAAAAGTGCCACTCCCCCAATATATTTGAGGGTTGACATCTGAAATTGAGAACTGATGTGTATCTGTTTGCGGTTGAAAGGAAGTTGGGTGGATTTCTGCATGTGTTTCTCTCACATGTTTTCCACAGGTCTTGACAAATCCAATACCTTTGAAACTGTTATGAAATTGTTGTGTCTTCCTCATTTTGTGCTTCAAAGGAAAGATCTTTGCTTTGCCGTCATACTAGCTGAACACCCACATTAAAAATAATTTTCCAGATCTGACCTTGGCTTGCTGAATTTGTAAAGAGTTGAGTGACGCAAAGTGATGTGAGGCAGATGGTGTGAATATTAATAACAGTGGTGCCTCATCACATTGAACGAGAAGGCTTCCCTATCTGAGGCACCCAGGCCTGGTTACCCATGGCGAGTGGGCTGCTTTATCCAGCCTGACTCATTTCCTCGTCCTGTTCATGTGATAAGCTTGTGTGGGAGACCAGTGTTCAGCTGCTCTCCCACTCATAAATACAGGCCACGCTCTGAGGGACAGGTCAGACCAAATGGCCTTAATGGTCGAAATGTAATAACAGTGGCTTAAGCCACGCAGGATATTGAACACATATTAATTAGTATTTGTGAGAAGTTAATTGCTGTGGTCTTCTTCTGGCAAATAAATTCATGTTTCTGTGGCTGTTAATTTTGCCTCTCTGTTCATTGACAATTTTTAAGATGCTTCACTTCTGGTTTTGAGCTGGGCTGTAATATTTTAAAATCTTTTAGCCAGTTGTCAGTTGAGGACCCAATTCTAATTTAACTTGGGGAATACATGTGGTGGTTGTTATACTCTCTCAAAGATTTGTGCTGCACAATAATTTTATCACAAAGCTTGATCTAGTTAGTTACATTTATTGCCCTTATTAAATGCTCCTGGGGAGATGACTGATTTTAATAGTAACAGTTTTAAGAGACTTCCTTAGGCACAGTGTTTCCATAATTTCTGCCAGTACTGTATTTCTTTTGAGAAGTATCACTTTATAGGATATTTTTGTCAAGGAAATTATGAAGAAACGAAATTATACGATGTGTTGTTGTGAAACACGCAGTAAATAGTGAGAGTGAATGTTAGTGCCCCACAGTCTCGGGTAGGGTTGCCAACAACAGGGATTACCAGGGATACCCATCCCATATTTCAGCCACAAACTGTGTCAAAGGACTCCCTTTGTTCCTGCATATAGTGCTTTCTTTGATTAATGACTTGCCTAATTCAGGTTTACCACAGCACCACAAATTCAATTACTTTGCTGCACAAGCATTAAATATAATGACATTAAATACCAAACAGGTAACCCACCCTCAAACTAGCTTATAATATTAAACTGGATCGCATTAGTCTGCGTCACGGTGTTGTGTCCCATTTTTGAGCAAGGGAATGCTGTAAAACATCAAGATGTTACACTACATGGCCAAAGGTATGTGGACACCTGACATCCAACATCTCATCAATAATTATGGGCATTAATATGGAGTTGGTCCACTCTTTGCTGCTATAACAACTTCCACTCTTCTGGGAAGGCTTTATAGTAAATGTTGGACCGTTGCTGTTGGGATTTGCTTCCATTTAACCAGAAGAACATTAGTTAGGTCTGGCACTGATTGGGCGATTAGGCCTGGCTCACTGTTGGCTTTCCAATTAATCCCAAAGGTGTTGGTTGGGTTTGAGGTCACGACTCCATCCAATATTTGCCTTCACTGGAAATAAGGGGCTAAGCTGTGAAACACAGCCCCAGACCAAGGGGCGTCCTGATACTTTTGGTCATATACTATATGTTTTCGCATTGTTGTCCAGTTCTACACAAAGAACAAGGGAGCCATTGCTACAACCCTGCAGAAACCGAAACAGAAAGAGGGCACCAAATCAGCGGAGGTGGAGCTGTCTAAGGGTAAGCGTGAGGTCCAGGTGTCAGGCTTTGGTCATCTCAGCCTCTTCTACAGCTTCCATTTATTGGCCTTTTGGGACTTGCTCGTTTGTGTGTTTCAGCTGGATGGCTGCTGGACATCAAAAAGCTCACCTTGGGAGAGAGCATTGGAGAAGGGGAGTTTGGAGGTGAGTCTGGGGGTCACCCGCCTCGCTCTCTGACACTGGCACTACCGTCAGACACCGTAAGGGAAAGGGCACATTCTCTACCGTTCTTATAACTAGCTTATTTCGATCCAAATCATCAACTATGACTTTCGGTTCAGTAAAGCCAAAGGTGAAATGTGAAGAACAGAAGTAAAGTTGTTTAGTGATCAGGGGCGACATAGCTCAGGAGGTAAGACCGATTGTCTGGCAGTCGGAGGGTTGCCGGTTCAAACCCCGCCCTGGGCATGTCGAAGTGTCCTTGAGCAAGACACCTAATCTCTAACTGCTCTGGCGAATGAGAGGCATCAATTGTAAAGCGCTTTGGATAAAAGCGCTATATAAATGCAGTCCATTTACCAGTCCATGATCAGGCCAGGTGAAGCCATTTGCTACAGTATAAGGACAGATACAATGCCACAGTGAGCGTCAAGTCAATGACATGTTGTCCTTTTTAATCATGGATTTAAAAAAGCACAATTCTACAATTATGCTGAATCGTTGTCTTTTGGTAATAGATAAAAACTGGAAAATGACATACACAGTAGTTTAACTGCTGAATGCTTATTGTACCTTGCAACACAATCCCTTGAGTTAACAAAATGGAAGATTAAGTCCTCTATTGGTATCAGAAACTGTGGAAAATAGTCATCCCATTTTCCCCCATGCGACATAATGTGTGGAAAATATTATATTCACACAGATGTTTTCTTTATAAATGAACATTATCATTAAAAGCAAACATTATCTAGGTTTTTTTTATTTTTTACACGAAACAAATACACATTGTATTCCTCTCTACTGTACTGTATTGCCTGTTCTCATCACAAAATACCATAGCAACGTTGTTTTGCTGGAAAGTCAGAAATTGCGGTTCTACAATAAATCAGGAAGTTCTGTGGGTCTGAATCATGTGTGGTGACCACGGTATAAAGACACGCCTGTATGAATATCAAGACAAATTAGTTGTAGAGAGGAAAAAAGGGCGTGAGTCACGTTATGACCTTCTGCCTCTTGCCGGTCTACAGAGGTGTACATGGGGGAATACATGGGACAGAAGGTGGCCGTCAAGAACATCAAGTGTGATGTCACAGCTCAGGCCTTCCTGGCGGAGACCGCTGTCATGACGTAAGAACCTTTGGACCTGGATCTGTTGGTTGTAGATGTTATTTCGGGGCCCAGCAAACTGACCTCTTCTGTGTCTTCACCCACTTCTCTCCATATTTACACGTTTCTGTCAATTTCCCTCTCTCTTGTTCCACCTCACTTCCTCCCAGGAAACTCCAGCACAGGAACTTGGTGCAGTTGCTAGGGGTGATCTTGGACAATGGGCTGCACATCGTCACAGAGTTCATGGCGAAGGTAGGCTTAATTGAGCTGGGAAGCTGTCTTCGTAAGGCCTGTAGACTCCATAACAACTGCATTCTTATTTTCAAGAGGTGGTGAAATCAGTCAGCGGGAGTGTGCGCAGCCAGGCTTCATTCCATAGCGTGATTAGCGGGAGTTTGTGGAATAAGGCTGGACTGCACCAGCGCCAACTGTTGCTGGGAGTCTAATGGAGTGACAGTAGGCCATAGTGTGTCCCAGGGAAGGAGGGTTTCAATCAGCAGGGTGTTCCCTGCCTTATCTTTCGTGTGATTCCTCTGATCGATCACCCAGTGGCTCTCTGCCTGCACCAGGCGCACCAGCTGTGCAGTCCCCTGCTGCAGCACATGCAGCTGATTAGCTGTCAGATAACTGTCGTGAATAGATGTGGCTGGCTTTCTCATCCTTTTCCAAGGACGTGTGCCAGTCCACACCATTGCTTATTAATGATAAATGTTGCAATGGTGGGAGGGGCCTATCATAGTGAATGTACTTTCCAAATTAGGGATGCTGTTAGGTGGTGGAGGGAGAAAGGAATTTAGAAGCCATTCATTCCTCGTTAATATGAATCAAAGTTAATAATGCATGGTATCCTGTCTGAGATGGTTCTGACCATTATGTGTGTGTGTGTGTGTGTGTGTGTGTGCTTGTGTGGCTTTGCTTTGCAGGGTAACCTGGTGAATTTCCTCCGGACGAGAGGTCGCTCCGTGATTGGCAAGACGCAACTGCTTCACTTCGCACTGTGAGACCCGTCAATCTCTTTATCAGCCTCTCAGTCTCCTCCTTCTGCAGATCCCACCCCTGTACTATGTCTATTAAAGATGATGCAGTAAATCATGGAAGACACTCTCAGGGGAGCAATGTAAACACAGCAAAAATGGATGGCAGGAAGTGAGGTGTAAAGATACGTTGACTGATTTCGTTTTTGCCGGCTCATTTACATTTAGCGAAACGATGCAGAAATGCTGTTCACAGATGACATGACAGCAAGATGGATGGCGAATGCATGTAATGCATGTCTATTTAAATAATTTTTCATGCTGAAACTCCTGTAGCTTTTTTATGCAGATATAACACAAGGGAAATGTGTTTGGCAACACGCAATTTTTTCTTTATTTATACTTTTGCTATTATGAAATCTATAGTAAGACCTCCAGTATCCTATCCCAATATAGTCCCCAACGGAAGTGCTACTGAACAGTGTGCATGGCTTTTCTGAGTCATCAGAGAAACAGAGTACATTGTGTGTGTTGCGTCCCCAGAGACGTCTGTGCAGGGATGGAGTACCTGGAGTCCAAGAGGCTGGTACACAGAGACCTGGCCGCTCGCAACGTCCTGGTGTCCGTCGACAGTGTGGCTAAGGTTAGCGACTTTGGGCTGGCCAAAAGGGACTCCAAGGCGACGGATAACGCAAAGCTGCCCATCAAATGGACGGCCCCGGAAGCTCTGAAGAAAGATGTGAGATGCTCCATGAGCTCACGGCTTGTTTTTTGGATTTGAAAGGGCAACGTTTTGATATTGTAAACGATGCTGGGGTTGTGTTTGTCTGGCAGAAATTCTCCACGCGCTCAGATGTCTGGAGCTATGGGGTCCTCTTATGGGAGACGTTCTCCTACGGCAGACAGCCCTACCCAAAGATGGTAAGCTCCCGCAGTGAGAGTTTGCATAGCCATGATGCCATAGTGCTACATACATGGAGCCGTTAGCAAGTCACTGTCCTGTAGGTACTGCACGTAACATTAGTGTTGCCAGATTTTGAATTTGTCCAAACTGGCAACATGGACAGCTGGAAACTTAATCGTGAACGAGGTGGGTAGCTATTGGAACAGATCACAGACTGAGACTTCTTGAAATGCAAATTCATTACGAACTAAAGGTCATTTTTTTCAATCAATTACTCAGATCGGACATTATATTGTGCAGTTGGAACCACTAACCAGACCGGTACAAATAATTTGAAAACCAGACAGTTTGGAAAAAACCAGGTATCTGGCAACCCTAGGCTCCATACCGTTGACTCATTGGCCTGTATTCCACAGTGGCTTGTATTTGTCTTTAATTGTAACTTACAACTAAATGCAAGTGTTACACTTACTCATCATGAGCCAGTTCCCCATTCCAGTCTGTGCTCTCCCCCCCAGAAGGCGCTTCCAGCGACGTGGCCCCCCTTGACAACGGATCCCCTCTAATCTCTGCTACCCCCCGCTGACCCCCTGTGAGAACTTCACGGTCACAGGGGGGCTATGGAACTGCCAGTCTGCTACGCGCAAGGCAGACTTCATCTCTGCCTATGCCTCCCTCCTATCCCTGCAGTTCCTTGCCCTCACAGAGACCTGGATCACACCAGACAACTCTGCCACTCCTGCTGCCCTCTCATCCTCCTACTCCTTCTCCCACACGCCCCGGCGATCTGGCCGTGGTGGTGGTACTGGTCTACTGATCTCCCCCACCTGGAAATTCTCTGTTTTCCCCCTCCCTGACCTGTCTATATCCACTTTTGAATTCCATCCTGTCTCTATCACCTACCCTGCTAACCTTTATATTATTGTTATTTATCGTCCCCCGGGGCCCCTGGGAAGCTTCCTGGATGAGCTAGACACCCTGCTCAGCTCCTTCCCTGAGGACGGCACCCCGCTGATCCTCCTTGGAGATTTTAACATCCACCTAGAAGCCTCCCAGTCTGCTGCCTTCCTACCACTACTTCACTCCTTTGACCTCTCCCTACAACACTCTCCTCCAACCCACAAGGCAGGCAACCTCCTAGACCTGATCTTCCTGAGGACCTGCTCCAGCTCCAATCTTACGGTTACCCCCTGCATACGTCTGACCATCATTTCATCTCCTTCTCCCTCCCCCTCTCTCCACACCCTCCCTCTCCCCCTCCCATCCCCACTGTCACTGTCCGCCGTAACCTCCGCTCCCTATCACCCTCTTCTCTTGCTCCCAGAGTGACTGCTTCCCTCCCCCCTCTTCAATCATTTTCCAAGCTCCCCACTAACTCTGCATCCTCCACCCTAACGTCATCTCTCTCCTCAGCACTCGACTCCCTATGCCCCTTCGTCCCTAGGCCAGCACGTTCATCCCCTCCCAGTCCATGGATGTCTGACATCCTACGCACATCCAGGGCCACCCTCCGTGCTGCTGAGAGGAAGTGAGCCAAATCCAGGGACCCATCTGACCTCTCAGCCTATCAGTCTTTCCTGACAGAGTTCTCTTCTGCTGTCACTGCCGCTAAGGCAAAATTCTACCAAACCAAAATTCATAACTCCATTTCTAACCCTCGTCAACTTTTCTCTATTTTCTCTTCTCTCCTCAGCGTGCCACCTCCTCCACCCCAGTCTTCCTTCACTGCAGATGACTTTGCAGCATTCTTTGACGAAAAGATTGCAGACATCCGCAGCTCCTTCTTGCCCCCTCTGCGTCCTCCGCCCCTCTGCGTCCTCCGCCCCTCTGCGTCCTCCGCCCCCCTCGCCCTGTTTCTCCACATTTTCTCTCCTCTCAGACACTGAAGTCTCCCAGCTTCTGCTCACTCACCGCCCTACCACCTGCGCCCTCAACCCTATCCTCTCATCTCTCCTTCAAGCAATCACACCAGACATCCTCCCTTTTGTCGCCTCCCTCGTGAACTCCTCCCTATCTTCTGGATGTTTCCCCTCATCCTTCAAGAAGGCCCACATCACCCCGCTGCTGAAGAAACCCACACTAGATCCTTCAGTCATTCAGAACTACCGCCCGGTATCTCTCCTCCCTTTCCTATCCAAAACACTTGAACGTGCTGCATCTAACCAGCTCTCTGCTTTCTTCTCTGAGAACAACCTGCTTGATCCCCACCAGTCTGGCTTCAGGCCTGGCCACTCGACCGAGACTGCACTCCTCTCGGTCAGTGAGTCACTCCATGCCGCACGAGCAGCCTCCCTCTCCTCTGTCCTGATTCTTCTAGACCTCTCCGCTGCATTTGACACTGTGGACCACTCTACCCTCCTGTCCTCCCTGGCAGCAACAGGGATCCGCGGCACAGTCCTTGACTGGATTGAGTCTTACCTCTCTGACCGTTCTTTCCAGGTTGCCTGGGCGGGTAAGGTATCACCATCCCGTCCCCTCACCACCGGAGTTCCCCAGGGCTCAGTCCTTGGTCCCCTTCACTTCTCCATGTACACCAGATCCCTTGGCCCTGTAATATCTGCCCATGGCTTGTCCTATCACTCCTATGCCGACGACACGCAACTCTTTCTCTCCTTCTCCCCATCGGACACACAGGTCCCTGCCCGCATCTCCGCTTGCCTGAGGGACATTCAGAGCTGGATGGACAATCACCACCTGAAGCTCAACCCGGGAAAGACGGAGCTAATCTTTATTCCTGCTCTATCCTCTCCCCTCCTCGACTTTTCCATTTCCTTAGGGGACACCGTAGTGACATCATCACCCTGCGCCAAGAATCTCGGAGTGATGATGGACAACAGGCTGTCCCTCTCCAACAACATTGCAGCAGTAACCCGGGCATGCAGATTTTTCCTATACAACATCCGCAGAATCCGCCCCTTTCTCACCACCTACTCAACCCAGCTCCTGGTCCAAGCAATGGTTCTATCCCGCCTGGACTACTGCAACTCTCTTCTGGCTGCACTACCGGCATCTGCCACCAGACCCCTGCAGCTCATTCAGAATGCTGCGGCTCGTCCGGTCTTCAACCTCCCCAGACACTCCCACGTAACTCCCCTGCTCACTACCCTCCACTGGCTGCCTGTTATAGCTCGCATCAAATTTAAAACATTGGTCCTAGCATACCAGGCAGTCAAGGGATCAGCCCCAGCATACCTCCACAAGATATTCAAACCCTACATGCCAGCCAGATCCCTCCGTTCTGCTACCTCAGGACGCCTAGCACCTCCCCCTCTCCGCACCTGCACTTCCAGAACACGTCTCCTGTCTGTTCTGGCCCCACGATGGTGGAATGACCTCCCTGTGAGCAGCTGAGACTGTGACCCATTTCAAACGACGACTGAAGACCCACCTCTTCAGGCTGCACCTCTCCCCATCCCTCCCTTCCCCCTTGTAAATGACTAAACTTAGGGTTGTAACTAGGCAGCTGTTTCATAGGTGACTTAGGCGCATCAACTGTCTTAACGACTACTTGTATTTTTATTTATTTTTATTTTTCCATAGATTGCGTTGTTGCCGTTCTCGTTGTTAGTGTTAATCAGTTTAACCATCAGGGTCCAAGTTGAACTATGCGGTTGTTCCCTGTACTTGGACCGGTACTTCTCTCTAGGGGTCTCGTCATACTTGTTCCTGGTTATGGTTATACACTTTGTTGTACGTCGCTCTGGATAAGAGCGTCTGCCAAACGCCTGTAATGTAATGTAATGTCATCACAAACTCAGTTTAGCAACGTCCTTTTAGTGATTACAGAACTTGTCAAACTGTGTTTGTGAAGAAACAAAGAAAGCTCTTGCCTTTCACAAATTCTAAGTGTGTGTAGAAGACGTTTACTTGCACTGTCTACATTAGAATGGCAGACTCTGTAAAAATGGTTTGAGTTTCCAGCAAATCTCTCACATGTAGTCTGGACTCTGGAGTATGACCTGCATTAGGCAGTTTCAGTACAGGCCATTTTAACTGTGCTCTGTAGGGGGACCTATGTGGATCTCCTTTCCTTTTTAATCCAGTATTATAGATGATATTTCTTATGAGGCAAACTGAGGGCACCTTTTAATACGAGCCCTGCGTGCTGTTCACCTAAAGAACATCCTGTGCTGCCCTCCATACGTCTAAGGACCGTGTAATCATCTTAGGCAATCGAAGCAATGTGTCTTGACCCCAGCGTATGGCCCGTATGGGCTAAACTAAGTGTGATTAAGGCATGTTCTTTGAAACACCGCTGGGTGAGTTCATTTCAAAGGTACTAAAGCCCACTTGTAAGACTCCTTAAGGACAAATAAGCTCTTTGGATCCAGAAGTAATTCACCTTTACCTATGAGACGATTAACTTATCTTCTGCCGGCGGATGTGTTTTGGGGAGCAGACGTGCTGAATTCGAGCACACCAAAGTTTCCCTGTTCCTTACGTAACATAATGTCAAGGTAGACTATGATGAACAAATGTTCAGAGATGGTTGTGTATTCAGAGCACATGTGCACTGAGGGTATCTCACCAGCAGGGGACCATCATGGACAGATCTTGTTGAAACTACATTCCTCTAAATAACATTTCCAGGCAAGCCTACAGAGTAGACTGAGCTGAGTTTGCCTGTTACTCTATTTACAAACGTGCTTCTGGTTCTGAGGACCATAAATCACTTTATTTATATAATCCCTTGTTGTGCCTTTGTTACAATGAACATTTTCTGTGTGGAGAGGGTTTAAGTACTTTGAAAAGTATTCATATAAAACAGACATTGACAGATGTTAGATAGTATTTAATCACCTGTAGATACTTTGTAAGAATATAATAAACCATCATCCTGTGATGATGACAGCTACTGAGAATGTTTGCTCAAAATGTGATTAACGCAAACTAGTATTAAATGGAAATTCTATATACCTGAAGATTAGCCTGTAAAACAGTTATCATGTCCCACAGGGGCAAGATGGTGAGCTCTGTAGGACAAAGTAACAACAATTTTTCAGTTTTTAAGGGCGAGAACTATTATTAGCTTCTTAGTTTTAACTGTGTATATCACACAGGTATGTGGCACAGAAAAATCAAAGCAACGGCACTAAGCAGGTAATGGAGGCAGGGATAAACTGGGATTAGAGCTAGCAGGCCTCGTTTCTATGGCAACAGCTCCTTATGATGGCATTGAGCCAGGATGGGTCAGGGTGATGGTTGGGGATGTGGGGGTGGGTAGGATTATCTTACTTAAAGCTCCCTGTGACACATAGTCTCTCCGTCAATCTTCTCTACCTGTCCGTCTACTTCCCTGCTGCCCTCCTTAAAGTTCATTGGGTTCATATGAGCGTGGGACGGGCCCCCACATGAGCCCTGTGATCAGGACGTCCTCGCCAAAAATAACAGCGGACAAGATTTGGGGGAGAGGCTCCCCTGTCCTGCTTATCCGTGCTGGGGAAAAGGCGGGCTAATGGGGGTTCAGGAGGCCATGTGGCACACTGTGTTCTCCTTGTGTTCTCAGTCTCTGAAGGAGGTGAAGGAGACGGTGGAACAAGGCTATCGCATGGAAGCCCCGGAGGACTGCCCCGCCAGCGTTTACGCCATCATGAGGGTCTGCTGGGAGGCCGATCCCGGGAAGAGGCCTTCCTTCCGAAAACTGCGGGACAAGCTGAAGAGGGAGCTGCCCGACAGCAACTCTGCAACGGGCTCCTGAGGCCGCTGAGGGGAGGGTGGAGTAAGGCCAAAATTAGCAGACAGTTTGTGTCGCGCTCCCCTCCCCTCCTCCCCCCCATCCAAAGTTTCCATGTGAAATGTTTAGAATTCCTGAGGGTCACACAAGAACTGTGCTGTTTCTCCAGTTAATTATACAGATATTTATATATTTATGATGTGTGGAAAACAGAGAGAGATGACACACAAGGCACTTGAAATAGAGCTGGGATTGGTGGCCACCAGGGGGCAGCACTAAGAACTGAAGCAGATCAGATGAATCCCTGCTCTCCTATCAAGCAATATAGTGCCTAAAGGCAGCCACTGTACATACACACTGTATTATACAGCTATATGATGTAACTACTGTTGGATATATGTAATGCATATATTGAGGAAAAGGCTATTGTAATTAAATAACTTTTTAATGCATTTTCTTTAGTTTTTTTATTATTTTTATTTTTTCAGGTTTATTATATTGTATCTGCCTGAAAGGCGACAGTGAGGTGATGGTGGCTTTTGCTCTGAGGAGAGGAGGGAAAGAACGGGAAGTGTCAGTGGTTTCCATCTCAGTAGCTTTTGGATGGCCTGGCCTGGACTTAGACTTCGTGTTTCTGAGGACAGAACTTCTTCTTGCTGTTCTGCTGCAAGACAGACACAGAGAGGGAAAGACAGAGTGAGAGAGAGATGGTAAGAAAGAGATAGAGAGAGAGCAAGATGGCAAGAAAAAGATGGAGAGAGAGAGACAGAGAGAGAAAGAGAGAGAGATAAAAACTCTTATCCGGGATTAGTGTTCAGATAACCCATGTCTGCACGTCTTGTAGCATAATTGTCTCACAATATGTCCTGGGTTGCAGAGCTTAATATGCAGAACCTTTAATGTTATTGCAGATATAAGTCAGGAATTACAAAGCTGGAAACAGCATGTGTATGGAGATACCTCTCTGCAATCGGTTGTGAATGTTACTGGATTTGCGGGAACCCTTCCTATTCCATGGTACTGTTTCCATGGTAGTGTGTGGAGGGAATCCACGAGGCTCAGTGCTCTATATTAAATTTTCTCTTGGTTAAATAAAAATTCAGAAGGGGGCAAAATGATAAAATTAGAATCTGGATCGCAGAGCTATTTTTGGCTAGATGTTGAGAACCAGCTTTTCCCAACTCCAAAATAGTGGCGATTAACTTGACACAGATTACTGCGAGGAGAGTTTTTTTTTTTTGGTTGTTGTCATGTTGCATCCCAAATCAAAGATGCCAGTGGCTTTAAAGCTTTCTAAGCCTGTTTTTATTTTGTCTTTCACCCGTGGGATGGGACTCAGATTTGGTCCTTATCCGTTGTCCTTTCATTAAGACACGGCCCGTGTTGGATTTGCATTGTCTCTGAAAATCCCCTAATTGGATGAGTTGTTACATTAAAAGAAATAATGAAAAAGAAAAAAAAGGAAAATTTCTGGCATATTTAAAATATTTAAGATGAATTTGTTTTCTTTTGGGGGTAAATGTGTTGTATCTGACTGCATAAAGAATTGCAGAAGTGTGATCACTGATGCATTCCTTTTTCCCTCCTTCTTCCCTCCTCCCCTCTCAAACCCCCCTTTCCCAGGTACATCATCTAATGAGGGATACAGGGTCCCAAATTTACAGAAGTATCTTACTTTGTTTGACAGTTTAGTGGTAGGAATAGACGAGCAGTGTTGGGCTGAATGGCCTGTTCTCATCTTACTTTATGTTATGTTATGTTATGAAAGTCAGCGCTGCTTCGAACGGATAACTTCATTATCCTCTAATACATATCAGTGAGGTGCTTACCACTGTAGCAGAGTAAGCCCCATTTAAAGCCTGTTAAGTGCTAGATATGTCCTACTAGGTAATTTCCTTTTGTTTCATACAGAGGAAATTGCATTTGGTCCCATTTGGTACGTGCTCAAGAAAACCTGTGTGACTCAGGCTTATCCTGTGCTGCTCAGTTTAAGTAGATTGCGTATAGTAATTCGATTGTGTACAGCAATGAAATAGATTGCGTATAGTTACTACAGTTACCTGCCAAAACTGTCTCAGCCAAACCTTCCTGTAAAACAGGTGCTAACCCAAAATAAAAACATAAAAACACAAAAGAAACACAAAAATGTACATAACCCCTATCCTAGGTGTTGCAGAATTTAGTCCATCGAATGGGGCTGTCATTGTACCCTTGAACAAGATGCACTCTACTTGATGCAGAAGTGATAAAAACAACACTTGTACTCGTCACATTGGCACTACCAATAATGCTATTAGTACTGTACTAGCATTAATGATACTAATACCGTTAGCCTTGATAGTAACAGAATTGAAATGAACAAGTAAAGATTCAAAATGGATCAAGTGGATTGAATGAACTTAGGTAATTATCCATGTAAGTTCAGAGCTATCCAGTGTGGATGAACAATGCAGTGTGCTCGGGGCGGGAGGGGTGGACATGCAGGCCAGGTGGGGACACGAGGGCACTTAAAATAACAGGAGGGCAGATGGGGCATGCCGCCAGACAGGCCTTTCATAGCTGAAGGCCGAGACATTACATTACGTTTATCTGGCAGAGGCTTTTATCCAAAGCGATGCACAATAAGTACATTATGACCAAAGTGGCATTATACTTGTTATTGGCATCTAATTAAACATTTATCTGACTTATATAATCCAGGCTTATACACTTCAAATGTAGAATTCTCTTTTGACACTTCCTATAATCTTCTCTTGGGCCTTTTAAAAAAAAAAAGAAAAAAAAAGAAAGAAATTCCTTTCATGTTCTGGTCAGTCACACTATAAGCACGGTTTCTGGATTACCGCTGAATGGGAAAAATAAATTATAATAATAATTCAAATCCTGGGCATCACAGGTTCATCACCTGCTCCTCCTGGTCCTGGTCCAAAAAATGAAAGATTCTAAGAAATGGATATAACCTATTGAGGCCTTTTAGGTTTGAGCAGAAAAAAACTGATTGTTACTTATTGTAATTTTCTTTCTCTGAGTTGGGCTGACTGAGAAATTATAGGAATAGATGTGGAAAGCATAATGTACTGTAATATAGAAACAGAAAAAAGAAAGAATGTTATCATCAAGCAAGTGCTGAAACTTTTATTAGGCTTTCCCAATCTTCAGTAATAAAGGCATTTGCAAGTATTCTGTAGGCCCCAACAGCCTTTTAGAGTAAGCATGTAATATATAATATTAGATCTTTGAGTTTTGATTTAAAATGGCATTTTTAAAAATCCATAACTCATAAAAAACACGAAACCCTTGTGGAACATTGTTTCCTCTTTCAGATTTTGGCAGGGTCATTTCCAGACCCCACTGACACGGTACCCTGGGGACCAATCAGGAGCGTGCACAAAGGTGATGGCAGCCCAGCTGATCAAGGCTGTTTTTAACGAGCTAAGCTATTGAGCTGAGCTGTTTTACTCTCAACAAACTACACAGACACCAGGATCCCCTCACCTTGAGGGACAGTGGTGGTGGAGCTTTTTCAGAGAGAGGGACAGCATTGCTCTCCTTTACCACTGGCTCTGAACCACCACGTGGGTGGTTTGATTTGACTCCACTTCTTTCTATAAATGTTTACAGTAATGTTTTTCTTTCTTCAGAATTCTTCCTCCTAAAACTTTACCTCCCTCTTACTATCCTGTTGCTGCTTTCTATGGTTGAGGCCTTGTCCTGTTTTGTAGGACATATCAAGTTTAAATTACCATTTAAATCTGGTGTCCAACACCGGTTAAGGGATTACTCGTGAATACTGCAGCCACATACAGTCAGCCATGGAAACATTTCAGGTGGGTTTTGCTCTCACATCACCTGTCTGGGAGTGTAACCAGGCTTTGAAAAGGAAGACATGTCTTGGCGATGGTAACCTCTTGACTGTTTGTATAATACCAGACTGCATTAGTGGGGATTAGGGCCACTGCAGAAACAAGCGCTCTAGGTCAAAGGTTAGACCTTACGATTAGGTCTGACAACATTTTCTCAATGTTTTTTTCTAGAGGATCTTACTGAAGCCTTACTCAAACTTGAACTGGAAATACTCTTAAGAAATCAACTGAAGGAAATTTTACAGAAATCTCTGTACCCAAGCTCTGTATCCTTTTTCCTGTGAATGGTGCTATAAGATGAGTTGCAGTGTCACAAAGACTATGGCCACATTGAGCAATATTAAATCAAAGACCACTGACGTTGAAAATGATTTAGTCCTATCATCCTTGTCCTCAGATTTGCTTGCAGTATATAATTATAATATATAATTTCAACAAATTATCATTATTGTATAGAAGACATGTAGAATCATCACCATGCTGTGAGCCCAGCAGATTGAGAACCTCCCATCCCTGGGTGGCGCTAGAGCCAATTGTGAAGCACCTGTGAGGCTGTCTCACAGACCATGTCCAAAACAGCTTATTTGCCTACAATTGAGTGTACAACATGCAACTTGTTTACTCAATAGTAGGCAAGTAAGCTGTTTCGGACACGACCACAGTCAGCGCTGGCATGGTCATCCTGTCAACTCATGTAGAAGAACAGAAGAAGAGCACATTCTGCTCATATAGGATAACTTGATTGCGCTTCTCTTTAAATTGTTTCACAGATTTTCCATAGAAAATTTTACATAAAGTACCCTTAAGATTCAATCATATCTTTGATAAAGATGAGAAAAGAAGACTGTATAAACAAAACAAGTAATAAGCTATACTGTGTGCTCAAAAAATGGGAAAAATATATTATTTATACTTACATAGAATTGGAAAAAAAAAAAAAAAAACGTAATAGATTTTTTTACTTGCTAACTCTTTTTCCTTAAAATATGCTCTATAATTATTTTCATCTCAATTTTCAGTACTTTGTACAGGCCCAGGACCAACAGATACGGAACAACCTCATAACATCAAAGATCCACCACCATATTTTATGACAGGTTTGACATCCTTTTCAACATTTCTGCACCAAACCCACCGCTAGTGTATATGTGTCCAAAAAGCTGTTCACATCTGACCATAACACCTGGCTCCAATCGAAGAAAAGCAGCAATGCTTTTGCTCTTCTCCCTTAAAGCTAACAAGAAATCAGGGCAGCACTGTGGAGATACTGACTGACTGTAGAGTGAATGCAGAGAAGGTGACCTTCAACATCCTATAACAATAAATCCCACTGTTCCTAAAGTTAATTTTAAAAACATTCTATTTTCTATTTATGAAGGAGAGATTAAGGTCTCTTGGAATTGTGATTTTGTTCTTTGGGTATATCTTCTGATTTGGGCTTTCCTAATCCACCGTGGGTGCCCTGTAATCCTGTGTCGTAAGGCAGAGACAGAAGGAAGTGATCAGACACAGGAGACAGTAATGAAGAGTGTGTTTGTGTCAGCCTGGTTCTCCATGCTGGACACTGCTGGGCCTGCCCAGGAAGTCTTCGTACTCTTCTCCATGCTTTCTCCTTCTCTTTTTTCTGAAAGTCAGTTGTTCTCAGACCTCTCCTCAGGGAGCCTCAGTCAGTTTTAGGTATTTAAAGTGTTCCCTCTCAAGCACACCTAATGTAGCTAATCAAGGGCTTTGTTAGTAGAGGAAACGAACTTCATTAGGTGGAACACATCAAATGCCTGGAACTGACTGGGGGGTCCTCAAGGAGAGGTTTTGAGTACCATTGCTCTCAGTGATTCATCTGAAAAAGACAGGGCTAGCTTAGCGGCATTTTGGTGAACAGTTTCTCCTCTACTTTTCAGCACTGTAATAATCAGGCCAAACAGTCTCCAGCTGTTTCCTAGCAACATCTGCTTAACTGCAGCAGCTGCCGATAACCATGGACACACACAGGAAAGAGACGGATAATGATGTTATAACACGAAATATCCCCTCACTGGGATTTTTTATGAGTGCAAAATAATTGGCTGATTATTCATTATGAGATAGGCGTCCGTTGACGCTGTATCCCCAGAAAGCATCTGCCAAACCCAGCCAAATTGAGTGTTATTTCCGTGGCATGGTGTGTGAATGTAGCTTTCCTCCAGACTTGACAAGACTCAGCTACTGCGGATTAGTCTGCCAGTAGGCCACTGGGGGAAGAAGCCAATGGCAGGAAATTCGGGCGGGGGGTCAGGAGAGGTCACCTGACAGGGGCTTCTCAGGGAAGGGCTTGGCCGAATCTCGGAGGAGATGTGTGGGGAGAGGGGGGGCAGAGAGGGTGGATTGACAGGTGTAGTGGCTAATCAGCAGATTATCTGCCACAGTACGTCAGTGCTTCCTAAGGCCTCTGCTACTTCTTTAATGACGTTAAGAGTATCAGATTAAGTGATAAAGCAGTAATTGCATGCACACTTGTTCACGGAAGGATGCATCGATAGACAAAATATATTCCTGTCTGGTATTTTCTGTCTGAGCGGGGAAGAGAATTAAGGAACTTAACATCTAGCTCACCCAGGACTCAATCTTTCAAAACCAAAGGAATATTTGTTATTAAATCCCTATCAATAATAACACATTACATCTGAACACAGATATTAATCATTTGTATTCAGCAGTGCTTTATATCATCTTATACTCTGTACTGAAGGGCCACAGGGTGTGCTGGTTTCTGTTGTTACCCAGCACTTTATCAATCAATTAAAATGATTGGTTACACAGTTAATTAACCTCACAAGGTGTCTGTCTGAATTGGTTGTTCTTGGCAACTGTTGGTGTGGAGAAAAAAAAAACACACCCCAAGACCAGGAGCAAGGTTGGGGAGCCCTGACTTTTACTGCTAATGTAATTAAAGGAGATTAAAAGGAATTTTATAATGTTTCTGTATTCTGAGTTTGTGAGAAAGTAAGGCTAGCCCCACATACTCCTGTGACTAACATATATTTCACTCGCATTTAAAATGAGCTCTCAGAGTTGTGGGAGGCGCTAAAACGTTGAGTCAATTTGTGACACAGTTAGTAATTTAGCAACCAAGTCCATTCAGACCATTCATAAGCACGGGCCTCCAGCGTGAGTCCAGCTGAAGCAATAGCTGTGGCCCAAGTTATGGAAGCAAATCTTGACTGTGCTGCTTGTGGTGGCAGTACGTTGTTTATCACAGTGTTCCCCACAACGAGAGGATTCTCCCACTCTTACTGTACATTTGATTTATCAGGCCCCTCTACCAGCACCAGCTGCACCAGAACTGCAGTCTTCCACTGCCACAGCAGTGCAACTCAGCTGGTGAGAAAAGCCATGACTGGCTAGTGGCTTCACTGGCCCTATCTGAATGAGAGTGCTGCACTGGCATCGCCCATCCATCCGTCCAATATCTACACCCGCTTACTCCTAGTCAGGGTCACTGGGGGTGCTGGAGCCTATCCCAGTGAGCATTGGGTGAGAGGCAGAAATACACCCTGGACAGGGCGCCAATCTATCGCAGAGTGGCAACACTGAAAATTGAGAAGTAAGGGACAAAATACAGTTGTCAAAAATTAAAATAGCCAAAATAACATATGCTGTATTCTGGAAAGAGCAAGTTGGATTCCTCAGGACTAATCCAAATGCAATATTGCTGACTGTCTTGTTTCAGTTGGGTGGGTTTATGATCATGATGATGTGCACTTGGCTTTTACATGTACATGCTGTGTAACCTGAGCACCTTGGAAACAGACCTTCATCCTTATGTAAGCGCTATTGCATATTTATCCATGTACATATTCATACTCAAACTAGACCCAACTCAATCAAGGTCTCTTCCTTGAGTATGGGTCTTTAGGTTGGGTCAGGACCATATAATTCTGTGTAACAGGATAAGAACCAGCTTACCCAACTGAGAGAGAAGTACCCTCATTCTATTAATGCCAGTGAAGGCTTCATCCTATTTCTTCCTGCTAAACAAATTATTCTTGGGGGAGAACTAAGATCTGTTGTACTGAAAACATTTAAATGTAATTAGAGATCGCTGCCAGAAAATCAGTGTTGCTTAATGCAGACACATCCTCCTAAAATTGGTTTATATGCACTACCCCTATGTAACTATTTTCTAACTGCTTGTCTTTGAGGTGATTGACATTATATTTTAAGCTGCTGCTGCCACTTTTTTCATGTACTGAATTTATAAAATATCATTTTTAAAACAGAATGGTTTCCACACAAAATATATACAATACACATATAACTAAATAAATTTAAAAATTTGAAATATTTTCCAGTGGATTCAGCAGACCTTAAGTTGATTAATTTTATTTTAAATAATTTAGTTTCACCATTGGAACAACCTATCAAAAGGACGGTGAAAACATAATATAGCTCATGTAATTTTCCAATAATACTAAACCTCAGTATGTAAGTAAGGAAATTTACCACTAGAGGGCGCACTGTAATGACACACAAAAACTTTCTACTTGGCAGACTTCAATATAATTGACACGTACTCTACAAAATGGTTTAGATCGTTCACAGAAATGACATTAATTATAATTGTAATAATTCAGTGAGTATGTAATCAATTCATGTTTTCTAATTTGGTAAGATGTTCCAGTTCTCTTCCAGGTCTGCCTGAAGCACCAATGATTATTTTATGGCATTTTTTGCATCGCATGGATGTACATCTAGGGCTTCTTTATCAGTTTATGTTTGGCCTTTGATCACCCCTGAACACCTCATTTCACGTCCTATTGCAGAAAACTAAAAAAGAGTCTACGATAAAGATTCTCTAAATACACTTCAGAATGAGATCAGAAAAGTACTTAATTGTTCTTTTCAACCCCTGAGAAATGAGTCCGTAGAAACCAAGGAGTAATGGAGACACTATGCAATCTTTCCGATATTGGCTGCATGATCATATCACGGAGAAGGTGTGCTGAAACATTACAGCTATGGCTATAGTTACCTTACGCTAAAATATGTGTCGTGAATTAAGTTCAAATGTTCAAACCATCTGTCCGCGGTCCCTGGTTTCTTATGAAAGATAGCATCATTCATTTGGAGTTTCAAGCCAGTATTATTCAAAGTGAAGCACATCTAGAACACACTTAACACGCCACAGCCTAATGCCACCTTTCGGAAACATTATCCAAACACCCAACAATGAAGCTTCCCCACCCCCACTCATTATTTCAGTGAAAAAAGGGTTTTTGTACTGACTGTAAGCCTGTTTGTCATATATAACGTATTGGTTGCCATCTGGAGAAATTGTGTTTAATTGGTTGTTTGGATGAATGTCTTGAGCCCATATGTTTACAATATGGGGCCTGGTAGGACTGCTAATATGCGTATCCTCCAAAAGATGCAGATATCACAGTGGGGAGGGACACCATAGCAAATATCTGTGACTCCTCAGCCGCTAGCTCTAACCCAACTAACTGCTGGAGGATTGCTGACATTTAAGATGGGTCAATTGATAAACTGGGTTTCAAAATATCGTGCAAACATATAAAGGAAACAAAATGAATGTGCATTGACCATTCTTTAACAAGTACCAACCAAGCAGAACCTGCAGAGACTATATTTTCCTATATGTTTTGGGAGTGTGAATGCTAAATAGAGAGTCCATAAATCCAGCCCATGAAAAAATGTTCGAACCACTTATGTCCCTTTGCTTTGGCAAGAATGACCTTCTTGTATGACCCTACACATTTTTCCATTTTTCAAGGTTCTGCATAGACATATTTGTATATACACTCACTGGCCACTTTATTAGGTACACCTGTTCAACTGCTCGTTAACTCAAATATTTAATCAGCCAATCACGTGGCCGCAACTCAATGCATTTAGGCATGTAGACATGGTCATGACGATCTGCTGAAGTTCAAACCAAGCATCAGAATGGGGAAGAAAGGTGATTTAAGTGACTTTGAACATGGTTGTTGGTGCCAGACGGGCTGGTTTCAGTATTTCAGAAACTGCTGATCTACTGGGATTTTCACGCACAACCATCTCTAGGGTTTACATAGAATGGTTCGAAAAAGAGAAAATATCCAGTGAGCGGCAGTTCTCTGGGCGAAAATGCCTTGGTGATGGCAGAGGTCAGAGGAGAACAGCCAGACTGGTTTGAGCTGATAGAAGGGCAACAGTAACTCAAATAACCACTTGTTACAACCGAGGTATGCAGAAGAGCATCTCTGAATGCACAACACGTCGAACCTTGAAGCGGATGGGCTACAGCAGCAGAAGACAACCTGGCACTAGCAAGGTGTACCTAATAAAGTGGCCAGTGAGTGTATTTTACAATGATTTCTCAGTGTGGCAAATTGACCACCATAATCCCAACATAATTCTTCTTACTCAACCTCAGCATCATATCTTTCAGTTTACTTAGTGTCACATCACCATGTATTGCACATCACTTTATTGACTTGCACTGCATACTAAATTCATGACTCCAATTGATCATGTTAGTATCAAGAGACATATTGTAGCTTGATTATACTGATAACAAAGCTTCAGTCCTTAGCATAGTCTACATTTTACTGCACGCAATCACAATGTGGAGACAGGGAGAATTTGAAGGAAATCAGTAATGGCCCAATGAGGGACTCATGGTGTACACCTGGTGATTGATACTCAATTAGTAAGTTGGCCTCTCAACTGGAGATTCTGTAGGAACTGTTTGGCAGGAGCAGGTCTGTCACATCTGTCAGGGATCTGTCTCCATTTCTTCTGTGGAGGCTGGAGCCAACTTGTGTCAAAGCTGGCCCAGCATGTTTATCTAAATGAAGCTTTAAGCCAAAATACCTCATGATTGAGGTTCATGATTTGAACCTCGAGCAGTTGAACTGTTTGTTTAAAAAATTACTTCATACAACGTTTAAAAAAAAAAGCTTTGACAATTCATTGGACAATAACAAGTAATTTAAATCACTTTTGGTTATTAGATTATGATGAATAATTATTCACATATGAATTGATTTTAATGTTTACTGGTGAATTATGAAGCTCACCGCTGATTCACATTTCATTAATTCTGGCACCAGACTTTGTGTTCTTGTTTATTTTACACTCATAGTGGTCTATATTCACACTGAAGCTGGCCTGTCAAAGACATTTCAGGCCAGTATTTGCTATTCAGTTTCTGCAATTCTGAGCTCAAGACAAGAGATAAAATTGCGGGATTAAAAACCATAGTACCGATAGTGATTTTCTTGCAGATAATTCAAGTTTTTATACAGCGGGTAAATTACACACTATATGAAAGTAATATATTGTGTAATTCTGATATTAGCCTTGCATAGTTGACTCACATCTTCTCAGAGATTTTCCACGGAGACAAGTGTTCAGTGAGTTGGCTCTTCACCACATGACATAAAATTATTATTTGAGTTACACCTTCTCATCATGTGAACTAATCACTTGTGGGCATGCTCTGTGATCATTATAGCTTTATTGGCTGGTTTGCCAGCAGATGACCTCACACAAAAGTTTTCTTTAACCTTTGGTTTTGTGAGTTTCTGTAGTCCAACATGCAGTGCATCACTCATTAGCCAACACAATCTGTTGACCATTCTCTGAAAAGAAGAAATTGTGCAGAAACTGCGCATCACCAGTTTTGTGACTCTCCGTTCAGACTGCGGCTGCCTTCTAAGTAGGCCAGTGTCAGTGACAACAGCAGGCTGAGCTGGCACAGTAACCTCTTATGCGACTTGGCTAGCACCTGAAACCCACTCCAAACCTAAACTTGGTCACAGTCTTATAGTGTAAAGGAAGTTTAAAAAAACAAGTGTTGAATCATAAGTAGAGGGACCAGATGATCACATGTGCTGCCCCCCACCTCAAAGGCCCTCCTCTTCCCTCCCAAACCATCCCCCTTGCCCCAGTAAGCTGACACAGCGCCTTTAAGCGTGAGCTGCTTTGTCTCTAATAGGATCAGAGGGGCTTACATTGTCATCTGATAAAACTAAGCAGCTTGATAGCTGCACTGCACCTTCTTAACCAATTTGGACTCAATTAGGATAATGAGGAAACAAGCAAAGAAGTATAGTAAGCACAACATATTAACATGATAAAAATGATTGTTGCTCTCATCCCCAGCCCTCTCGTTGGCTGGCTGAGGAGGAATCACCTTGTCATCTACACTCTGTGGGCTATGGTACTGAAGAATAGTGCGTGTTTTAATAAGGGGAGTGCTTGGTTATATTTAATGAAAGTCTGTTACATTAAGGCACACTACTTCATCCTCCTCCCTAACTTTCCTGGCCCTTTTCACTGTTCACTATTTCACGACAACAATTTCTGCAATGAAGACATTTGTTACCCTTTTCTGCTATTCTGTATTTTTCTTGTGATTTCTGATGTATGTTATAAATGGCCAATTATTTAAAATTGAAGTGTATTATTTATTTAATAAATCTATACATTTAATAGATCGATAAATGTCAGGCTGAAATGTTTGCTTATTGACAACAGGACTGATTTTCAGATAAAACTGTTCATGTTCAGCCTGGTTCCATTTTAGAATATCTACAGCATGTCACTGAATGCCGTCCAGGGTACACTCATTGGCCTGGGTGCTCAAAATTATGAGTGACTGCCTTCCTGAATAGTTCCTTGCCATGTTGTGATGCTCCCAGAGGTGTCATTTCAGTAAGACTATTAACAAATCAATTCCTTTTTGTACCAGGCTGTGTGTTTGATCTCTACTGGCCGAGTATATACCCCTGTCAGTCTGTTCGCCCAAATAATAAAGGGCCATATGTAAATGAGAGTTAGTAAATGAGAGCCTAGTATGAGAAGGAAGGCCTATTGGTGTACTTTCTTGGTTGTGACTGAGAACCTGAACTTCTGTAGAGCCCTGTAGAAATGACAGTGAAACAAAGGAATGTTCCACTGTACAGGAGGCCAGATGGTCAGCTTTGAGCAGTAGGCTAAAGCCCTTGCTTGGAGGTGGAACATCCTTGACCTCTACAGTGATTTCCTGCTGTGTTTCTGACACAGTTTCAATGACCATCTGGATGGAATTCTGAGAAGAAAAAAAAAACTGTTGGCCACTTAGCTGGTTCTTGGAGCGAAAGTTCTTTAGCCTGGCAGAGTCCATGCCACGCTTTACGTTGTTCGGATCCTGGAATACTCTTCCCTTTTCTTGGTGCACTAGTTTCTAGAAAAGCTTCAGGAAGTGTTTCAGGAAGAAGACACCCAATGCAGTCATTTAGGGCCAAAACCATTCCTGGACTATACAAGTCAAGTTTTTATAATTATTTTGTATTTTTATGCTGGAGAACTTTGGGGCCACGACAGCTTTTTTGTTTAGGGCCACCAAAACTCTATAATTGCTGAACTTTATGCTTCTGTTTATGGTGTATAAATACCAGCACTATTTCCAAACATTTGCCCCATCTTTATTTTTCCTCTCATTTTAAACTGCATTTTATCTCTTTAAGCCCATCACTGTGATATCCTTTCAGAGAGGCCAGGCTAGCCAGCTTGTCTCTAAGTGTGTGTGCAGCCTGCAGCCTTGCCTCTTAATTTTAGTCTAGCCGTTTGCCGGCACTCAGTAGACCAGACATGGCGCGATTGAAATCCTCCCTCAATTAACAATAATTTCATCAATTGAATTCTGCACTTCGTAATTAGTCAGGTGCATAAGAGTGGCTCTAAAGGTGAGTGTAAGTGTCTGTAAAGAAAACTTTTTTTTTTTTTTTTTTGGTATGGATGTCTATTTGGCATTTGCTTGAGGTGTTCATATAAACATTTTCCCTGGGGCCAGCTTGCCCCCAAAGTATATTAAACTGTACACTTCATCAAGATAAAATGGTGATATTTTAAGAGAACACCCTTGTTACATCTCTTCAGGAAATACCTCTTCCCGCCTTCTCTACCCTGATTCCCATTCCCCTCTTCCACATCTCCCCCCCTTCCAGAATTTGATGGGATGTCATGGCTTGACCATTGCAATTCTCATTCATTGCTAATTGGGATGGGATTTACGAATCAGGGCCTTTTCTTCGTTTGTACGTCCCTCTGGATAAGAGAATCAGTTAAACACCTAAAAATGTAAATGTACAATGTTACACTTTGAGATTATGCTTTAGCTTGAGGTTAAAAATACCGCTTGTGTGACTATAAGCCCAGATGTAGGATTTAAGCATCTGAATCCTCTAAAATCCACTGACAGCCACGCACAGAGGAACTGTAAGACAGGAGATTTTTGTAAAGAAGTACCTCTCTACACTTCATAGTTACATACTTTCTAGAAGAGTCAAACTGCATAACAATATAAAATACAGTTTTCTTTCTTGTGAATGACACAGGGATCTCATGTGTCAGACCGCACAGGTGACATGCAAAATTAAATCTGAAACATTGTGTATTTGCAAACTTTATGTTTCAAAGGACGTACAATTAAGCTTAACTTGCTGTTCTGTACTGAAACATAAAGGTATTTGTTAAGAAAGTAGCTATTATCACATATCATTTTGTGGCAGCAGTTTCTGCCATTGCTTATAGTGGTTTTTGTGGCTTGAAATGGAACTAAAAAGTTTTGTAAGACATGGAAATTAGGGAAAAACAGTTTATTTGTGCTTTGGCTAAACTGCCACCCATGTAGTCGGAGCGTTTGTCAGGGCAATATATCACGGCTAACCACCCTTTTTAGCTGTTCCTTCATATCAGACTTCCTTACAGAGCTTCTTAAATTTATCTTTAGATTTCTCTGAGGTCAGAGGAAATCTCCAGAGAAGTCATTAGCCTCATTAAAGGTAGGGTTGATCGCCGTGACACCTCTTTCCTTTCAGACCAGGCTTTAATGTCCCTCTGGCTGCACAGAACAGGGTATCTTAAAGTCACCGCTCTGCCTGAAGTGCAGAAAGATAGACAGAAGCAGGTAGGAGGGAGACCTGTCATACAGGCCAGAGTCATCGCATACCTATTTTCCTCTAATTCAAAAACAGGCCCCCTGTCTTCACATGCTCAGGGATGTCAGAGGCATCTAATGAAGCTGTCTTGATACTACTTAAATGAAACTCATTAGACATTAGACCTAAATAGTGTTGCATGAAGCAATCTATCTCATTTAAACCATCCAGCCATCTGGATCTGAATCTATGCTGCAAGTCCATTGTATGTAATGTATACTTCCAGCAACTGTTAGTCAAAGCCAATTTACAAAAGCAGGGTTAAATCCTTAATGGGCAGTTAAACAGACCTGAGATCATTCTTCTTGAATTGATTATGTCAGTAATTGTTTTGCTTTAGATCTTTAATTGTGATCTTCTGTAATATTACTTAATTGTGATGCTCTGTAATATTTCACATATCTGACATAATTTAAAGTGAATAATTATTTTGTGTTTGGATGTGAAAATTGATTGACATTTGACCAAGCAATCTTGTGGCCAATAATAATAATAATAATAATTTTTATTATGCATTTTCTCTGCTGATGTTATTGCATGTTTTAAATCTGTTTGGAGAAGCAAACATACATAATTCTTTTTAATATCTGTTTTTCTTTCACTCATTTGGCTATTTATGAAAAAAATGGGTTCAGGAGCTTGTCATTTTTCAGTATTATATCTCAAACTATTATAGTGTTTGATTCATTTTAATATTAACACATTCATAGGACGGGGCTTTAGTTCATTGAGGATACAAAAATGTACTGGAAATTTGAAGTCTTTTTGTCAATATTTAGTATTGCTAAGGTCATTCCTGGTTGACCTTTTTTATTTTAAATTGATTACGTGGTTTTCTCTTCCAGATTTTAAGACATATGGAATTAATAGAGTTACTACAACTCCTAGATCAATAATTAGGCCACAAGTAATATGCTTCGTTAAAAGTTCCCAAAAATATGATGCTAATTCCAGTTGAGAATTAGAGCTATTTCTAACATTGAGACATGTTTTTTACTGACTGGAACTGCATGAAGGACATAAACTTCAAACAATGTATAAGCTGGTCCACTGTTATTAAAATTTCACGTGCCATCAAATTCTCTCACTGAACTTGACTTTATTTTAGTATGGGTCAAAAAATTCAGAACTACAAAAATAAAAGAAAGACAATAAAGCAGTTGAATTGACAGAAATGTACTGACCAATACAAATCTAAACATTGGCTAAACATTCACACACACACACAAAAAAAAAACAAGTTATCTCTTCAGAAAGTTTTCCTTTTTGAATATACTCTTTCACTGGAATAATGAAGGGATTAGAGAAAACTTTCAGTAGAACGCCTTTGTCTTTAAAACAATAGTTTTTTGAAAGAAAGTCTTGTCCCGGCTTCATTAGCTCCGGCCTCCTCCTGTGGGGTGAATGCAAGCTACATTTAGAGCAATTACTTGACCAGAAAACAACTGTCAATCATTCTTAAAGGGGAAGGATTCCAATTAATAAACCTCTCTAATCCTTTCGTTTTATGTCCATTCTTCCGCGTACCTCTGTCGTCTGCACGTCTTAGAAAGAGTTTAAACAAAAAAGGAAAACCGTTTCTTTCAATGAAATTTTCATCTATTATATTTGTTTATTCGTTAGTTTAACCAAATGTAAACATAAAATGCGTTGACAATCAAGGCAGAACGGAACTTTGCTTCACTCACAGGACTATCGCGTGGAAAGTCTCGACAGTTGCTGTCGTGTTGAGGGAAAACAGGTGGAATATTGACGGTTGCAGAACCTTCAGGCAGACAGCAAGTAGCCTCTTTGAAAGGTATGTTTTGAGTTAATTGTTTTCCTCATATTTTTTTGGGGAAAATTCAAGTTTGTATTTTACATTTTTATTTAATTCTATCGAATTCTTTTACTATATGAAGTAGGCTACCATTACGCATATGAAGGCTGGGATGTACATTAAAGCAACTATTCCTCCCAAATGTCCAAAATGCAAACTGTATCTCTGCGATATGTAGGCCGAAACGACATGTATACCGCTAATATTAATAACGATGAACATGGTGTTACATGTCACATTACGATAGTTCAGGGGTGCTCGTTATTGTCTGATACACATGCAGTGATCTGAATATGTTTCTTTCATTATTGAAAACATACTTTTCTGTCCGTTGGGTTGATATGTCAAAATATAAACAAAAATAAATATTTCTATATACTAAGACAGGATAACCTTTGTACATGCAACGTGGTGTCTGCCCAATGTGTAGCCCAATTATGTTTAATTATGAGCTAAGAAATTATGACTGGCCCGAAATTACAAATTAATTTTAAAAGAACCAGAATCTGATACATTCACAATTAAATTTCATATATTTGCCTTCATATTTTATGTATTGAACTAGTTATGTCTTACGTCTTATATTTTACTTCATATTGTGTTAATTTGGAACACAATATAAAGTAAAGAAGCGTTAATAAAATATTTTTCAGTCTATATTTCTGAATGTAAACGCAATCAGTGATGCACGGTTTTCCAAATTCAAATGTAGGAAAGGTTGACTGATCTGCTGAGTTGTTTTAAATATTGGCGATATCCTATGTACGTTTAATATTTATTTAGAAACATTGTTATTCATTTATTATACTTGAAAGTATGTTAAATACTCTGCTTAACTGATAAGGCATGATTTCCGTGAGTGGCATGTTTACATGTAAATGATTTTACTCAAGTTGCGCACTACTTTTAAATGGAAAGAAACAGCCATTTGTTTTTCAGGTTGATGTTCTATAATTCAAATGTAAACGTAAACGTAAAAATGTATACTTGTTTCAATAACTGTTGACTGAGTACTGCACACATAAATAAGTAAGTCCTGACAGGTATTTCATGAAAATGAATCAAATTAATTCATAAGGTCAGATTTGTATAAATATATTCTAAGATGTATTGAACATTTAATGTTTCACATCAATAAAGAAATAGCAAACAAGTCAATCAATGTTCAACCTGAAATAGATGTTTCTGAGTAATTCAGCTTCATGTGCTATGCTAATGCACAACTTTTGTCTTTATTTCTTTGACGGTTGGCCTTTTTCTCATTGTAAATCTTTCTAGATAAAAACTATTTTATGTCGTAACTGTATTACTATCTTTCTTCTCTTTCTTCTTCTTAATAATAACAATAATATAGCATAGCTATTTTGCTTTTAGCCCATATGACTCTTAGTAAAAAAACATAAATACTCCATTACTTCAGCTTGATAATTGTAAATAAGAACAAATTGGTTCACTAGAATTTTTCTAGCACCACTTCATACGGTTGAAAATTAATGTATGCTCATATATTTCATCCAATGTCACAAGGGTTTGCCTGCATGACCGTACATTATTCCTGCTTTTTACATGTGACTAGAACATAACCTTCCTCCTGTAACGCATGGCAGGTTGGCCCTACACCCAGCCAGAGCTTCTAAAAGCATACATGCAGCATATACTTTAAAAAGTGATATATAGTTACAATTAAATTATTGGAAAAAATTAATTGATGCTCAAAATATTTCAGAGGAGGATGACTCACTTAATTTTTAAACCATCAAATTATCTCTTTGCACAAACGACAAATGATCAGACTCACTAGATTTTTGGATCTTAAGTGGTAAAAAAGCAATCCCTAAAAAAGATGATCAATGCATTCTCAGTTTAGTAAAAGAAAAGCTCTGACTGGTTTTAAGGTGGCTTACTTCATTTATAGAAGGAGTGGGTTTAGTTTCTAGGCTTTCAAGACTTTGAGATTACAATTCTGGCATGTAACCTACTGTAAGTACTTACTGCATGTACTGTTCACCGTAATACATAATAAGAAAGAAAGTCCTTTCTTAATAGGTATTTTCACCCCTTAAACCAATTTTAGAATTTCTCATTTGACGTTTTATATTTACTGTGGCGTCTACTGGTATCAAGTCAGTCAACTTGAGGGTAAAGATTCTTAAAGCATGAACTTGTGGAGAGAAGAAAAAATGACAATGGTCACAAGATGTAGAACTTTCTTTCAATTCTGTTTTGCAGGTGCAAAGGCCTGTTTTCTGAAGTGCAAGGACACAAGAGCTGTAATTTCCAGGGGGTTTCTCAGCAGATGGTTTCCGCTAGCCTCATTTGAGCATTTTAGCTTTATTTCCCCTTGGGTTTGTGAGAAGACCAGAGCCTGGAACCTCAGTCGCTACAGCGATCATCGACCCTCATTCCCGGCCGGAGGAGAGAACGAACCCCGACGCTCGAATGCATCTGTCACTGGATACCATGAGCATGGTGGACGACGGCTGCCTCTCGCCCAGTAACTTCCACGAGATGGTGAAAGGAGGGGGGGCGGCGGTGGGCGGCCGCGTCCACAGCATCGACGTCATCCTGGGCTTCAGTAAGGACCAGGACCCCCTGCTCAACCCTACGGGCACAGCTGGGCCCCACAAAGCTGATGTGGAGAGCTTGGGGGACCCTGGAAAGCAGGACCCCTCGCACCCTTATGGACACCTCCCCGCCCTGAGAGACAGCACAGAGCAGCCTGCCTATCACAGTGAGTCTCTCATAAGACAGGAAGTCAGCCACACCCACAGACCCTGTTTCCTGTTATGCTCTGAAAGCCTACGTCCACACTGTCAGTTCATGAGAGTGACAACGGTATTCATTTTGGAGAGAGAATATCGTTGTGTATTGCACACACTACAGCAGAGTGAAGTGAAATGAGCTGACTGTGTATTTACAGTAACAGGAGCCACTGTCCTAATTAGGACAGCTGTAAATATTCTCTGTAACCAGAACAACATTTAGGACAGCACAATTTAGCAGGTTTAGAAAATGTACTGAATTCATTTGAAAATAAAAAAACAGACATGAGTTTTTCCGTCTGTTCATGACAAATTGTCATCAACAGATATATGTTTTAGCCGACTTTGTGTAGACCGCAGCATTTGCGTGAACAATGGAGCCAAATTGCGCATGCAGTGCCTTGCATCACACGAAACTAGTCGTCCAGTCCAGTTCTGATACACATTGTATCCACACTCAAATTCAGCAGTCAATTCCTGAATTTTTCAAGTAGTGACTTTGGTTGTTGAATGCGGTTGTCACTCTCTTTCTCAACCTAACTATGTGTGAACGCAACAGGATTAAGCGGAGTGACAACCATATTTAGCTCCAGTCTGAACGTAGCCAATGTGTTGTCAGTCTACAATGAGTACCATGGCCACAAGAAATTTGTAAAATATAATAAGAGGACTATTACTGGAGAAATTAGTTAAAGAAAGGCTGATGACAATTAAAAAACTGTGGTGGGTATTATATTAGATTCTGAGCCTCAAGAACAACAGAATTAGGCACAAAACATAAATGTTGTCAGCTGAGCATTGTAGGACATCCTTAATTATCCTTTGTCCCATTATGAGTTCTGGCAGCCTTTGCAGTTTGGAGTGAGGAATTACAGTTGATGATGCTTTGGATTGAGCCAAGCAAAACAAATGTAGCTGTACAAAGAAACAGTACTCTAAGGACCCTGATGTAACACTGGCCTTTCTGTCACTCTGTAACACAGAGGAAAAATGATCTATAATGTATGGCATTTAATATGGTCATCCTTGTTGACCGAAATATTGTTAGCTCATTCACAGATTTAAAAAAAACACACAGAAAAAGCTTGGGAGGCCTGATAACCCCATTTTGATAATCCATCCGTAGCACTGCACAAATCTTCTCTGCTACACATATGAGTTATGCACAGTGGTATGTTGGCACACATTTTATTTCTGCCAAGGCATTTAATCCATGGTGCTTTTTTCAACCAAGAATTTAGTGTCTGTGATCTTGAGGGTGGAACATGAATGTGTCTTCCTCCAGTCAATATAAAGCAATGTTTCTGTTTTGAACTCCCCCACTCTTGTCATTACATCCCAATATTCTTTCACACAAAGAAGCATTTCACGACTGTAAACATTCCGCTGGGTCCCAGAGTGTTCCAACAGGCTGAGAGGCAGTGAGGCGGTCCGTGACCCCGAAGCGACCTTTCCATTGTGCTGATGTCACACCCTGCTGGAGAGCAGAATGGTCCGCAGACTTCCAGGGGGGCTCTGGCTCTGTCTGTTAATGAGAGGGGGATCAGCGGGCCCAAAAAACCCTGCTCTCGTTAGTTAATTGAGGCTTCCCATATTTTTTTTTTTCCTTTTCTCTGGACTGAATGGATCAAGGAAATTGAGTTCCATTGTTTCTTTGAGACGCTGAAGCTGCACAAACATGAATTCACAAAAGACTGTGTACAGTTTTGGCTCAGGTGAAGCTAAGTCAGCCCTCCTGGTGCTCTGCCCCTCTTGAACCCAGTAGTCCCATTACGTAGACCCCCAAAAATGGAGCTTCAGCCCTTAATGGGTGGCCTTCTTGACACACTCTATGAGTATAAATTCTCTACATTAACAGTCACTCTTCTAGGGCAAAGAGAATAGACTTCTAGAACTTCTAGGACACACTTCTAAAACAAAGTCCTCCCTTGACTTTTCTAGCAGGGAATTCAATCACATTCTCTACTTAATTGACGGGACGACATTTGTCTGTAACAGAAGAAATGCTTCATAAAAAGCATGGATGAACACCAGAACGCAGAAGCATGGATGTTGCCTCTTTTGTTGTGAATGCCTGTGCAGGTTCATTGACCTGACGGTGGTCTCTGTGCTATATTAATTGATTTACCTTTGATCTGCTCCAATCAAGCCTGACATGCAACGTGTTTACACCGCTAATTTCCCGGCGATATTAACCAGTTTTTGTTGGGCCGCCGCTGAATGCTGCAGACACAGTTGAAGCCTTTAGGTAGATTAAGGCTGAGGCCACTTAACCGGGCAGCATCTGTTTCCCGGGAGATTAGCGCGAGGGAAACGTGTAGTGAAAGCCTATGGTGCCATGTTGCCAACAAGTGCCTGTGTTCCCCCGCTCCTCCATCATGGCCCTTCATCATTAAGAGATGAGGCTGAGTGTGGTAAGCATTTCCTTAAGCAGATAAACTGAAACCTGGCAGGGGGAGGCCAAGCTACTGGCGAGGCATATATGCTCCCTGACACAGACACCTGTAGGCAAATGCCTTTTCCCAGAAGAGTAGACGTGCGGTCCTGTGACATACTGTAAGCGGCGTAATCCTGGCATGACATTAAAGTAACGTCTTAACTACCTGTTTTTTTGCGAAGTGCCAACGGACATCTTGTCCCCACTACGACTGTTCTTATTTATGGTCAGGAGTGGGGAAATTATCTTAGACCCAGTCCTTTGTAACTGAAAATTCCCTATAATGTTTAAGGATTAGTTTGAAATCAGAGCCAAGTAAAAGATCAAGAAAAGAAAAGAAGCTTTGAGTAATGGCGATGTAGCAGGTGCTGTCCAAATGCTGAAATGTAATGTTGGTGCAACTGAGGACAGAGACTGAAAGAACCTACTTTTCTAAAATGTGAACACTAAGATAAATCATTTTTTAAAATTAATGCAATAATAATAATGAAATCATTATTATTATTATTATTATTATTATAAATGTTATTAATAATAATAATAATAATAATAATAATAATAATAGTAACAATGACAACAGTAATAATAAATATTGTTATTATTATTATTATTATATAATAATAATACAATTTGGGGAAGTAAAGTGGCAGATAATAGAGGTTGTACTGTAATAATAATAATTTTTTTAATTAGTATTAGTAGTAGTAAAAGTAGTAGTAGTATTATCATCATAATAATTATAATCATAATGTTTTTATATTTCAGTGCACAGCAGTGTACATCGCTCCATTCCATTTCCATCTCACTACTTCATTTGTTCATACCCAGCCTAACCCCCGTGCTCTCTACCCCCCCCGGTTAGACTCGGGCCTGTTCTCCAACAAGTGCGAGGAGGACCTGAGTGAGCTGCAGAAGGGCATGGAGAGCGAGGGCAAGTCGCCCGACCCGCTGGACGAGGAGCAGCCCAAGAAGAAGCACCGGCGGAACCGCACCACCTTCACCACCTACCAGCTGCACGAGCTGGAGCGTGCCTTCGAGAAGTCGCACTACCCCGACGTGTACAGCCGCGAGGAGCTGGCCATGAAGGTCAACCTCCCGGAGGTCCGGGTCCAGGTACGGCCCCCCCCTCTCTGTTACCTTCCAATTTGCTCAAGTGTCAAAGTGCACTTTTGATGATGATGATGATGATGATGATTATTATTATTATTATTATAGCTTAAATATAATAGTAGCTTATATGTTGTTGGTTAAAAACAAAGACACTGAGGGAAGAGGTGAGAGAACTAGAATGTTGTTATATGGTGAAAACAGATGCTGATTCTGCAATACACAGATTTACTTTAGACAGGGTAGTTACAGGGTTAATCATCTAACATGAGTGCATAGGTTTGAGATGATCAGTAAGAAACAATGCACGTGAATTAAAGTTGAAGAACTTTTCTCCTCTCAAGCATCATTTCAGCTATTATGAATTAGGTTTAAGGGACTTCTCTGCATCTTTACTCAAGAGTGTTTTTTTGAAAACATAGACCTTCATCAGGCATAAATACTACAAATGAAAGTGCCACAGTTTTCTCCCACTCACCTTTTTCAGGGTGCCGTGCCTGAATATTTCTGTCTGTCCACCTTCAGGTGTGGTTCCAGAACCGTCGAGCCAAGTGGCGACGGCAGGAGAAGATGGACGCCAGCACCATGAAGCTGCACGACTCCCCCATGCTCTCCTTCAACCGGCCGCCCATGCATGCCAACGTGGGGCCCATGACCAACTCCCTGCCACTGGACCCCTGGCTGACCTCCCCGCTGTCCAGCTCCGCACCCGTCCACAGCCTGCCTGGGTTCATGGGCCCCGCGCAGGGCCTGCAGCCCGGGTACTCCAGCCACGGCTTCCTCAACACCCCCCCGGCCATGCCACAGGGCATGCAGCCCATGGCACCTCCGCCGTACCAGTGTCCCGCCACCTTCTCCGACAAGTACCCACTGGAGGACGCCGACCAGCGCACCTCCAGCATCGCCTCCCTGAGGATGAAGGCCAAGGAGCACATTCAGTCCATGGATAAAACCTGGCAGCCCATGTGACAGACTGGAGACGGCCTGCTTTGAAACTCCTTTTTTGTTCTTGCTTTTGTTTTGCTTTCGCTGAGCTGGTTCAACAACCTTCTGGACGCGGGACTGGAAGCACTACGTAGATATAAGTGATTGTGATATTGTTTTTTTTCTTTGTTCAGCAGTGACATTTCGCACCCAGGTTACGCTCGCTGTAATAACTGCCTGGTTGATGTCGGAGTGGTGACGTATCGGGATATGTTCCTGTTCCGCTTGAGGCCTTGTGTTTCACGCTGGATATCTATGTCACACCCTCAGATCCAATCATCCTCTTGACCCCTGTAAATAAACAGCACATTATCCACAGTGAGAACAACGGTGGCTTTGCTCACTCTGGGAAAGGAATCCCTGAATATTACCTGCAACAATGGCTAATCACATAAGTGGGATTTGGCTGGAAAAGCATTATTATCAAATACAAGAATATAGAAATCATCTTGTTTTAAAAAAATAAAATAAAAAAGTATACATATATTTGTTGATGAAGCAACCTTTGAGTAGGAGATAGATGAGTCCAGTTAACCACATGAATCTTCATTTTGACCTGAAGAAACTGGAAGAAGACCCCAATGGATTCCTCTAAGGAGCATCTCTACTCTCACTTGCTGGCCACTTTTGATCCCCGTTTGAATCAGAATGTCCCAAAGACAGTTGGGCGCTGTCAGTTTTTGGGGCCAAACAGGAAGACGGCTCCAGTGATTGACAGGAGAAATGGCAGATTTCATGATTGTTTTAGAGCCACTATACACAAAATGTACCTGCATATATTTCCCCAAACAGTTCACGAAACAAAACAAATGTGAAATGTATTAATTACATTAATTGAGGGTTTTAATATTCACCGTGTTAGCAATGATATTATGGTTGCAGTTTAATTTTTCAGTTTTCTACCTGGACATTGTGATAGACTTCCAAGGTTGCACTGAGGAGGATGCAAAAGGGGGTGCCCTGCAGAATCCTTTTCAACATTACACATATGTGTTCATAGTTTCCATTTCAGATGCCCATTCTGCCCTGTCTCGCCACATTTGTATGTATGAGACTGTGGTGTGAGGCATGCACACACCTACAGCACACCATTTATTATATAATTCACTGTAGCCCACAAAAGAGCAAAGGATGTAGGAATCACTTTAAGAAGGTTCTAGACTTCACTTATAAATGTAGAGAATGTTAAGTATGCTACATTTTGGAATACAAAAGTTACATCATAATTATTTGATTGTCCATGCAATGGGGGAATTCAGGGTACTCCCAGGCTCACTAGTAATGAACTTAACAGTATTTCTGCCAGCTTGAAAAACTTGAAATACTGTCAGCTTTGAATAGTTAACTTCTGTTTTTCTTTTTATAATCTATATTACATGTTTGGTTTAAGAGTGGTTTAATCCCAAGGGTGAGATTTCCTGGAAAAAGTCTAGTGGTGTCTGGAAGGGGAGGATGTGCAAGACAATCTGTCAGACCGGTTAATTTGGACAGACGTGAACAGCTCTTAACACCTAATTAACTGCTTTAAAAGCGATTAACTCCTGCTTCTAATTGATTTGAGTGACAGCTGCCCTAAGAAAACTTCAGACTGTGTTCGCCCACAGAAATCAGTACCATCCTCCACTGAACTGAAGGAGACAGGCCAACCAGATGAATTAAATTTTATTAAATGAATGAAAATGTATTTTTAAAAGGCTCCCTGGGAGTGGAGAAGCTGGTGCATGCTGGGAATGAGGAATGACAATTATCAATATCTAATAATCTCAAAACTAAAAAATATTGATGGCAAGTATACACTTTTGTTCTCGCTTTTGGTGTGCACACCTTCAGTGCTTAAAGTCAAATGATAAAGAACCGCAAATAGGGGTTGGATCTCCCCCTTGAATGCAGTTACCCTGCTGGACGACAGTGAGACAGAGTGGCATTGGAACTTTAAATATTACTGGTTCATTTCCCAGGAGGTCACAGTTTTTATACTATCCTGTCTTGTAATTTTGCAAATGTAAGCACAGTATAACACTCCAAAGCTATCAGCAAAATTATTATTTTATATAATAACCTATAACAACAACAACAACAATAATATCAATAGCATGTTTGTTTACTGAGCTCCTGATCAGCATGGCATGTTTGAATTTGGTGTCTGGCTGTATTTTTGATTTGTTTATTTAATTGTTTTTTTTTAAATTACATATTAATTATTCCCTTACCCTCAACTGTGAGTTTGTTGAAAAGGCTTGCAGTGGCTTGGTTGCATAGGTCACTTTGGGAAGGGGAAAAAGTGCAAAAATACACACACCAAAATAAAAGCCCTCAGCCCAAATTCTGGGACATAGAATTTTTGTTGTTGTTTTTGTTGTTGTTATGTTATAGCACTCACAGAATGAGAGAACGGCAGTGTGACACGACAGTTGTTTATCTGTGGGTGGAGTTCATTCTCACATACGAAGGAGCATGTCCTTACTTGGGGGGGTGGGGGGGTGGAGCTGGGGGACTGGGCACCAGGAGCCACTGGATCAACATTGTTCTGCCTCAGTGAGTGTCAGAGAAAGGAAATGCATTTGCAGCTTGGCCGCCTGTCACTGCGGGTACGTGCAGAACAGCAGACGGGGACCTGACTGATGTGTCACCCCGCTAAGTTTGCCCATTGTTCTGCACAACCGATCAAGCCCCCTCTTCTTTGTCTGAAGTTCTTGAGGAAAAACGGTCACAGAGTGGACTAATAGGCGTCGCCGCTAAAACACTGACCCTGAACCACTTTAACAATGAAAAAAAAAATCGTTATCTATTTACTCTGTGAAAGATTTTTTTTCCCTTCAAATGGTCATCTGCACGGGTACATTATAAATACTCTGGGTTTAGTACTCTTAAGTATTTGCCATGTTGTTTGGAGAGAGAATGTGTTGGGTTATGTATGCTAACGATGCTAAACATATTTGTTTCGTGGTTTAAAAATGACTGTTCACCTTACATATGTACAGCACACATGTTAAGGTTGATGATTTAGATATAGAATGAAAAGGTTAAGATATAACGCAGTTTGGCATCTGGATTGTTACTACAACCTTTTGTAGGCATGAATATTATTTTTCCAGTTTACACTGAATTTATTCAAAAGCAAATGGTTTAAATTTCATAACTAGTAGTATATTACTGCATGGGTGAAGACAGTTTCCTTCTCACAAAAGTGCAATTTTTGTTAGGATACTCAAAAGTATACTTTGAAAGGATATTCAAATCTTTTTTCTTTTTTTTGCCCATCACTAATGAAAACACTGATTAAAAGTCCCGGTTAAAAGTCTTTGGTTCTTTTAAAAACATTGGAAATTTAAGCTTGGCACAAGGTATAGATCTACTCCTAAAACAAAAGGACACGTTGTCATGGAGTTGGTGGAATGGAGCATTCAAGTATTTTTGTGCTGTATCATACACAATAATGATAACACATTCTCATGAAAGTAATTAGCTGTCCAGCAAGCTTGTTGGTGTTTGAAGGAGCACTTCAGCAACAGTCAATTGGAGCTGATCAGCTATGCTTGTGATCCACTGCAATATTGAATGCTCTGGTAAATGTCTGTTTCTTAAATGATGGATTTAAGGGTGGGGGGAAGGGGGAGGGGGCGTGTTAGCATGTGCTGCTGGGATTAACATAGTACAGCTGAAGTAAGAAAACTATTTTTTGTAAGATTTAATCCTAAAATAATAATTTAATTTGTGCGTCTAATTCACAATTATTAATTGTTGCTGGAATTCTGTACCTCGACAATCATGTGTAACACTTACTAACCTAGTTGCACCTGGTGATTGATGAACATAGAGGCTGAAATATGTGATTAATTGCCACTCTGGACAGGCTGATTTTCTTTTTTCATTCCAGATTATGTTTATAAAATGTTCATTCAATGATATAGTGCAGGGGGACTCGTTTGATACTGGACTAAGAATAAGCCAAAGTATAGATATTTTTTTAATTGAGAAAAATGCACTAGAACCTGGGGAATTAATTTGTGATTCATATCTGAAAGTGTACAGGTAAAATTTTATTCCTGTATGGCCATCATTTCTGCTGCATGTTTCTTGTAATTTTTTTAGATGTTTTCTTTGAACTGACTTCCATGTTCTATGGGAAGAAATTTAATAAAGTTGGAATAAACTTTAAATAAAGAAATATAGTTTGATAGAGTTCTATGCTGCTGGCTCGTTCTTCATTTTTGTGCACAAAATGTGAGAAGTTTTCACTCAGACGCACACTTGGGGAGGATCACAGACACACGAACATGATGGGTTGCCCTCCACTCCCCCCCCCCCCCCCAATGGCCCCCTCTTACCTCTCCCCTTCCCGGGCTGAATGTGGCACCCTGCCAGCCCGTTAGGAAGATGAGGTTCCAATCAATCAGACTGGTCTAGGGGGTGGGGGGTTTTTGGGGGCTCACTGCTCCCTAATTGCCCCCAGGCGTTGCCGCAGCAGCACATGTTCCAAACGGGCTGGTCCCGCCGCGTTCGCATTAGTAGCGTGTGAACCGCACTCCCGGACAGATGGGACACCGGGAAGACCTCTTATCAAGGGCCATCTGGGTCTGGAGCGCCAATTGCGTGCGGGGCACGTCTCAAAATGAGATCCGTCAAGTATGCTCTAATTCCGCCCGGAACGTGTATGAATTTGAATAACAGGTATAGTTTACCGATATCCTAAATGTATATCATCCAAACTTGGAATGGTATACATTTAGGATATCCAATCAAATTGAAATTTGAATGACCTAAATGTTCAAGCCATCCCTGTTTTACACTAAATAACTTTACCTGTGCTAAATTAAAACTTTTCTTGCTAACTAGTGTACTGTATGTTTAATTTAATGAATGGGTCACTAATTACTGAGTCATAGATTTAGAGCAGCAGTGTTTGTATGGATTGGTGGGATGTACTTAATGAAAGTGTCCCATATAGCTGAGTAAAAAGACTCAGGGATCACAGTTGTTGTTCTCTGTTTTGGTATTGATTTGCATGGAGGCTATCTTCTGAGGCTGGGCACCAAAGATGAGTGCTGAGACAAACAAGCAGCACTTGGCCTAAATGAGGTGACAGCGCGATGAAGTTGCTCGGGAAGTTTGGGGAAAAGTAGCAACCATTGTAAGGGAGAAAGAGGGGTGGGAGCCAGGGCAGGATGGCTGCTCATCGGGGTTAATGATGTAGAAAATCCCCCAATTAGAGCCTTTTCCTGCAGGCCAGGATGAGTTCAGTGCAGGGTCCTCTGACAGCTCAGGGATTAGTGCCCGGTCCAGGACTGTGCAGACACTGACTGCTGGACATCTTGGCACAGCGTGGCTGGGGCCAAGGTAGGCATGCGTTGAGCTCGAGCGGTGTAAAAAAAATTTTTTTTAATTCCACAAGGGGGATGACATTGTAAAAGCATGGGAAAGGAGCAGCAGATCAACTCCAAAGCTTATTCTGGGTCTGTGTCCGGAAACACAACAACCTGTTTTCCTCTGTGGTCAATCTGGGCCCTGTGGCTGTATCTGCACTTAGGACAAAAGTTGCTTTAAAAATACTGTATATCCCTTGGTGGTGTTCTGCCTCTGCTGCAGAGTGAAGCATTTTATATTTGGACACTCAAAGAGGTGTTTGGTACAATCTTATGCAGCAAGACATTCAGTGTTTTATCAACTCTAAAAAAAACTGTTGATACTTTGAGCGAGTATAGTCGTAGTCACTATTGTATGTGTAAAATACATTCAAATGACATAACATTCTAATCGTCACTATTTATTTTAGAACTAGTCATAGCAAATAAAGAAAAAGTAGAGCTTTTTGTACCATCAAGAGTCAAGTGAATACTCTCCTCCAAAAAGTATTTTGTGTACCTAATCTCTAGCTCTGCATTACCCTGGAAGTGGCCATTTTGCAAGTATTGTGAACACTAAATAACAGTGCCATGAACAGTGCAAGTCACTCATCTGTACATAAACTGACAGTTAATCCGTGACCTCAGTTCCTGAACACTCTGAGGCTTGGCATCGCGGTGCCTTCTCATGCTGTTTCCTCAGCAAGGTGACTATTAATCCAGGAAGGCCACTGCTGGAATGCGACTAAGTTCTGCGCCCGCTGGATTTTTCATTTGCTATCTAATGAGCCAGCGGAGAACGGCTCTGCCAGTGCCAACACAAAGCAGACAATAGGAGGGAATCCCACGTGAGGATGCTCCTATCCACCTCTGCCAGTGAAAAGTCAGCTTTTTAGGAGGAATGGTTAATGGAAGTGTAGGAGGTGTCCAGGCCCAGTTTTGCTTTGTACCCCTGCCACATTCCCTGAAACTGCTCGACTGAGCACGGAGAATCATTTCCTCTATCCCGCTTGTTCTGTTATTTCAGGCCCATAAAAACAAAGAAGGATTTTGTTGCTGTAGACTGTAAAAAAAAAAAAAAACTTTAAATGGGAGAAAGACAAGGGGAAAAGACAAAGATGACTAACAAACCAGATTAATTAGTAGGGAGCTAAAGGGAAAATGGCTTACTCCACGAATCACTCATGAGTACTCATGGACTTGTGGATTCATTAAGAACAATTAAGTCTCTAACGACTAATTAATTGCACAATCTATTATTTTGCTCCCCTCTCTTTGGCCTCTAATGGGGCCCAGGCTGGAGTTAACAGGCTGATTGGGAGGACGCGTTCCTCGCTGGGGATAATAAGGGAAAGGAGCGGAATTAATTGGGTTTGATTAAGAAAGCTTTTCAATGGGACGTAGCTTTTTCGCATGACATAATTGGAGGTCAGTGAAGGGGGGTGGGGGGTTTGTTGGCTGGCGCCAGCTTTTTTGTGTCCTTCGTGTGTGTCTGTGTGTGTGTGTGTGCTGGTGAAAAAGGACATGGTGTCTGTCTGGGGTAATAAAGTAGTGACTTGCAAACTCGCCAATGCAAAACAACTGCATCTGCTCTGTTATTTTGGCCGTTTTTCTCTGAAGAACATTTTCAGCCTCTTCACACATCTGCAGTATGACCCAGATTCACTCTGTTACTTTGTGTCTTTGTAAATATAGGGAGTATCCAATATAGAAACAGAGAAGAGAGAACACAGAGAACAGCTGACAATGTTGACACACCTGATGTAATCTGTCTGCATGTTCTATTTGTATAATCTTGTTACTCTGGAATCTAGAGTAGGGAAATGACTGCAATCAAGTGAATTATTTCAATAGTGCAGATATAAAAAAATCCCAAAATAGGATTCCCATGGCATGGCCTATGTTTTGACCTCTCACATAAAGTGATCCAATCAAACATCCAATCTTACACACAGGGTTCTTCCCATAGTTTAATTTCTAGTTGAATAGACAGTAGAGCTGTGCACCAGATATGTTTTATACAGTGCTGCTAGCACTTAATTTTATTTGTTGCCAATTGTATGGAGCCCTTTCATATGTAATAGCTTATGGGTGAATCCTAGGGGAAAATCTCACATGGAGTGGCTGAATTTGTAAGATGCATGATTACTTTCACAGCGCTTATTACACAAGGTATGAAAATTAAGTGTTTTTTTTTTCTTTGGCAGTTCATGAATATGCTTTTTAATGTTTTCTCGGAATAGTCATAATACTTTAATGCATATATATCACAACTAGCAGGCCCAATAAGTTACAAACAGGAGCAAAAGCAGCATTGGACAATATCACAGGCAGTACATATCCAACAAAAGCCAGTTTTATATATATATATATATATATTTTTTTTTTTTAATTAAAAAATAAATAAATAAAATTATTTAATGGGGCACCAAGGCAATGCCAAAAGAATTTCCGCCCCCTTGTGGAAGAAAATAAAAACCAGATTTTACAATGGTATTCTCTGATACATCATACAATACTAGTGGTTGTACCATGGAAATGGTTGCGCTGTGTAGTAAAACGTTTGCATCAAGACAGTAAAGTTGTGAAGGCTTTACAAACCTCTTTTAAAGAGGGATAGAAGAATTGCATGAGATGAGCAAGCAATGGTATTACTTCTCAGTGAGGTGTGAACTTAAAGATTTATTAAGGATGCCATCCAGTCACTGTAATATAAACAGAGAAACCAAAGTAAACATTTTTTGCAGATTATGACCGAAAGACTTTTCCCCTCCTCGGTTGTCACTCTTTAAATACACTATGACCTAAAACGTATTTCACTACGGTTGCAATGCATTTAAATGGTGATTAGGAAAATAATGGCTAATACACTTCAGTTTTTCCATAAATTAAGATAAAAAATCTGCTTGTGAATTATTCAGATTTGCCCTTATTAATTACAATGTCTGGCATTTCGTTGTAATAGAGCCAATGCCAAAACTAGTCTAGCAACATCTTAAATGGGCATTCTTTAACTTGCTTTTTACAGAATTTCCATGAACTGTTTTTAATGAGTATTTATTAAATATCTTAAAACCCTATATGTAATACCCTATCATCTTAAGCAGTCATTTAAAATCATTATATATTATATACGAACGATTCAAAAGCTGATTACGTATGAAAAAGTGTTTTGTAATTATTACATTACAATTATAATTTTATTTGATTTCCACAGCTAAATTCTTGTGGTGTGCTGTGTTTTACACTAGTTTGAATTGACAAATACGGCTTGGGTTAAAATAGCTTGATCAGATCATTCTTAACCCGATGAAACAGTTAACTACGCAAGTCTGGCGGTCTAAAGCCAGGCAATTTTAACTGATCCTGATTTAATTAATCCCGCACAGAGACAGTTATGGCAGAGAAGTGCTCGTCTGCTGTTTGTCACTCCTCCAGAAACCAGCCGCCTAAAGGTGGCGCTGCTAGTTTTTAAGCTGCATTAATATCATTGCTGAACGCCGACGAAAAATATATCAAGACAATTCATTTCCGGTATATTGGGAATATTCTGGTTCTTGTCTTTGGTGCAAGACGCCAATTCTTATAAATTTAGTCTGTAATTTGATCGAAGTGTTAATTGATCGAAGTTTTGTTTGGAATTCGTGGCCATAAAGCCATGGATATGCCACCGCCTCCAGAGGGTGAGTAGCTAGCGTTAGCTGGCTCATAAATATAACGTTAGACATGTGTGCTCACTTGCATTACGCGGGCCCACTTTGTAGGCTAGCTAGCTATCGGGCAGGTAGTCTGAACTGATGTTGGCAAGCAGAGTAGTTTCATAGATGGTGACTATCAATACCGGCGATATGATACACATTGTATTTAATATAGAGTTAGCTTATATAGCCAGAATAACTATTATGATAACATAACCTGCACGCAACATAATGGCGTGTACGATACATCTAACGTTAGCAAGTTAACATAACTTAACAAAGCTAGGCTTTATGTTAATTAGACTAGCGAGCTCTCACCACTTGTGTAGGTCGTCAGCAGGTTGATTTTTATTGATTGATTGATTTTATTTTTCATTCGACGTTAAAAAAATTAAATTTCAAGAAAAGTAAGTTAAAGGTACACACAATGGTCGACAACTGGACGTTGGTTGTCTTGGCAGCTGTATACCTCCCATCACAAACTAGCTGCCTAGCTATTAGGTATTAACATTAGATAGATGTGTACTCCTGATTTTAAAAGCGGTATATTGAATAGTTAATTGCACCACTTATAACGTTGCATGAGTGTAAACATGCAATGCAATCACTAAAGGTTGCATGTTGTCAGACATGAAAGAACCAGAGGTTACTAACAGATCGCAAGTTATCGTGTTGACTGATTATTTATTTTCCCCCGCAGACCAAGAACTGAGGAATGTCATTGACAAATTGGCCCAGTTTGTGGCCCGGAATGGGCCTGAATTTGAGAAGATGACAATGGAGAAGCAGAAGGACAATCCCAAATTTTCCTTCTTATTTGGCGGAGATTTTTTCAACTACTACAAGTACAAGTTGGCCGTTGAGCAGCAACAGCGTACGTACATATGTCATGACTGCTATAGGCTTAATAACATGCTTTGATGTTCAGGTCTTGAATTTTTCTTTGTAGTTGTATTAAACGGGATGTGTTTCCTTAACTGATTGATTTCACAAAAATATCGTCGGAGATTATGCAGCATAATGGGGAGTTGTGACGCTTTGTCCATTTAGAGTAAATAAAAGTATAGCGATTTAAGTTAAATGGTGTATCACACTTGTTAACTATGTATAGACTGAAAACTAACTGAATTATCATAATTGTAGTTGGTTTCTCTGAAGCAAAGAAGGTGCACCTATATACTGTATTAAAGGTTTCCTTCTTTCCTTATAGATTCTACTACACAGGAATGTGAGGAGTATAAGTTGGAAGGTATTTACTAGAATGTTACCAAGAAATTTTCTTTTTTTGGAAGCGGAATCCAAACATGCTCATTTCGTTCAGTGTTTTGGCATCATCTGAGCCTGAAAGCTTGGTTTTTCTTTTAGTTTTATTTCCGCTTTATATTTTGTCTTGCTTTACTCGGATATTTGTTTGTTACTTTTGATTGAATGAGCCAATGAAAAGAAGCCCCTATGCTTACAGCACTTGGCGATTAATAAATAGCCATAGTTTTTTAAAAAGACCTTGGTTGGTACCTGAGCAGTTCAGAACAGACCTGAGTGATGAGGTGCACTGTACTGTCAATGAAAGTGCTTTGTCTATAGTCCGATCCTCAGAGGGCAAGAGTTCTGAAACCTACCAAACACTAAACTTCATAGTGCTTACCTTGGGTGTTTGTTGAAATATTTTTGTGCCCATTTACTTGTGTTTAAATGAAATGCGACTAGTCTGCTATGGATAACGGTAGCTGTGTCCTCATCGACTAGTTATGCTAGTTCTGTCAGAATGGCAAGTGGACATGCATCCTCTGTATATATCATGGAAAAAAAGTATAACTTTCATATTTCTTGTTGAAAGATCTAGTTTAAATATCTAGAGGGGTTATTCAGTAAAACAGAAAATATTTATTCTTGCTTTTTACTTTTTTGTCTTTGCTTGTTGTTTGGTTTTAATGGATTTAAGATGCCTTGTCTTGATGCTATGCTGTTTTTTTCCACATGCTGTCCTTGAGTCAGATTTAGCAGCTTTTTGTTTCCCCTTTCAAGGCATACTGTGTAGCAGTGAACATAAATTCTATGACATGAAGAGGGCATAAGGTCGCATGCATGAATCTGTTTGCATGTGGAAAAACGTCCATTTTCCATGGCTAGCATTGTTTTCCTTTGTGGGCCTGGCATTAAGTATGCACCATTGCTGAAGCCAGTTTTGCTTAACAGCCAGTGCAGTAGAGAATGAACTGTTTATTGTTGGATATGTGAAAGAAGTTATTGTGGACTTACTGTAGTCATCATGTAGTGTGTGAGGTGGATGGCAGGGTGGGGTCATTGCTGTCAGAAGGGCTTTTCCTTTTCTCTGGCAGGTAAGGCATCTCTTGGGCTCTGTAGTGACCGTTGGATCGATGTCATGAAGTAATTATGCATGATGTTCTCTTTTTTTTTGGCAGTGATTTGCAAGCAGCCAGGGCAGGAGCCTCCAGATGGCCCACCCCCAATGGCCATGATGCCGCCGCCCCCCATCCCTCCGGCCACGCCCTCAGTGGACGAGCTGATCCAGCAGAGCCAGTGGAACCTGCAGCAGCAGGAACAGCATCTGCACAGTCTCAGACAGGTGTGTGATTATGCATGCAAATAGGACGTGGCCATGGCAACTTTAGCCCTGGATGGAAAGTTCCATGGGTTGAAAGTGGGGAAACGCTGCATGCATTTATTACAGTTAATAAGTGAAGTATACAGCTCAGGGTTTGCACCGTACCATGTTGTACTGTATGTCAGGGCTGCCCAGTCTTGTTCCTGCTGATATACCGTGCTGTAGGTTTTCGTTCCAACCCCAACAAAGCATGCTTCATTCAATGGCTAAGATTTTGTTGAGCTGCTAATCGAATCAGGTATGCAAAATTAGGGTTGAGACAAAAACTTAGGGGATGGTAGATCATCCGGAACAGGATTGTGCAGCTCTGCTGTATGTTCAATCTGCATGAAAAAGGGGGTATGCTAAAAGCCATGCTAAAAGATGTGTTGCCGTCTGGTGATTCTAGGAGCAAGTGACTGCCGCTATTGCGCTGGCTATGGAACAGCAGACACAGAAGCTCCTGGTGGAGACGCAGCTGGACATGGCCGAGTTCGACAGCCTGCTCCAGCCCATTATCGACACCTGCACCAAGGACGCCATCTCGGTAGGGAGGAGCAGAGCCGCCCGAGTACCAGAGGGCCTGCTGGATCGCCTGCGTTTGGCGTTATGTGATCTGTATTTTAAATGGCCCCTGTTGGTTTGTGCAGGCTGGGAAAAACTGGATGTTCAACAACGCTAAGTCACCGCAGCACTGCGAGCTGATGACCCGCCACCTGCGCAACCGCATCACCACGGACGGCGCGCACTTCGAGCTCCGCCTGCACCTCATCTATCTCACCAACGACGTCCTGCACCACTGGTACGGACTCGGCCGCCGTCCAACACCGGACGCAACGGCTTTGCAACGATGAGAAATGATGTGCTTTAAATTTCTTTGCTGTAACATTTACACAGTTGTACACTTCACATTGTAATGTGGGGATTTAAGAGAGGGCATGATGTCATGAAAGGTGGTTGTATTACTGAATTTTTCAAAAGGAGTAAAGTTTTGTGTTTTGAATGTTTGAATGGCATTGTGGTGGGCCCTGATCAGTTGAACATTAGTGCAGTCTGCCCTGTGGCTCTTTCAGCCAGAGGAAGCAGCAGAGGGACCTGCTGGCTGCTCTGCAGAAGGTTGTGGTGCCCATTTACTGCACAAGCTTCCTGGCCGTGGAGGAGGACAAGCAGCAGAAGATAGCCAGAGTGAGTTTACCTGCTTCTGCTGCCTTCCTTTTCCACCTTCTCTTTAAATAACCAGAACCTCCGCTTTAAACTCAGCATTGAGACCAAGTCTGTTGTGGATATAACCAAGTCGACTCCTGTTGCATAATGACCTGGCTGATTCCCCCTCTGTCATTCTCTCTGTCTTTTTTCTCTCTTTCTCTGTCTCTATCTCTCCCCATCTATCTCTCCTCTCTCCCTGTCTCTCTATTTCTCTGTTAGTCTCTCAGTGTCTCTTTCCCTATGTCTCTCTGTCTCTGTGTCTCAGATTCGGATTCACAATGGTTTATTAGCATGTCATATTTTGAAATACACATTACTGAAGCATATATAACGGCCACAGTGAGAGCCGTAACGACCTCCCTCTCTCTGGCCCCAGTTGCTGCAGCTGTGGGAGAAGAACGGCTACTTCGACGAGGTGACGATCCAGCAGCTGCAGAGCCCGGCTCTGGGCCTGGGTCAGTACCAGGCCTCGCTCATCACCGAGTACGCCGCCGTGGTGCAGCCCATACAGCTGGCCTTCCAGCAGCAGATCCAGACCCTCAAGTCCCAGCACGAGGAGTTCGTGGCCAACCTGAAGCAGCAGCACAGCGCGGCGGCGGCGGTGGCGGCCGGACAGTTACCGCCGGGGGACGCCGAGGTGAAGCCTGCGTCGCAGGTCGCCGCGGTGACCACACAGCCTGGTGAGACACACCCGCCCGGTCACCATCTCGCTTTATACAGCCTGAACGAGCATACTGCAGTACGTGAGCTTGTTAACATCGTTTAGCTGTGTTTGCATTTGTTTAGCTTTAGGTTTGTTTGTCACTCTCAGTGCTGTCTGATCCTTGAGCTCAAAACACTTAATGAAAAGGGGTCTGTTCATTGTTAACTTCAGAAAGCCTCTTTGAAGGGGTTGTGATTTGTTTACTTCAGGATTGAATGCATTTTAAAATGGCCACTAACAGCTTCCGGTCTTCATAGTGAGCACACTAGGACTGGGATATTATCTGTACCTGTAACTCAAACCTGGCGCCTGTGTCTGCTGGTGTGTGCAGGGGATGTGAAGCCGCCCTTGGCCGTCCCGCCCCCAGATTATGATGGGGCTCCGGCCAGGCCTCCTGACTCCGCCCCCAGTGGCCCCAATGAACCAATCCCTGCCTCTAAGCCCAGCTGGTTTGACCCCCAACACAACATCTCTGCATGGGCCCCGCAGCAGCCGGTAGGCCCCCCCCCCCCCCCCCCCCCCCCACCGTGAACAGCATGCTCCCTCTGCACCAAAACACACTTACATTTAACTGCAGCTTCACTGAACAAGAGTAGGACAACTAGGGTCATGTCTTAAAGACTACAGTACCCCAAAAGTACAGTACAGGATTGAATGTTTTCCAAAAAGAGAGAAACAAGGCAAATATTTTTGTAAGGTCAGTATATTGATAGGAGAATGTTCTGGGGACAGTTTCAGACGTTATTCATGTGACTGTTCCAATTAACCTTCTAAGGTGTGAGGTCACAAATGCGTGATTAGAATGCTCTTAACTGAACATTCTAATGCTGATGTAACAATCACTGGCAGTTGAAAGCAATGGAGTTCTAGAACACTGCCTTAGAATTTTGAAAGAACCTACTCTTTAGTTACATTACGTTGGATTACATTACAGTTAAGATAGAATTGTAAGCAATCAAATGGGAATTTAAATGAACAGAATAAGATGAACCTTGTTGACCGTACGGCTGTGCTTTTTTGGTTTTAACACGCACGTTTGTCCTCCAGCCGCCGTTCGACCCTACGCAGGCCCCGCCCCCGTGCCCGCCCTGGAACAGCCACGAGGGCATGTGGAACGAGCAGCGGGACTCCAGCTGGAGCGGCCCGCGGGAGAGCGGCCCCTGGAGCGGCGCGCCGGAGCCCCCGCCGTCCTGGAGCGGCCAGTACGAGCAGCCGCCCTGGAGGTCAGCGGAGAGCCGCCCTCGATGAGCGCCCCCGATTCGAGGCCGTCCCCCCCACAGCAGCCCCCCCGTTACAGCCCCCACCCCCCCACCGGCCGTCCCGCCCGCTTCATGCAGGAGGACTTCCCCCCGCCACACCGCAGCGGCCGCCCTACCCGCCACCGCTTCACCCGCAGGGGACTTCCCCGCGAGTAACTGAGCGGCGCTCGTCCGCCTCGCTTGACACGTGCCCCAGGGGTACTGTTCCGGCGCTGGCCCTCACTGGAGCTGTGGCGCTGGCCCTTCACTGGCTTTCTGTGTGCGCTGGCCCTTCACTGGGGTTTCTGTGTAGCGCTGGCCCCTTCACTGGGTTTCTGTGTAGCGCTGGCCCCTTCACTGGTTCGTGTGCGCTGGCCCCTTCATGGGTTTCGGTGGCGCTGGCCCCTCACTGGGGTTTCTGTGTAGCGCTGGCCCCTTCACTGGGTTTCTGTGTAGCGCTGGCCCTTCACTGGGTTTCTGTGTGCCTGGCCCTTCACTGGGCTTTCTGTGTGGCGCTGGCCCCTTCACTGGGGTTTCTGTGTGGCGCTGGCCCCTTCACTGGGCTTTCTGTGTAGCGCTGGCCCCTTCACTGGGGTTTCTGTGTAGCGCTGGCCCCTTCACTGGGGTTTCTGTGTAGCTGGCCCCATCACTGGGGTTTCTGTGTGGCGCTGGCCCCTTCACTGGGGTTTCTGTGTGGCGCTGGCCCCTTCACTGGGGTTTCTGTGAGCTGGCCCCTTCACTGGGCTTTCTGTGTGGCGCTGGCCCCTTCACTGGGGTTTCTGTGTAGCACTGGCCCCTTCACTGGGGTTTCTGTGTGGCGCTGGCCCCTTCACTGGGGTTTCTGTGCAGCACTGGCCCCATCACTGGGGTTTCTGTGTGGCACTGGCCCCTTCACTGGGGTTGTTCTGGTACGCTGTGTGGCCCCCTTCACTGGGTTTCTGTGTAGCGCTGGCCCCTTCACTGGGGTTTCTGTGCTGTAGTGCTGGCCCCTCACTGGGGTTTCTGTGTAGCGCTGGCCCCTTCACTGGGGTTTCTGTGTAGCGCTGGCCCCTTCACTGGGGTTTCTGTGTAGCGCTGGCCCCTTCACTGGGGTTTCTGTGTAGCGCTGGCCCCGTCACTGTCACTGGGGTTTCTGTGTGGCGCCCGCGGTGTTTCCCTTGACCCGACTCCGCTGTGCGTTTGCTGGGCTTGAGCTGTTAACTCACCCAGACTCAAGAAGACCTGCTGCTCTGGGAATGTGTCTTCACAGAAAGCATCTCAGTGCTTACTCCTAGCTACGTAACATCTTGTTTGCATCACGTAGCGTAATTACAAAGCTGTATTTGCCAGTCTTTTTATTTTTCCAAAATGTGATTATGAAAAGCTTTATCCTGCTGTCAAATAATACCTCTAATTGTGGGTAGATGAGGTGTATTTACAAGCAGCACAGGAGGGTGTGAGTGGACACCTTGGGGAGCAGTGTGTGGGGCACGATTGGGTGAAATTCTGAGCGCATATTTGATTGCATTGAAATGACAGGTGTACGGCGGAGCTGGGTCAGTGGAAACAGTGGCTGATATTTTATTTGCTTTCCTTTATTGTTCATATTACTCATGCTGCTGTATGCATACCTGTGCAGAGCTTGGCTTGCAGAATTCTCAACTGCATGGAACCCAGCCCAGGGTTTCCATTCTAACGGGTTCAAGCAGATATTTCTTTTTCCAGTCGTACATTTTAAGGGAATAGTGGTTTTTGAGAGCGAGAGTGGGATTTCTGAAGGCTTGTGCACGCGTGTACGTTTGTGCTCCTCTTTCACAGAGCTGGGGCCTCCTCCCCACCACCACCCCAGCCAGAGGATCCCCCCTCCGGGGATGTCGGAGCACCCACCGTGGGGGGGAAACCAGCACCCCGACTTCGGCCCCCCGCCGCACGGCTTTAACGGGCAGTCCCCCCACATGAGACGCCAGGCCCCCTCCCACGTCAACCAGGACGACCCCAGCCTGGTGCCGAACGTCCCGTACTTCGACCTGCCCGCCGGACTCATGGCCCCTCTAGTGAAAGTGAGTAAGCCAGCAGACTGGTGCACTCTGGGTAATGCGGTGCTGTGCAGGGTTCTGGTGTGAGCTTTCATGGCCCTGGGCCCTGACTGACTGGGGCCCTCAAAAAATAATAGAATGTAGGATTTTGTGGGATGGCGGGTCCCAATGTGAGGTTTTCTCATGGGGCCCAAAATCCCTGGTGGTGCCCCTTGTTCATGGCTGATAATATTGTGTCCCTAGAGCAACAGAAGAGATGTTTCTCTCACAGCTAAAGATATGGGCAAAATTTAATGAGTGCTTGACCCTAGGGCCAAATAATGTTTTAGCAGTGGTTTGGTTTGCCTTAAACTGGCTTCAGCTGAACACACAGAGTAGCCACAGCGATGGTTTGAGCTCACACATTTCCCCTGTCTCCTCACTTCCTCGCTCGGCCCAGCTTGAAGACCACGACTACAAGCCCCTGGACCCCAAAGACATCCGCCTGCCTCCTCCCATGCCCCCCAGTGACCGTCTGCTGGCAGCTGTGGAGGCCTTCTACAGCCCCCCCTCTCACGACAGGCCCAGGAACAGGTAACGCCTCCCTACGCCCGGCACAGCCTGCTTTAACATCCCACTGCATGCCTGCGCTCATCTGTCTGGAGAGTGGGTGAGTGTTTGCGTTGTTCATTGATGGTTTCATGAAAACAAAAATTGACAGAGCAACATGCTTTGACTCGTTCTCCGATTTGAACCAATCGTAAGCTGCTTGCACACATGGAATGCGGATCAATGTGCATCGCTTTTTCTTTTTCTCGAAACCTCTGTCTCTCCTCACTCATTGCTCCAGTGCTTGTGTTTCTTCTCAGTAAATGCAGCTCATCTGGTGTATTGAATGTTTAATTTATTTTTATGATTTCTCCTTCCCCCCAGTGAGGGCTGGGAACAGAACGGCCTGTACGAGTTTTTCAGAGCGAAGATGAGAGCCAGGAGGAAAAAGGGGCAGGAGAAGAGGAACAGGTGAGGAAGCGTTTTGGCGTCCCGGCGCTCTGGCGTTGACTGTGCGCGCAGGCGCTAACACCGCGCTAACGTCGTGCTAACACCGTTCTCTCCTCCCGCAGTGTCCGAGGAAGCCGCTCACGCAGCCGCTCGCGAAGTCGGGGCCGGTCCTCGTCCCGCTCCAGCTCCAGGTCCTCCAAGTCCTCGCGCTCCTCCTCCAGGTCACGGTCCCGCTCCAGGTCTCGGTCCTACTCCAGGTCACGGTCCAGGTACGGCCGCCGCCGCTCGCTGTGGTCTTCTTGCTCTGATAGACATGCTTGCTTGCTTCACGGCCCTGGCGACAGCAGCGCTTGCTCATTGAGCTGTGCGGATTTTTCCAGAAGCAGGAGCGGGTCCCGCTCGTCCCGCAGCCGCTCCCGCTCCAGGTCCCGGTCCAAGTCTCGCTCCCCGGACAAGAGGCGTCGCACCAAATCCCGCAGCCCCACCCCTCCGTAAGTCTCCCTGGACACAGCCCCAGACTGTTGGAAAGCACGCACTAGCTGCTCTGGGGAACTGTCCCTCTTGTTTTGCGAGTTTAAAAACAAACTCGTAATACCTGCTACACATCCGGGCTCATCTAAAGATACTGGTACTGAGTTCTTTGTGTGTGCTTGGCACGCAGCTCCACCTCTGGGCTCGGGTCTGCAGCTTCCTCCATCCCACCGGAACTGAGGCTGGGGGAGGAGAACAAGGGCCACCAGATGCTAATGAAAATGGGTACCTTCCCCGCACATTTATTCACACTGCAACTCGCTATGGGTACAGTTTCGATTTAGCTAAGCTGTTTCCATAGAATGATGTGTTCCAATGTAAAGGCCTGTGTTCCTGCTCTGGAGAGATTTATTTACTTTAATCCCAAAAGGATGGAGTGGATCCGGTGGGCTGGGAGTCAAGGAGCAGGGCATCCAGGATCCCATCAAGGGAGGAGACATCCGGGACAAGTGGGACCAGTACAAGGGAGTGGGCGTGTCACTGGATGACCCGTACGAAAATTACCGCAGGAACAAGAGTTACAACTTTGTCGCCCGTATGAAGGCAAGGGAGGAGGGTATGAGCTGTCAAACTCCTTTTTTTCATGTTTTGCTTCATGTTTGGTGTGCTGCTACCATAGTCATGTGTAATATCTTATTATTTTACATGAGTTTTGCCTGCAGAAGAGCAACTTGCCTCTCTGGTTTTTCGTCAATTTCATTATTTTATTTCCCCCTCTGGAAAATGCCCTATCAGTCTAATTTAAATGATGCTATAAGAAAAGGCAATCAATTTGTAATGTATAATGCTGTGATTCACATTGCACCACGGTTAAGTAATTTAGATTTAACATGACCACTGTATGCAGGTATAAACTGTTCACTGTTTATTTTCTGTACAGTGAATCGGGAGCCCTCGGAACCTGCTCCTGCAGAGTGATCGCAGACTCCGCTCAGATTCCAGAACTCCCACAATGCATCAGCAGATTGTATCCTGCTCAAATAAATGTGATTTTTGTAACTAACTCCGAGGCCCGGCAGTATTTTTGTCTGTCTTGCGTCTGATGTGCATCTTTCTAAGAACCAAAATTCAGAGAGGTCCTTAAGTAAGATTGATTTTGTAGTCTAGACCATTTCTTTAAAAAAAAAAAAACATCTGTTCTTTTAGAAAATTCTAGCCTGATTGCCTGGAAATAATGTAGAGTACTGTGACTTTTTCTTTTTAAAAACCATATGGTAATGTATATTCAAACATTGAGGATATAGTTTCCACAGTAATCTTTGTATGTTTCACCATCCAGACTATAAAATGTCAATAAATAAAGGGTTTTAAAGGCTTGATGGAGTGTTTTTCTTTGCAAATGAAAATGCTAAAAAACTTGTGCCAATGATGAGAATTTCTAACATGGCTGCTGTAAATTGTTTGTGAAGATGCCAGTCAAATTAATGCATGTACTCTAGCAGAAGACCACACGATTACTCTGGTGTTTGGAGACTGGCCAGTTGGTCTGACTTCATGAAAAAGACCATGAAGCTAGCGTCATTAGTTGGTTAGCTACTGTACGTAGTGCAATTTTAAGTTCTGTAGTGATGTAGCAACTCTGTTTGCTAGCTGGCTTCAATAAAGTTGTCTTGAGCCATTGTATGTAGCCACATTTTGGAGTACTGTCACTGCTCAGGGAGGTTGGTGGCAAGTTGCAATATGTCTGTGTAGTGACAAAGTTATGCTTCATTCCAATATTCCCCACGTGCAAATGTGCTAAAGCTTTCTCCAGCTGAGGATGCTGCTTGTCACAGGGAAAGTTTAATGTAGGAAAAATATTATTTTTTGGCAAAACATCTGTCAAAACTAAATGTTATCAAAACATACATAATTCATAGCTACTGATCATGTAAAACCTGAAGCAATGGGGATTGGGTACAGAACACAGATTGTTAAATAATTTCCATTAGTCACAAGGGATAATTTCTCTGTATGGAAGGTATTTTACTAAGCTGTATAAAAACACTCATAAAACTTGTACAAAAATATTAAATTATATTTCTGAATATTTATATAAACATGGTATTCAGCCATGCTTATGTACAGTACAGTGAAAATTCAGCTATGCAGTTAATCAAAATGAATTTGTAGGATCGCAAACCTTTTTCCAGTGATTTTTTTACCTTAATTTACCTTTTGGGGATAATTTCCCCAAAAAGTAAATGGAATTACTTCTGTTCTGAAATGTCTTTTGACCTGACAATTACCACTCTTGAGGGATCTCTGACATTTCTTGAGGTGAAAAGAATTTATGGACAACGGCCATTTTTAGGCTGAACTATCCCTCTCACTTGAGCAGGTACAGTATGCTTGTCCCACTCTTCCATCTTTCTCAGTGTTTCTGCTGCTCCGGGTCAGATATAGTGGTACTCCCTCATCTCCTGAAGCACCTCCTCCAGAGCCTCCTCCACTGTCAATTTGGGAGACTTGTGGCGACGTATAAACTGAGAAAACAACAACCGAGTTAAACAAGTTTGGGTGGATTTTAAGACATAAATCCGAACGCTGGGCAGATGACTGTCTTGAGCATTCAGACAAGTCTTGTATTATCCAGGCAAAATGTTGATAATCTGTGAGATATTTTAGAAGATTGAGGCGGGATTACCTCCTTCGTATCCTCCAGGGTTGTGTAGCTGTAGTTAGCGGGGCCCAGGGACTCGAGCAGTGAAGAGTGAAGGTGCCTGTTGACTTCCACAATCTGCCGGGTCAGGGCCAGCTGCTGTCTCAGCATGTCGTTGAGCGCCAGCACTGCAGGACTGTATGCCGTCAGGGCTGAGAGAAAGCAAAGAAAGTCTTTCAGATCACAGGCTACTGGTGTAAAAGAAATTCACAGAATTCAGTGTCGAGTCCTCTTTGAGCCTGTGCCATGCCACTGAAACTATTTTAGCTTCAGTGACTTGCGTTTTTTGAGAACAGCAAATCACCACTTTAAGTGGTTCTAACATTAACAGCTGTTTTCAAAATGAGTGCAACATGTTGATAAACGCAAGTGAAGCTTAACACACTTGCATATACATTTAGGGCTGGCTTCCCAGACGAGGATTAAGCCTAGTCCAAGACTAAGTTTACTTTTTCGTGGGTATTGCCATTGGGGAAATGTTTTTAGTCCAAGACTAGGCTTAATCCTTGCCAGGGAAAACAGCCCTTAGTGCTTTAATAATGTACTTGCTGGTCTGAGTGTTGTTAGCCAGGTCCGGCACTGTTGCTTGTATAACTCACACACTTATTTTCTCTTAACTCTGATAAGAGTTACTGTTTAATGAATTTATTGTAGTAAAACTGCTACGGGTGACTCACCTTCCACTGCCTCGGCGCTGACGATGTGACTTGCGATTGGAGTGGGGTCCACGTGAGACATTCCGACTGAGGGACCCAAAGCAGCCCAACCTTCCAAAGGACCACAAGTAGTCAAACTATCGGGACTGACAGGATGTGCATCAAAACAAAGGTGGGAAAGGGCGGAACTTTTAAGAAACAAACCTGAAGCCCAGGTGTAGGAGAGCCCGTCCATCTGCGTCTGTACTCCAGCCTCTTGCGCTGTCTGACGGGCTTTGCGTCGCTCGTGGGGCGGTGTGATGGTGTCAGAGAGGGAGGCAGAGGCGGATGATCGCAAATACGAACCCCTTCTGCTGCCGCTTTGTGACCCATCTGATCTGTTGAACTCTGACCGGGAGGAGTACGATACTGATTTTTCGGATTCGCCAGCTCTCCTGGACCCATCCCACACCTCAGAGGCTGTGGACGTGTCCTTATCCCCGCGTCCAAGGTGCTCGGAGATCTCGCTCACACTGTGGTCCTCGGTCTGTATCTCACTCTCAAAGTCGCTCTCGTATTCCATTTTGTCTTCAGCGGGCTGGATCTCTTCCTCGCTCAAGACGTCATCAGCAAGCACCACGTTTAAGCTGAGCGAAGGGGATTCTGTCTTCTTGACCGAATCTTCCTTAGTTTTCTTTTGTAACACAAAAAATTGTTAGTTATATAAACTATCCTAGGCAGGAGGTATATGAATTAAGACCGGTTCAAAGAAGGCTTCACTTACTTTCTTTTCTACTGGTTTCTTAACTGCTCCTAAGGTGTCTGGAACAAGTTCATCCAAACTCATAATGTTAATCTTGAACTCTGCAGATGACAAAGGAATTTTGTTCACAAACGTTTTGGAGACCAAAACATGCAGGAAAATTTGTGTTCCAAGACCTACAAGGCTTACCAGATGTCTCACTTTGCTCACTGATTGTGTCATCAGAGGGTGGGGCATCTGGGAACAGCTCGTCCAATGAATGGATTTCACTGTGCACCGAAACAGAAGACAGGGAGGGCCTCAGGAACTTGACCCTGGGGGACACAGTCCTTCCGAGAGAGGGGATGTTTGGAGGCGAAGGGGTAGGAGAGAGAACCATGGAGGCGTTTCTCAAAGAGTAAGAGGGGCTCCTCCGGATGCCACTACGCCTGGGTGACCCCCGGCTGGGAGGGGTGGGCGATGGCGATTTTGTTCTAGATGGAGGGTTTCTGTCAGCGAAGGGGGGGTGTTCCGGAGTGAACGTCTGACTGCTTTTTATGTATGACTGCAAGAGAATATATAGATAGATATAGCAATCACATCAACACTGGGAAAAAACAGATGCATTCCATTATATTAATGTATGTGACAAAATAAATTAATACCACCAAGGAGGCAAATCAAAATTTCAGTTAAAAGTTACTCTTTTTTCTTTTGATTACTCAAACTACAATAAATGTACAAAGCATGGAAATGCCCCAACACTTAGCCCGTCAAAACAAAACCACTGCCCAAGTCTTAAGTATGAAGTGAAAAGACTGGGGCCTCTTAAGGCAGTCGCTAGATACCTTTTTAACAGGAGGGGGGGTCTCCTGAACAGGGAGTTCATATTTTTTTGGCAAGCTTTCATCAGATGAATCAAGGGGGCCTCCGAGGAGCTTCTTCATATCCTCCTCGTCGCTGTCCAGGCTCACACCCTTAGCAGAAAAGCTCAGCTGAGGAGCGCTGGCCCTGCTAGCCTTAACTGGCTCCGGATCCTGCCGCCGAGTAACAGAAGCGCTCTTCTTCTTGAGGAAACGGCTTCCCTGAACGCTCAGCTCGCCGTGAGACTGAGCAGTCAGGGGCGTGTCCTCACGGTCCGGCGCATCTGTGACCGGGCCTTCCCTCGCCTGAAAGCGGTTTTTGAAGCGGTCTTCGATGAGTGCCAGTCTGGTCAGGGCTGCGCTCTGTGAGCCCTGCCGAGAGGAGGCCACGCTTCTGGGCTCCTCCTTCTGCGCGCCTGCCCTGCTGAGTGCTGGTGACTGGCTACTGGTCACAGCTTTCGGTGGTACTTTCTTGAGAAACCTGCTCCCCTGGCCACCCCTTGGCCTTACCGTCGGACTGTCCAGCAGTCTTTTCTCAGCAATGCCAGTCACAGGATTATTATGCTCACTCTCTCTGTCATCTGAGGAGATGTCACTCAGATCATCATACGTGCGTCTCACTTGTAGCGCAGTTTTCTTCTTGATCAGCGCATCCATGTATTCCTAGGGACACAAAAAATTTAATACGGTTCTTCACGTGCATCTAATTTCACTAAGGACGACTGCTTGAATACACTGTACATTATATATCACATTCACTGTTAAATTATATTAATCTATAATTTATATATATATATGGATTGCCATCGCCTGTTTTTATACAGAGGCACTTAGTAACTTTTTCTCCATAGTCAAATAACGTTACCTGAAGCTCATCTGCTGGACTGTTGTCCGACTTGTTAAAAAATCTCCGCCCTGAGAGCTGCGCCTGCGCCCTCTCCAGTGCAGAACTCCTGCTCCCGGTGTGATTCCACATTGTCTAAACACGCGCAATATTCTTTGAAACAATCAGAAAGACAACACGAGAAACATTTTTAAACTGAATCTTTTCGGAACATTTACTGCTACGTGCGTTAACCAGCCAACACAGCGTTTGACTCGTTAGGTGTATTACTGTACGATGGCTAACTCTGGCGCACAAAAACGGACAAATCCATAGCTAGCTAGTTAGTCTACGTTAACTTAGTTACGTGATCCTTGTGTGACAACTATTTGGCAAAAAAAAAAAAATTTAGGCTTTGTTTGGACATAAAATACACAGGTTACAAACATGATAGCTATGTAGCTAAACTGGTAAATCAACTCAGTGACTCACCTTTGAAACACCATAACAATAAGGTGACGCCAAACCAACGACCAGTAGCATCCTCGTATCCATAGCGGTCGTCACAATTCAGCGCCATGACATCATTTTATTGCGTCGGTATTCTTCGTCGGGTGTTGACGCAGAAATAAAAGGCGAACCGAAGCGAACAAATAAAACTGGTTTGTTAGAAACTTTAAGAATTACCTGAAAACAGGTGTCTCGTGGAATTTTACTGAGGGCATTAAAACATTGTTTTCTACCGAGTCAATCAGCGGTCAAATCTGAAATGGAGTTCCTATTTGGAAAGAGAAAGACCCCGGAAGAAATGCTGAGGCAGAACCAGAGAGCCCTGAATCGAGCCATGAGAGATCTCGACCGAGAGAGACAGAAGCTGGAGCAACAGGAGAAGAAAATCATTGCAGACATCAAGAAAATGGCTAAACAGGGCCAGATGGATGCAGTGAAGATAATGGCCAAGGATCTTGTTCGCACCAGGCGCTATGTCAAGAAGTTCATCATGATGAAGGCAAACATTCAAGCTGTCAGCTTGAAGATTCAGACACTGAAGTCCAACAACAGTATGGCGCAAGCAATGAAGGGAGTCACCAAGGCTATGGCAACCATGAACAGACAGTTGAAGCTGCCGCAGATTCAGAAGATCATGATGGAGTTTGAGCGACAGAGTGAAATCATGGACATGAAAGAAGAGATGATGAATGATGCGATCGATGATGCCATGGGAGATGAAGATGACGAGGAAGAAAGCGATGCAGTTGTCTCCCAGGTATTGGATGAACTTGGTTTGAATCTGTCTGATGAACTGTCAAACCTACCATCCACGGGGGGTAGTCTCTCAGTTGCTGGTGGAAAGAAGGCTGAACCGCAAGCAGCGCTGGCCGACGCAGATGCTGACCTGGAGGAGAGACTTAACAACCTCAGAAGAGACTGAGAGAGATGCTGTGTTTGGCCAGGTGTTACTACAGATGTTGCAGTTTCCAATGTAGTAAAGGAAATTCCGGCCTCTAAGGAAAATTTGTCAGAAAATATATTTGTTTCTGAGTATACAGTTTTATTAATGAAACAGTAATTATATAGACTGATAGCTAAGGGTAGTTTCAAGGGGTTCTTATGTTCTGTTCTTTGGGTTGAAAAACTTACATTCAGAGCCTTTTGTGAGCTTATCTAAAGGCGATCTATTCTGCAGAACACCAAAAAGTTTTTGATTGTGATAAGTCTTTTTATGCAATTTTCTTTTAATTAAATTTGAAATTAAAATTAGGTTCTGTCTGAAAACACTATTGATTGATGATGTGAAGCTTAAATTCACCTATCCTGTAGCACAGCCTTGTTTTTTATGATATCAATGTACATTTATGAAAGATTTCAGACTTCTGTTCTGTTCAATGACAGAAGTAAAGACCTTCTTTAAGTTGCAGTTTGTACCCCATGGGATATTATAGTAATATATGATTTGCTTAAATGGAGAGGGATGGTGGTGTTTTTCCTGGGTTTATATAAAACAGCTTTACTGTTTAGGCTTTGTTCTTTGCTCAATAAACTTTTTCAGACATTTAAAAAAAAAAAAAGCTTCACCCTTTGGTCTGGTATTTTGATCACAGAATTATGCTCAACTGAAGATCTTGAAACATATGGGTCAGCACCCAGCCAGATAAAAAGGTTAACCTGGTGTGACATGCTTACAGTGGTAGTGCAAGAAAGATTATTGATCAATACTGTTTTGCCATGATTGAGTCTTTATTTGATGACTTTGGTTTTGCTTTTATCATTTTGTATATAAGGGGAGACATACAGTGGTTTGAGGAGACTCATCAACACAGGTCCTACACATATAAGCCATTTACGCGTATAGCTGTTTAATCACTCACATTTTGCACCATTGTATATTGTCATTATTACTAGACAAACTGAACAATAAACTGCATTTATTTTAGCCTGTCATTCCTCTTTCGCTCTTACCGCTGCACACCTAGCAGTTTTAAGGTCCTAGCATACACATAAAACGTAGGATATCAACAACCTGTAGTCACTCGCCTATTGTGTTGTAGCAGAATACACAATTGTATTTATGCAGGCTACACAAGCCAAAGACAGGTCCGCATCTACCAACTAGATAGCGATTTGTATAAAACCACACTACTGGTGGACAGCAGTCTCCTCCATCTATGCATAACTGTTAGCACAGAAGAAAGGTTAAAACATTTTTTGTCAGATAACTGAGATAACATGAAAGAAGTCCCATTCCAGTAGCACCTGGTAAGGCTACATGTGTTCCTTCGCCAATCAAATACTTCTGCTGTTTGGTTTGGGGAGGGCTTTCTTACAGTTGGTAGCCTCGACATAATAAGTTTTGGTTTCTTGCTGTTGGTGACCTTACTGCATCATTTGGTGTATCTGAGGGGTTTCTTACACCAGTCTTGCCATACTGAATTGACACAGGATTGTCCATGTCACACGTGGGTACCCTTCACAGTAAATTATTTTGATAGCAGTGATTACACAGTAAATCAAATGAATTGCTATTGACAATGTATTGTACCACAACTGTATACCTAACAAGAGATAGCTACATTGCTGAAGGAAATCTAGTTAGTATGTTAAGTTAAGCCATTTTACCATTTTGGCCTTGTAGGTTGTAAAATGCTCAAATTCCAACTGTTGACAGGATGGTAAATCACAATGCACAATCAACAATTTTTTAAGTCATGTTTTAAGTCACCCATTTCAAACGACGACTGAAGACTCACCTCTTCAGGCTGCACCTCTCCCCATCCCTCCCTACCCCCCTGTAAAGACTGTAAGCTTAGGGTTGTAACTAGACAGCTGTTTCGTAGATGACTTAGGTGCATTAACTGTCTAAACTACTGCTTGTATTTTTTCCATAGACTGCGTTGTTGCCGTTCTCGTTGTGTTAGTGTTAATCAGTTTAACCTTCAGGGTCCAAGTTGAACTATGTGGTTGTTCCCTGCACTTGGACCGGTACTTCTCTCTAGGGGTTTCGTCATACTTGTTCCTGGTTATGGTTATACACTTTGTTGTACGTCGCTCTGGATAAGAGCGTCTGCCAAATGCCTGTAATGTAATGTAATGAGTGAATATTACAATTCACATTTGCTTACAATGGCACTTGGCAGACCTCAGAAAATGACTACAGGACAACAGAAGTGCAAAAGTATAACATTTTAAGAGCATAAAAATCAGATAAGGGAGCATAATCTTTATACTAGTTCCCTGCAGTGTACTAGACTAGACATGCCACTACCATTGTAGTTATGGGTGTGTAATTCAAATGCAAAAAGATCCCTCAAATTTAGTTACAGTGATACACTGGTAATATAAACATATGCTAACCAAATGTTAATTCAATCAATACAGTTGTGGACTGGTATTATTATTCACATCAACCGGATATCAAATGGACTCATTAAATGAGTACAGCAAGTCCAAGGCACTCTTATTAGAATAAAAAGCATTTAATGAGGGGCTAGTTAATATAGAAACATTTAAAAACTACAGCAACATGTTTCGGCTTCACACAGCCTTCGTCAGGGCGACTCATTAAATGTTACTTTCCTTTCTTAACAGGGTGTGGCACTCTGGAAGATTCAATTCGTAGAGTTAAACATGGAGAAAATCACCATCCCATAAATATTTACTTTCCTCACTGGCATTTTTCATGCTCACTTTCATAACATTTTTAATGAATTTCATCATTATCTTACAGACAACACCAGGCGATTTTGGGCCTGGCTACCATTGACAGTCCTAGAAAAACAATTGTTGATATACACTTGCTACTGTCTTTTCCGCGTTCTATGGTTCTTACAATGTAATCCGAGCACTTCCTAGGAAGAACTCGTGGTCTCCTTTCATTGGTCAAGGGAAAGTCCAATGAGCGACGGCCATCTGTTCAGGAATAGCAATAAAAAATTCGCACATTGCCGACTTGCTTCCTACTCCTAGCATTGAAAATCAAAGGTACTAATCAGGGGGTCGAATAGACAACCCGAAGATTAAACTAAGGCAAATATGCAGGTAGCTGTAGCATTATTTGCGGTACTTTTAGCCGGATTCTCTGCCGACGCTACCGTTTACTTTAAAGAACAATTTCTCGATGGAGGTAAGTTGCTAGTCTTGCTGATTAGCTAGAGAGCTAATTAAAATATTAGTTAGCGAGCTTACTGTACGGACGGAAAAACGTGATAATTTCAGTATCTTATGCGCTGTGTGTATTTCCCCCCTTCTATTATTTTCGTAAATGCACAGGCTACGTAATGTACAGTATTTACAGTAGATTATTTGTAGTCATTTTGCATTCCAGTTAACGTTTAATGCATTAGCTGGCAGTTTCTCATATAATTCCTTCGTTAATGTTCTATTATTGTATGTACTCAAACCTTGTAGTAGTAAGTAGCCAAACGTATGTTCACAAATGTAAGCAAGAAACAGGAGCAGTTTTCTAGAAGCGCAGGTGAGGCACTGGGGGGTTTTTAGGTTTAGACTAGACACAAAGACTAGCGAAATTATCCGATGATGATATAACCTGAACTGAAATAAACTTCTGTTTTCAAGGAGTAAAATATTCGTCGGTTTATCTGAAAATATTATTTGTATAATGTACTAGCTCCCTCATTGCTATGGTGTATAATATAGGTTTAAAAATGCAATAACTTGGCCAACGAATATAGGACAAATTGGGCACTTTGTATTTGCCTCTGTGTCCTGCCTGTTGAAACATGCATTGTAATCACATCTGTTCATTCTTTTTGATTGAATATGTATGTATGTGTGTGTGTGTTTCAGATTGTCCATTTAATTCAGCTACATTCTGTATTGCGATGTTGATATTTTTCATCCCAAATATGAAACATATGAAGGCCGTTTCTGAGTTGTTTCTTGGTTTAAGTCATATTTCTGCCCTTTTGGTTTCAAAATGCAACTAAGTTGGGCCCTGTCTTCTGTAGGACCTTTTTAAGGATAGCCTGATTTCTTGCCACCTCTCCTGTAGCCGTGTATGATTGTATATGATTGTTCACGGGAGGCCATGACCTTGTACGATTGAAAGGCCTTGTATCAATATTAATCCTGTTTTCAGATGCATGGAGCAGTCGCTGGCTGGAATCCAAACACAAATCAGACTACGGGAAGTGGAAACTGACCTCTGGAAAGTTCTTTGGGGATGCTGAGAAAGATAAAGGTAAGGATTGGAGCTGCTCATAAACTGCAGTTTAGAAATATGGCTCCACTGAACAACAGTTTTTAAAAGCCTGTTTTAATCTTTGTTTTAAGTGAAAAGGAGATTGACCATACTCGCCTTTCAGTTTTGTATAATTCAAATTGCTTTCAAATTGCACCCCAGATTATGCAAGGAGCTGATGGAAATGAGGGCCAGGAATGAAAGTGAGGAAAAACTGATGTCCTCTTACAGGAAAATAAGAGTCCTGGTGGAATCTGTTGAAACATAAATGTCATTGTGTTATGAGTGTTGTTGTAAGAAAAGGTAATATTTTCTTCATTATTTGGCTATTCTTTAGGTCTCCAAACCAGCCAGGATGCCCGATTCTACGCTGTTTCTTCCCGCTTTGAGCCTTTCAGTAATGAAGGCAAGCCGCTTGTGATCCAGTTCACTGTCAAACATGAACAGAAGATTGACTGCGGGGGTGGGTATGTCAAGGTCTTCCCTGCAGACTTGGATCAGGCTGACATGCATGGAGACTCCCAGTACTACATCATGTTTGGTAAGCATCCACGTTTATATCATTTCTATTTTTTCAGTTTAAGTCATTGGCTGGGGTGCTACTTCTGAACATTTAAAAAAGAATGGTAATGGAACTAATTGCTCTCGTCACTTTTGGAGTTACCTTGTTAAATGCAAGTAAATTCAGTGACTGTCCCTGCTTTTACACAGGGCCTGATATCTGTGGCTACAGCACAAAGAAGGTTCACGTCATCTTTAACTACAAAGGCAAGAATCATCTCATAAAGAAGGAAATCAAGTGCAAGGCAAGTACAGAAGAGATGTGTGCGCTGTGTATGTGTGTGCACACTGAGCGCTGTGTGTGCACACTATGTGTGTGTGTGTGTGTGTGTGTGTGTGTGTGTATGTTTTGTGCAATGTGTGCGTGTGCGCGCGCACTGTGGTGTTTGCACTGTGTGCCTGCGCAGTGTGTTTACTCGCTGTGTGCATGCGCTGTGTGTGTATGCTTGCTGTGTGTGTGCGTGCTCTCTGTGTATGTGTGCGCTCCCTGTGCGTGTGTGTGTGCACATTGTATTTGTGCGTGCGCTGTGTGTGTGCGTGTGCTTGC